>NC_051049.1:7649656-7979031 GCF_904848185.1 Acanthopagrus latus | reverse complement strand
AAGACTCCACACAGCTTTATTCCTGTGTTCACTTCCCTTCATCTTCAGTTTCCTTCTCCTCTTCCTCTCCTACTGTCTCCATTCCCTCTCATCTCCAAAACTTCTGAGCATATGGAAATCTCATTCTGTGTGATGGTTGTTTGTGGGACCGTCCCCCCACCCGCGCCCCCCTCCAGGTCGAGGTGCATATCCGCGTGAGAGTGGAGTCTGGTGCCTCCCTGGCTCCTGGCGCTCTCTTTGACAGAGCTATTTCAGAGCTGTCATACCGGAAAACACACACACACACACACACACACACACTCACCGGCCTGTAAATAGAGCAATGGACTATGATGGCCTTTAAGAAAGCTGGGTGGGAAGCTGCTCGGTTGGGATTGAGTTTCCGGATGGCATGCCAGACGAGGAAGATACGAAGATAGGATCCCCTGTTGACTGCATGGACGTGAGTCAAAGGGGATGAAGGGGAAGAGAGGGCGAGAGATGACAGGAGACGATGACAGTGGACTCACAGTTTCACAAAATCTCTATTAATATTATTTTTTTCTGTATGTTGCATATCTCACAAACACAAGCAGCACACACACACACACACACACACCTTTACAGTTAACGTGCACTTTTAACCTTTGATGATACCAAAACTGAGGCCACAGGTTAGGAGAAAAAGTCCTCACCCGGAAGAACAGCATCGATGCTCAAGTGCTCAAAAGCAAAACCATTTGTGTTTTCCTTACAAGCGACCTCTTGTGGTCTTGTTGAAATCGGTGACAGTAAGTCACATGGCCTCCAGTCAACATCCCTGTATTGTGAGGAACTATTACCTCCGCCAAGGAGGTAATGTTTTCCGTCCGTTTGTTGTTTGTTTGGTTGGTTTGTCAGCAGGATTACACAAAAACAACCAAAGGGATTTCCACGAAATCTGGATGGAGGATGGGCTCAGCACAGAATAGACCTTATTAACTTTTGGGGGCGGATCCGGATAAAAGGACACATCCAAGAATATTTTCTTTCTTCTTTTTTCGTTGCTTTTTTCCAAAATTTTTGTTAATTTCTAAGGGAACAATGTATTGATACTAAGTCACTGAGGCATATTTAGGTGGCTGGTTTCAGTGAGTGAATACAAAAGGAGATCGTTGGGCCTTGGCGGAGGTATGCACTCTACTGTGATCATTTTTGTGATTTTTAAAGTAGCTGCATGGGAAATGAATGTGATTCATTGGTACGATGTTGATGTTATTGTCTGGTGGTGGCCAAAGTCCTCTGTACCAAGTAGTTTTAGTCACCCAGACAAGTCTTAATAATCAGAACACACTCATACCAGTTGTTATTTCGGAAGGCAATTTACGAACTCTTAGATTTTGACTAATACTAACTATACAGTCTACACACACAGCCCACACACGGTCAGTCTGCACAGTCGCTGTCACAAAGGCAGGGCAGGGCTTGGTCTCGACTGGTCCCCTGACGCTGGCTTATCAGCTCTCCCGCCTACACCTCTGCCTCTGAATGGAGCAGTGCCAGTTTTTATTGTTGGTCCGCGACAGTGAGGAAACTTTTGGAAGTGTTGGAAATCTGGAAGTGACTTATTTACCTGGACAAAAGCCACTTTCCATCAAGGAAAGAAGCATGTGTGCTTCCCTTGGACTTCAAGTTAAGTGTAGGTTTGTGCACGCGGAGGCCAGTTTCTGAGTATCACTGAACCCCATTGAAATTGATGAAATCCCGTAACGTTTTAACACTGTTTCACTGTGTCCTTGCTGCAACACCTCGACATTGTCACGGTGACCCAGAGAGAGGGTTACATCATGCCTGTCAGAATATCATTGCCAGTTCCTAAAAAGACTCAGGAGACGCTTTGTGTCCCAACGCCGATGTGGTCGGGACCAGAGGTCACTGTGTGCAGAGGTGAATGCCACAGTGTGGGAGGTACATCATGTTAGAGACTTTGTGTCACACTTCAAATAACGTGTGTGGTAACAGCAGGTCTGCACCGTTGCACCTCACCACATCCAGAGTGTGTTATGAAACAGGATCCTTGACTGTATATAGGATACAAACCGGAGGGGAAAATACACACCCATCAGCATCCTCATCTGCATCTCAACAGTTCCTGTTTTTGGCAGCAACTATATAAGGTATCACTAATGTAAGAACACACACACACACACACACACACACACAACACTGCCAAGCAAAGGAGGAAGGAGGGCTGTTGAGAACCTTTAAACAAAAAGACATTTTTAGAAAGGTCCTCTTGAGCGGGGAAACAAAGGGGGGAAGTGACATGACGTCGCACAGGAGGGAATCTGAGGGTCACCAGTGGCGTGACGGACACGCCTATGGAACAGTCTCACACATACACATTCACATGCTCATTTCGTATACACATACACACACACACACTCTATAAACACAGCCAAGGTCCTTTTGCGCCGCTCTCAAAAATAGCCGCTTCCTCGTCTCCCTACACATTCGCTGATATTAGAATCATAAGGATGTTCTGTATCCACGTTCTCCACAAGGAATCCACTGCGTTTTGTCGAGGGATGTTTTGATTTTCCCGTCCAGATCCACCTGCGACCCCGCGATAAACCTGTGATGTAACACTGAGGGAAGATCATGTAGGTTCCCACTCGGCAGACTAGCCGGACACAGTCGAATAATGTGCTGAACTGATTTTATTATTGACAGATATTAAAGGGGCAATACGTAAACTGAGCGAAGATTATCAACAGAATGTGAAGAAATAACAGTGTTGATGTTACAACGAAGACGACCATGCACTGTGTTGTAGCGATATCTACTGACGTTAGCATGCTAACCAGCTAGCGCCGGGCCTGAAAACCTCTCTCTGTCCCAGTGGTCCAAAGCTCCTGTACCTGCAGTGTGAACACCAGGACTTCCCCGGCAGGCCGGCCAGTTGCACAGCTAACAACCCCTATTTGTTGGCAGGATGAATTCAAGGTGGCCACTTGTTACGTATTGCCCCTTTAACCTGGGAGTGATTATAATGTCCTCGGTTGTTGTCATCTGGTTGCTGAAACGAGATGCACAATCGCTGCAACATGTTCCACTCCAAATTGGACACTGTTGTGTTTACAGGAAGTGTTTACTGCACAACCAACCCACTTCCTTAGCATCTAAACATAGCTCAGGACAACACTAATGGACAATAATAGCACAGAAGAGAACACTGGACTGTCTGTGATTACTACTTTGCTGACGCTGCCATTAACAATATTAGCGATTTGCACACATATGTTAGTGACTTGAACCTCAACACACCCACACACAGTTCAATAGGAAATGCAATCACAGCCTACAGCGCTGAAATGTATTGAGAGAGAACTATTGAGGACTATTGATTATTCTTAAGAGAGTGATGGGGGGTTTCAGAGGCCAGCTGTCTCACAAAAAATCAAACACACATGCATACACACACACACACACACACACACACACACACACCTCACATCTGGTGCATGTTAGATCTTTTGCAGAGTGTATGAATCTCAAAAACCAGAGGGGGTAAAGCCATCAATCATGCCTCCCCTTCTCTCTCTCTATGACGCCTGAGGCTACGAGGGGAAGCACATCATTTGTGTTTACTGTAACATTAAAGGTAAGGCCGAGGCCTTTTTTTTCCTGTTTCAACTCAGAATAGAACAAACAGGGGAGCCGCATGCTGGTAGGTCGTACACAGAGTTTTAAATCACAGCGAGGGACTGTCATAGTCAACACTGTAACTCCAGGTAATCAGGGTAAGCTGGACTCTAGTCTGAGGGGTAAATAAGGAGATTAGGTTACATGTGATTCGCAAAGGGCCATATAACTGCTTCTGGGGGAAACACGTAGCTGCTGTAACTCACTCATACACTCGCAAATGTATGTCGCATGTGTTTCAGTGGTGCATAGCTAATAACATTTTCTCATTGATCCCGATGTAAGGTCATGCTAGTCCTGACTCAATATGTGGACTGGTCCTCTATGTAATGGCAGACTCAGCTTTGATAGGATAATGAGGGTTTACAGAAGGGGAGGAGGGAGGGTGTAAAATGTAATAAACAGCTACACACCACAGCAGAGAGTAAAAAGCGAGGATCCATATGTGTGATCACTCCTCGATGGACATCACAGCCGATTACTCTTGGATTCAAACTCAGTATCGCTTTACGACGGGCGCTTAGTAATGGCAAACACACGCCTTCTTCAATATTCAGTCTTTGTTTGACATACAGTATTCAGTAAAACTCTCTCATGTCACTACATGTGCTCGCTGATGTTGGCAGTCCACCCTCGCCGTTGTTCGATGGCGCTATGACGAGTGCAGGGAGAGGCCTCGTCTGTGTGACAGGCTTCGTCACACAGACTTTTCATGTTACTCTGTCCACCCCACTCAGCCTGGTTAACCAGGCTATACAGAGCAAAACACAAAGCTGGTGTTGTAAGTTTTATACACCACTTTGGAAACGATTCCATTTTGGGTTTTGTAACGATTTTTAATCTGAAACAGAGCCTTTACAGATGCAACCATCTTTGTGTGGACATTAGCTCGGACACCAGTGTTAGTCAATTAGTGTGTGTGTGTTAAGTGTGGTGGTACAGGTAAAAGGCGAGTGGTTCTTGTTCTTGCATTGTTGGACCCCAGAGAGATGTGTGGAAACTATACAACTAGTAGAAAAAACCTAGTGTGTTCTTCAATCCTAGTCCCCGGGCCCTTCCGGATCATGTTTTAAATGTTTCCCAGCCCCAACACACCTGATCCAGCTGGGTTATTAAAGGGCTCCTGCAGAGCTTGATTTTGAGCTGATTATTTGAATCAGGTGTGTTGTGGCAGGGAAACATCTGGAACATGCAGGAAGTGGGGAGGACCAGGGTCGACCAACAGTGGACTAGTGGAACCAGACAAGGAAGACATCCAGAAGACAGAAGCTAATAGGAACAGCTGATGCAGGTGAGCCGTAGCTTATAAAGAGCAGCAGCGATGATTTGTTTTCATAGGTTAATGCAGACGTTAGCATCTATTGTGTCAAGTATATCGTCACCTGTCTTGATTTAATTCACGCCTTCTCTGGGAACATATTGAATCCACACCAGAACTCATCTAGGGTCAAAGTTAGGATGACTCATTGTGGGTTCACGCTGAGAATGACGATGACTCACATACAGGAAGACTGTTTTGTTTTTTTTGGTCATGCACACCCAAAGACACCCACCGGTACGTGGTGTTGACTCTTCGACATGAAAAATGTTTCCAAATCATTAAAAACACATCGAGAAAGTTTGTGTGGGAGCCCGAAAAGACAGGAGAGAACCCCCCTGATGTTTTTGGCAGACCGCATCATGACCTGAGCACGGGGTTACTGCAGCACCACCAGCTTCAGACTGACCAGGTAGCCCAGCTGAGCCAGGTGCGGATATGTTTATGTTCTCTGGGTAATTATGGCAAATATTATTGCAGCCTGCTGTTACTGCACTGTGCACTTTTGCTGGTGCCGCTTAGCTTGGACAAATGGCCAAAGCTCATTCACACAGAGTGGGACCAGTTGGGGAAAAAAGAGCGAGATCCCAGCGGCACCAGATGATTTGGTCCAGATCATCTAAACAATGTTGTTGTACAGAGCAGGACAATACGTTCAATGTACTGCTCAACTGATTTGATTATTCAATCTAAGATATATATTTTAAAAGCTCCTCCCCAGGTCTCTGTGTCTCTGTACAGTTTGTCCCTTGGCTTTCTCCCACCCTCACTGCTCATATTGCCCATAAGGAGAGGGAAATAAAAGCATGTCTAATCCAATGTTCTGTTGAATTTCTCTCACACACTGCTCACATGAACTCACGGGTAACACGAAGCAGAACATTTTCATGTCCTCAGCGAGACAGCTTTGAACTCGTTGCCATGCAAGCATATACATAAACGCTCTGTTCCACTTTAAAGAAAAAAGGTTACAACGTAAGAAATGAGCGGAGAAAATGGGTGCCTACCAACATGCAAATATAATACATACTATCAGTCAAGAAATGCAAGAAAAACAACATGATTATCAAAAAATGTGCACCAGTTTGGCGACAAGCAGCAACGATGGCAAAAGCACCATCACCTTAATTTTTGGTATTTATATGTACTGTATATAAAAGCACTTTGCTTTATAGTTTTTATGATATTTCAGGCAATTATTTTTCACATTTCTACACTTTTTCAATATTTCTACCTTATATATTGAATCTCCATATATTAGCGGATAACTTGTCTATTGAGACATAATTTCAACACATTCATTGTTTCATTTCAAATGTCAAGAATATGGAATTTTACAGGCTTTTTTCTTTTTATTTTTTTTCTCTGGCCTTTTATCGGCTTTTATTGATAGAACAGCTGATAGGAAACAGGATGAGAGAGAGGGGGAGTGACACACAGCAAAGGGCACCAGGCTGGGACTTGAACTTGGGGCCGCCGCAGCGAGGACAAAGCCTCTGCACATGAAACGCCCGCTCTACCAACCAGAGGTGGATTTTATTGTTCGATGTCAAGATTCAGTTCCGTTGGTCAGGTCGACAGGAAGAATCGTTCGTTCGTTCGTTCGTTCGTTCGTTCGTTCGTTCGTTCGTTCGTTCGCATTTCTGGTACAACGTCTTTTAGCCATGAAACGATTGTGCTAACGGTCAACATAACAGTGTAGTTCAAGGCAAATACATAGCTGCAACTAAAAAACTCCTGTTTCTCATTGGCTAAAATTCGACTACTGTATCCTAGACGCATACGACTGGCTGGCTCTCAGTCCTCTTCACCACTCTGATAACTAAACAGTGAACAACACAGCGACTGTGAGAACGAAAGACCGAATGAGAGAGAAGTGAAACGTGGAATCAGGTCAGTTCACATTAAAGAATTGTTCCTTTGAACTGATTTGTTCGCAAACTGTCCATCTTTACTACCAGCTGAGTTAAAAGGCGCCCCAGCTTCCAAGACATCTTTGGGGAAATTTACATTTAGGGCTTTTAGCAGATGCTTTTGTCCAAAGCGACTTACAGTAAGTACATTTGTCACAAGAAAGAAGCTGCAGCGCATCACCTTCGATAGTCTGAACAAATGAGTCTTGAGTCTTTTGCGGAGGATGGCGAGTGATTTCGCTGTCCTGATATTGGTTGAGAGTTCGTTCCACCACAAACCAGGTGCCAGAGTCACTCCACTCAGGAGACCCAGTCAGACCCACGTGTCAGGCAGCCAGACACACAACTCCACTGGGACATTCACACTCAAACCTCACTCACACAAGCATCGTTGGTTCATTCGCATTTGAAAGACAGAATGAATCTTCTCCATAATGACGGTTTAGGTGTAACTGTCCCTTCTGCATGTGCAAGCAAGATCTCTGACCTCTGAGCCTGTAACCTCTTGTGATTGTTCTGTATCTCCTCTAAGCGCTGTGCCTGTTTTTCGAGGGCCACCTTTAGCTCAACATTTATTTTCATGAGGACGTTCAGTTCCTCACATTTGTCCTCTATCTGCAGATTGTCCTTTAGGGCCTTCCTACATTTCTTCCAAACCACAGGAAATGATTGTGGCAGTGGGGTTTTGCGCTCACTTACGCACTTGATCTCCAATTTAAGCTTATTCATTTCTTTGGACAAAAGCGCTATATGCTGCAGACAGGACTCTCTCTCTTCCTCCCAGGGCATCATACCCAGAGTGTCATTTTGCTCCTCCGGATCACCTAAGGATTCCAGAGGCACCTCTATCTCCTCTGTCGATGACATTGTTGTTAAGTGAGATGACTCACTGATTTCTGAACCTGTGCTCTGTGGATCACTTCCTCGGTGCAAGTCGCTATTTTCTTGCAAAAGGTTCTCCTCCTGGCTGGTGCTAGCTTGGCTGGACACCGGGTTGTTCTCCTCTCTCTTCATGTCTCCGCGTTTGTTAGAGTCGGTGCTCTGTGTGTCACTTCGTTGTTCAGTAAATGAAACGTAAAAGAAATGTAAATGAAATGAAGCCTATTAATGTCTTGTGATGATTTCAAAGCCTCAAAAGGCTTTGCTCTTTTAGAATGTTCAGCAACATTCTAAAATATCAGCGAGTGTTCTTCGGTTGTGATTGGTGGATTGATGTTATGCAGTTTCTGTTGAGTTTAACTGCTAATAAAGTCCAAGAACTGATACCTGCCGTTTAGCTCAGTGGGTAAAGCAGGCGTTCCATGTACAGAGGCTCTGTCCTCGCTGCAGTGCCCTCGGGTTCGGGTCCCGGCCTGCGGCCCTTTGCTGCATGTCACTCCCCATCTTTCAGCCTGTTTCCTGTCACGTCTTCAGCTGTTCTATCAATAAAGCCACATCTCTGCAACTGTGAAAAAAAACACACAAAAAAATGTGAAGGACCAAAGCACCTGTGCTCGTGGTATTAACACTAATTCTCCAGCTAGCTGCATGCACAGCTAATTAAGCTTTATATTTAGCAGCAGCTACCTTCTCGAGTGATATGCTGCCTCTGTTTGTTGGGAGTATGGGCTCAACAGGTGGCCAATTCTTAAATATTGCACTGTTAAGTGCAGTTCAGGGACTCCTTATTGGAATTTAGCAAAAATAGAATCATCATTTTTGGTGAGGGGATCTGTGGGAGATCTGTGAAGAGGTGAGGGATTTGAATTGTTGTTTTTCATCTGATGGTGTAACATGGGTGCTGTTAACAACTGAAAGTAAGCTAGTGTGGTTCAGCAGACTCAAAAAGAAACCTATTTCTTGTAGTCAGAGATGAGTTCAACTAAATAATTGGCTCCTCAACTGTGGTTGTACAGCCAGGAGCGCTGTTAAAAATATCTGTGTTTAACTTGAGTTTTCTGGAAGTGAGACATTCTGCAGTCAGGATTCATCAGTCTAAACTGCAGTCTACAGTCTACAGTCCATGGAGAGCAACAACCATGGAAGTTGAGCCTTCCATGGTTGTTCCATGGTTGTTGCAGTACAGAGGTTGTCAGTAAATCTGAAAACAAGCGTATACACTTGGTCCATTGTATCGTCTGCATGACAGAAAGAATGGGGAATCTTTGCATGTTGAGAGCTGAGCTAAGATGGTGTTGTGTTGTGTTGTTGTGTAGTTTGAGTGATTTTCTGTTTCTGAACTCTCGTCTTCGGGACAGCCTTCGGGGCCGTCAGACCTAGATGAGTCAACTCTGTACTTTTATGGCTTCCGGCTACTTATTACTCATTTGGATGAGCTAATGCACACATGCTGAAAGGAAAAGCACAAACACACATGCACACACACACACAGACCATCGCACAAAAGCCCTTTCGTAGAAACTTTCTGAATTGCGAGTTAACTGTGAACTATTGACATTTCATTCTTGATAAACAGGATGTGACTTGTTAAATAAGCCACTGTCCTCGCCATAAATTCTCTTCAGGGTCTCAACCATGGTGGTCTTAGATACCACCACCAAAAAAAAAGAGATAATGGCTGACACCCTGTGCATTATGGAATTCATTTTAGATTCTTTGGCATTCTTAACAGACAGAATTTAAAATAAGTGTTACAGTTCTCATACAAACAATGGCTTTTAAAGTAGAAATGCTGGATTTCAGCCACTTGAGGAAGGGCAACAACCTGTCAACAGACCACTGACCACTTGTAGTTATGTTAAAAATGCAAGCAAACAAATCCCCCATTAAACGTCTTTAATTTAGACTTATGTTTCTGGTGACCTTGTAACTGAAAGCAAGTCCAGTATTCACCTACTTATTTGCTCGGTTTTGGTCTCCACCACCAAAAAAAATATATATCTGGCTGTTTATCAATAAAATGCACCACTATAAATGTTTGTCTGCCATTTGGTGCTGGTAAGGTTGGTTTATCAGAGCTATGTTCCTGGAAAAAGGCTCCAGTTGTATCAACGTTATGGGCCCTTAAAAAATCTAAACATTAGCCAAAACACTCCATAGAGCTGAGGGACACTGAGTGAGTTGTTGCAGAAATATCTGCAGAAGTAAGCATGCTAACCAGCTAGCCCCAGCTATCCCGTGTTATGAACTTTGCACTGCAAGAGGTGATCTGACAGCCCCTCATAGTTTCAGCTAGAGGATGTAAAAGCAGTGAGTTCATTACTTAGACTAAAAAGGGCCACTTACCTCGGCTGCTGTCACTACAGCTGAAGATAGCTACACCACAGTATGGTAAACAAGTCCAGTATCGTGAGCAGCTGTTTGTGGTTATGCTGCCCCCTATAGTTTCCGAGCCACCTTTGAAATGTGTTTCTTCAAGTATGCATGTGTTATGTAGCGTTACAAAGTGTCTAAAACAGCTTATGCATACATGTTATTCTCTAAATTTAGCCCACTGACATGTTTTTCAAATAAGATTATTATAATATAACAAGAAGTCCTCGTCCCCTGAAGTGTCCAGCACTTCCATCATCATGACAGATATTTGAGGCATTTTGTGTGTGAACTGCCATGTGTTGTCAGTGTCAATGTGTGTTCTACAAACACACTCACAGACAGACACACTGATGGCTCTGGTGCCACAGAGTCTGAGTGGGGTTGTAATGGGGGTCTGAGATGATGCTGAGTCCGTTTAGACATGGTGCTGCACATGAAAGCTAGACTCTTCACAGAGAGTTAAAATGGCAACACAGACAAGAGGCAGCACGCAGGGAAACACACCAGGACTAAACCAATATCACATTTTAACCGGAATGAAGCAGGACAGCTTTCAGGTGTTGCTGGTTATGACTTCCTGCAGAGACAGGATCCTCAGTCCACTCCTCAGCCCCAGGAGCAGAGCTGGATCTGAGGCTGGAGCCAGAGTCTGGCACCCTGTCTCTCCCACCTGCTGAGACCGACTGGGCTCCGTCTCCCATCCAGAATGACCCGGCACCCACGGTTTTGTCCCACCATCTCATCTGGACTCATTTTAGATTTTTAATAATGGAGTGTTGGTATAATCAAAATTGATCATCTAGCATTGGTCAGAGTGTTCCAAGAACTACAAACCTGACTGATGCTGGCCTTCGGGTTCGAGTTTCAAAGGAGTCACATGTCACATGTAGGGTTTGTGCATGCTCCTGCGTCCTCACATGTGTGCATATGATGAAGGTGTGAGCAGCGGAGGGAAGTGAATGATCGCGGTGCCAAACGTTGACCTCATGTGGCTTCTCATGCCCTTCACTGGGAAGGTATTTGAAGTTTGACTCAGACCCTCAGATCTCACATGTGGCTTATATTTGCACCGAAATACCTCCCAGATCTATTGGCTGCTTTGAAATGGACGTAAACATGAACCTCCTTGCCATTTATCTCAGGCCATTTGGCGGTCTTTATAGTGTCACTGCTTTACAGGGGCATAGGAGGGTGTTTAACTTGTCTCGGGGTGCTGTTATGGAGGCCTGTTTATCCCATCACCGACGGAGTGTGTGAAACTGAGTGAAAGAAAAAGGGAGGGAGTGAGATTGCTCAATACTACCAAGTGTGTTGACATTACACAATTAAGTGAAATGCTAACTTCGAGCGAATCCGAAAAACATAGAACAAATGTGGTTAGAGAATGACTTTTTGAGGGTCCTTGTTCGCTCCCATTCATGAACACAGGCGAGCAGAAATTTCCCAAACTTCGTGCTTGCTTGTAGGTTACACAACACTGCGGTGTGGCAAGCTGCCCTGTTATTGTTAACTGGCCCAGTCTCCACTTCTGACTTATGGAGAAAACAGCTCCTTTGCTGCAGCTGCTGACGGACATGTGTTCGATACTTTCTCAGTCACATTTCCTGGAAGCTCCTGAGGGCTGTCAGGCTAAATCAATGTGAGGCCTTTATCGTTTCGAAAAGATCAGAATTGGGATCATTTCTTTGTTGAGTTTGGTCTATTTTGTCCATCTTGCATAATCTGGACTTTAAGTTGATTATGTCTCTACATCGAAGCCAGTCAAAATCATTCCTATGTAACTGATACATAAACTGGCATTGCGTGTGACATATGTTAAGATATATTTATGCATTGTCTAAGCCTTGTATGTGTTTCAGTGCGTGCTGGCAAGGGCAAGAGGTTCACAAGATCATTTATAGAGTGTATTTGCAGAGGGCTCATTGTCTGCACAAAGTCCCCCGCTGTTTGTGGTCTATTTCAACTGTAGGAGTCCACATTCACATCGTGGATCTAGATCGTAAATGACAATGGGCAGTGAAAAGAGAGCCGTCGTTTCTGAGAAACAGAGGCATAACTTTTACGGGTTATTACAGTAATCAGCTTAAAAAAAATAGCTCGCTGGTCACTGAGTGGAGATGAAAGATCCTTAGTCTGAACTTAAATAGGGTCAAACATGCTTGTGTTACATTACTGAGGATGGAGAAACACTATTAAAGACCAAAGTGATGAACCAGGTGATAGGTAATGATTCTGCAAGGTCTGATAAAACTTTTTCGCTTGAATGTTCCACTTTACTATCACTTAACCTTGACTAACAGAGACTGGATTTCACGTTGACAGTGACAGTCTCTGATAAATGAGACTTAAAGGTGATTTTCTATGTCTATAAGCAATCACTGGAAAGGCTCTATGTAACAATTTGTAGCAATTTACACATAATAATCATGATTGTTTTGACAGGACATAAAAAGAACACAGAAGGTCCACAGAGCCCTTAAGAATTAGTTGGACATTTTCGGTGAAAAAAAAAAATTGCCTTCAGTCTGAGAGTTAGATAAAAAGGTTGATACGAATCCCATGTTTGCATGTTAAATTTAATGGTACAGCCAGCAGGTGATTAGCTTAGCTTAGCACAAAAAACAGGAAACAGCTAGCCTGGTCCTATCAAAAGGTAGTCTGACTCACCATATGTAGTCTGTGGGTATAAACCTGCCATTGGGCGCCTAGTTACCCCTCTTCCACTATCTGCATGTTATAGTTTTCAAATCCTAGTCACTATACAGAACGACAACAACATCCAAGCTATTTTCCCTAATGTTTACCTGGTTGCTAACGGTACATACCTAAAAAGCTAGCAGCTCTTACCTTTTCTTTTATGGGGGTGTAGACATTTTTACAGACAGGGCTCACCTCTAAGGCTCCTGTGCTAACAGTGCAAACAGCAACACTCCTCCGGTTGCTCCAAGCTCCCAGCAATCAGCTATGCATATGAGTCAGTGCATTTTTCCCTTTTTTACCATGATGATACAAGTACAGACTTTTCTCCAGTGTTGATGCAGCACTCTGGAGATCTGGTTATGCAAGACTAGTCCAAAGATAAAGAAAATCTGCCTGTCTGCCCTTCTTAAGCTCATTATTTAACACTTTATATCTCATTTGTTTAAAAGTTAGAGTAAGCCAAAAAACAAAGGAACAAAACCTACATGTTGGGGGGTTACGAAGATAATTACTTCCTGAAATCTTGTCGCCTCTGTGAGTCAGGACTAAGTTACGCCTCTCAAACTGCATTAAACTAGACAAACTGCATAGATACAGCACACATACACACACACGCAAACATAAGGGAATACTCCTAATCAGAAAACATTTCCAATTATCAAAACCATGAAATCGTTACACATTCAATCATTTGCTCTCAACACGGGCGTGTCTGCTGGACGATGCTTCAAAGTAAAGTCTCCACACGCACGCACGGCAGCACGTGGGAACACTTTCCTTATTACATCTTGAGTGGAAATATATGGAAAAGAAGATAAAGAAACGCTGCTGTGATGACGATCATCCCTGTATAGTTTACTAATGACTGAATCAACTCAAGTGGCTACGTCATTTTTGACGTATATTTCTTTTGTTTTACTGCTTCCTTTTCTGTATAGGCGACTCCTTAGAATAACAGCCCTTTCTTTTGAAAATATGAATTCTTTATGATGGGATGTAGAAATGTGTTGACCACATCTTCTAATACCATGCATCACAACTCGATTAACCCGTTGACTTCTACTTTATGTGTAGGCCTCACTTCAAATCATTAGCAATTCATGCATCTGTACTTTCCAGCCACCCGGTCTTAAAACCACTAATACACACTCACATACAGAATTTAATAAGTCTCCACACCCAAAGTATGTTGCTGCAGTATGTTCTGGTTTTGCATCATTTCCCAAACAGAATATTATAAGCAAGGTTTACCTATGATTACAATGTTACCTTCTCTGCAATGTGTTAGTGCCTCTTGGCACTCACATGCAGCTTTCAGAAAACAACCCCAAAATCATTTAATAGACCTGATTTGAGAGCCTTTGGGAAGGGAGCTGGGTTTATGCCCCAGGGCCCTGGAAAAAGGCAGAGATGGAAGGATCAGTTTAACAGTAAATAATGTTACAGTATGAATAATGAGCTCCCGCTGTGCCGGGGCCTCAACCGGACTAATGACAGAGACCTGTTTTAGATTACGTCTTGCACAAACACACATGCACACATGTGCATGACCCAAAACACACAAATCCACGTAGGCTCAGGAGGGAGGTCCTGTCAGTTTGGATAATCCCTTGCCCATGGCAAAAAGAGCTCTGGGTTCTGGTCTTGGACAGCTAATATAAAAGGAGGAAACAAATGAGGCAGAGGGCATCACATACATCTTTAGTTGCACTTTAACCCTTTCCTATCAAGGATGTCTCATCTGTTCCTTTCTGCTGGTCTCACTCTTCCACTTCTGATATGGTTGAAACTCAGACCTCCTTCAGCTGTGGATCAGTTTTTCCAGAGTTATACAATATTTGTTACATCCACTGTGTATCTATTCAAGTTTCACAGTGCAGGTCTGCCATCTGCTGTCAGTAGTAGTTTCAGTTTAAGTAAATAGTCATGCAGTGATATGCACATCATGGTTTATTTACAGAAAAAACTCCAGTTGTCAGTGTCAATATCTCAGGATAGATGTAATACACAATAATTTGTATCAAATATCTTTCTTTTGAATGTGCACGCTTTAGACCCAATCTACAAAGATTGTAGTGCGATTTCTAGCTGCTCTCTACACAGTAGTTTTTAAAACATAACAAATGTTACAATTTAAGCTGTTTGTGGAACTGTTTACCCAAAATATACATTTGTAACAACAAAGCCCAACACAGATGTCAGGTAACCATTTCTATTTCTGTCTGTCAATAGGTCGGTGGCCTGAAAAGCTCAGAATTAAAGAGGGCCGGGACATTTTTACAAACAGATCGATGACATGCTTCATCATCATTAAAGTATCTTCATGTGACAAAGGTGTTGTTATATACTCCAGTGGTGTAAGTCTGTCAATCTGCTGCGTTTCTTTTGGTTTAGAAGTAAATTAGTATATTCTGATTCCATCACTCAGTTAGGATATGCTGATAATTAGCAAGTGCATCTGTAAAAGTACGTGGGTATACAACCACACACACTCATGGCTGCACAACTGCTGCCAAAACCAGTGATACAGGAGTTAAATCTAAGCCAAGCACTGCAGTACTAATTCATGTGCCTTCAGCTGCTTCCTCCGTGGTCGTTTCTTGGTGTCTAAGTGGCTCTGACTGTTTGTTGTTTCAGTCTCAGTTCACATCCTCCCCGCAGCTCCTGGCCCTGCTGGCAGGGGGAGAGGAAGGCACGGCCGAGTTGGGTTAAAGAAGGTGAGAAGGCACCCCAACCGTCAGTCTGCCACTTATTCCCCCTCATCGCTTCTCCAGTTTTTTGAATCTGGCCTCTGTAAAGATAATCAAAGACAAGAACTCGATCACTCTGCAGATCAAATGCAACATAATCAGATAAAATCTCTCTGAAAGCGCCAATGTAAATAGACTCAGTCAGGGAACTGTCTGTGGTGTCAGAGCACCATCTGCTGGTGGACTTCATCATGCTGTGCAATATGACCTGACACAGACAGCTGTGCTATCATTAGCCTGTGCCCCACATACGAGACAAAAGAGACTAAAAAGGCTCAGCATTCAGAAACTCAGAAAAGGTGGCGACATGCACCTTTAAAGTCGGTTTGCAATCTACCAATAAACAAGAGGACTGAATCCAAATGTCACCACATGCACTGCGATGTGTTCACTGTCATCACCTGAAATCTGCCAGATACTAAGCCAGCAGCTGATGGACAGGCCTAACTACAATAATAACATGCGTTTGATTACGGCTCTACTGCCTACACATCTATTACTTCTGACTTTTATGATTCAAGAAACATTTGGATAATTATTTTACATATTTATAATAAGTTAATTTTGATTTATCAGTCCGCAATTGGAAAAAACAATTGTGGGTAACTGAATCAGTGAATTTTGGTGGGTTTTTTTTTTACACTTTCAGAGGAAGACAATATGATTGTAACTTGCAATACATGTTCTAGTAGAAGGGGGAAAGTCTCAAAGTTCAAACACAACAAATTTTATTAGAGCTCTGGAATATTAAATCATCCACTACATCTTAGCCTCATTTACCCTCAGGTGTGCATAAGACTAGGAAACTAGTTTTAAAATACAAAAATATTATACTTTCAGTTATCAGTATTGGCCAGAAGAAGCATGTAAAATATTGGTTATCAGTATCATGAATCCCTGCATGCTCATTTCCTTACACAAACTGTCTTACCTAGTTTCTTAGAGTACGCGTCCAGTTTGTAAGCAGCCTGTTCAAGTGAAGACACTTGCTCCTCGATCTGATTTATCTGGTCCAAGTAGGGCTGAAGGCTCGCATCTGTAGGAAACACACATACCATGAACTAGAACCACAGAAAAGATATAATGACACAAGGTTTTCTTGCAGATAATGTATCACACTCTCACACTTGTTGTTGAGATCCTGCAGGTTACGGCTGATGTTGATGCTGATGTCCTTCATCTCCATGTACTTAAGACTAGTAAGCTTGTTCATGTTCTCCAGTAGCCGGTAATCCTCACAGGTAGCTGAACATGTAGCAAAGTGAAGGGAGAGAAAATGCATGAGATAAAAGAAAACAGGGGTAGAGAGGTAAACATGACAAAAGCAGCAAATCACTGCTCTGACTGATAATAATGGTGAACATGGAAAAATATGAGAAAAAGGGATGAAGAGTGCATTATGTTGACTGACCTGTCAATTCTCCCTGCAGGAAGACTGACATCTTATCAAACATATCAGTGCACAGCTCATTGATATCAGGCTCTGCAGGCTCCACAGCCTCCTCTGCTGTTTCCACACCACCATCACCTGACCACAGGCATAAAGAGCAGGATGAACACAACACGAAACACAGCCTTGACTGTCCAGTTTAAAAAATAAATGTTCACACGATTAAAACAACAGTAAAGTCAAGTGCTGAAAAATACAGAAAAATGCTGTAAAACAGCCACATTTAAACCAGAAAGCATCAATTGGTTAATGAATGCTACGTGAGCATTAGCAAGCTACGGAAGCTGCAAGGAGCCATCTCTCACTGTTGGTACTGGGCTTCTTGGGAACGACCGCCGGGGTTTCCGCCACAACCTCCGGCCCTTCTCCCTGAGAGGAGGCGGCGGTGCTGCTCACGGCCGGGTTCAGAGCCGCCAAGTGGGCCGCTGGAGCCCTGGAGATGCTGTCCATCGCTGCAGCGTCGTCGCCAGTTGCAGCCATTTTGTTCCTGTTTTGACTTTCTCCTTTGTCACATGAGCTGAGTGATCACGTGACGTCCGCCCGCCGCCACAACCACCACCCCTACTCGCGCGCACTGCCACGCCCTTATGTTGTGAGACTGTGAGGATTTAATGGATAATTACAGTCAGACGTGTTTAAAACTACTTGTTTTTAATAAATGTTTATGCTATCGCCAAACTACTGATTTATAATTATGTGTTTATATTTGTACTCCGTTGTCTGATTGTTGATTGATCACCAATGGCTACTTCAAAATAGTAATTAATTGTCCACTATGAAATAAAACCAGAAATACAAAAGTACACTTGCTCTGAGTAAGAGGTCTTGATTGGCGTTATTCTTCTGTATGTAGGTGTTATGGAGGCTGCTGCAGTGTACCAGCAGAATAATTACAGACTGTTTATTTAGTCTCAAAGTACAATAAATAAATATCAAATAAAAAGATCATTTACCTATCCAGTTTATAAAATTGATTTTCCAATATATTTTACAGAAGCTTTTGAACATAAATGTGTCGTTCCAGTAATGTGTCTGCAAGTCATAATCAGTCATAAAAACTCAGATTATTAATATTTACTGTCTGTCATACTGTAAAAGGGGTGCTCCAGAATAACACTACAATAATTATTATTTATTTTATTTATCTTTTTTAGTGCTGATGGTACAAAATGCATGACTGAGCACAGATACGGTAATGAAAGTTACATTTTAGTGATATTATTCAAGAAAAGATGCATCTAAAGTTGACAGGGCATTTGTGAGCAATGATAAATCAACGTTGTGTCAATGTATGGTCTTTTGTCTGATAAAACTCAACAAAATGTGTGTTCTGAGTTTAAGTATATGCATTAAGTAACTTTATTGTCTATGATCAAATGATATCCTGACACAAAAAGCCACAGGTTCCTTTCAAACTTTAGTTTTGATCATCATGGACCCTACACTGGACCCCAAAATTACATTATTGTTTCCTAGTATTTTCATCACAATATGTAACTACAAGAGGTCAAGCTTCCTCACATGCTTAGGTTTATGTTTTATTCCCCAATAAAGAAACAATTTTAATTCCCTAAAGTTGATAATTTCATGTGCATATATGACAATTACTGGAACAGAGTTTCTCTGTCACACTTGGCTGGACAAGTTTGTGCTATTTTCAGAAATCTTCACCGAAATGGCCTTTACTGAGAGATTTATTTACCTTATGCATTTTTTTTAATGAGGTTACACCATCATCACTGTGAAGCCAATTTCTGCCAGGGACATTAAAGATATTTATTCACAAATTATGCAAAAATCACAGTTTGGTCACAATCTCATCTAAAAAAAAAAAAACCCACTGGCTTTCTATTTTATTTTTTGTTCCAGGCATCAATGCGCTTCCGTGGATAATTAACAGAACCGACAGTACAAATGTTAATTAGTAATTAACCCTTGAAATCATTAAATGTCTAGGAATTTTCATTGCGCGCGCTCCCGCGAGGAGCATGCAGTTTCTCGGCGGACAGAAGTCGCCATAACACCTGTGTCGGCGCTGTTGTGGGGGAAGCCAGATCGTGACAGGCTAGCAGCAGTCGACTGTAAACATGGCGGCGTGCACAGCTACAGGGCTGTGCCGAACACCCCGTTACTATTAGCCTGCGAGACGGAGACACCCCGAAAATGGAGACCGAAGAGGAGCAGCACATAACCACGCTCCTCTGCATGGGTTTCCCGGACCCAGACGTGATACGGAAGGCGCTCCGGCTGGCAAAGAACGATATCAACGAGGCAGTGGCGCTCCTGACAAACGAAAGCCCCGGACTCGGGTATGGATACGAGCCGATGGAGAGCGGGCCTTCACCCGGCTTGGGCACGAGTGGAGACGGGGAAACCAGCGGGCGCACCGGGACTGGAGGATTCGACCCCCCGCCTGCATACCACGATGTGGTGGACAGCGAGGTAAGAACAACTTTGCGTTTGACCGAGCATCAACTGCGGGAGCGAGGGAGGTGAACACATTGTAAGTTACTAGGGGAGAGAGAGTGAGAGAGTGGGCTCGCCCATTTAACTAGCTAAACTTAGCGGCTCCATGCTACATTCACCGAGCCCAACGTGAGCTGTCAGAGCAAGAGCTGAAATCCCTCTCCACTCCTTCGGGACTGTGCATGTCACTGGCCCATAGTGACCAGAGAATTGTCCGCTAACTTGAAGCTAAGATGCTGAATTTACGGAGGAGAAAAAGCTATTCTAAACTTACAAGCTAACCCAGCTAGCTACCGTTAGTAGCTGGCTAGCTAACGGTAGTTGGGAGTTGAACGCGCCAGTGACTGGACAAGGTGTGCACAGGGGCGTCTTCACTGTGAGGGAATGTACTCAGATATTTAATCATGGGGGTTCCTCTGGTAGTGGATCAGCGGTTCTGTCAGCTAGCATGCCGACAGCAGGCTGGATCTATTCGGTCTGTTTTGCAGAGGTTAGCCGGAGTTAGCTGGCCGGTTGGATGACAGCGTCAACCGCTCACAGCTCCCACCGAGATTGCAGTCCTCTCGAACCGGGCTCAGAAGAGGTTTCGCAATGTCTTTGACATACGTGGCCATTTTGATGACTCTTTTGTCAACATTTCCAGCTTTAAAATGAAACTGTTTTAATGCCTACATGTCTGAAATTCTTCGCAAAGCATGTCAGTAAGGCCCAGTGGCATTTTGATGCTGCAAGGCTTGCCACTGGCTCCCCTACAGCCACATGACAGTTGTCAGTAATTTACCTGCAGGTCTTATCATTTGGTCCTAATTCCCTGTGCATATGTGGTGTAATTACAGTAAACTACATGTAGCCAGCTGTACATATAGTACAAGTCTTGGCAGGATGGCTTTGACTGACACCTGAGGCTGATTCTCTTCAGCAACTCGACCTCAGACCTGTTGCTCTCCCAGATCTTCAAAAAATCGTGCAGTGATCAGTGCTTTCTTAGAGAGCCACAAATCATTTGATCTGTAAGATTGTTAATCCAGGATTTTTTTTTTCAACCACTTGTTGTTTTCATTTGATGGCAGTGCTGTTTGAGCTGCTGTGATTAAGGGTCAGCTGAATGAGAACACATCACTGCTCTGGTCTTAATATCTACAGTCCAGTCCCTCCACATCTCCCTGCTCTTCTAACCTCTCCCCTCACTATTGTAGATGTAGGCCATAACACTGTATAAATGGCAATTGACATTTACAGCATGCAGAAAATAGCACACACCTGCAGTTCACTGTAAATATCAAGCCTATTTTTTTCTAAATGTGCCAGTAATGGTGTTGTCACATAGTAATTCAGCCCAAAGGGACTCATTCCCTCAGTTCGTTAAATCGCTACAGCAGCTGCCAACATTATCTTTCCTATATGTGTAGACATACAGTATGTGACACATGCCAAAGCAGTGTAATTTGAACCTATATTTCCATCTGTCCCAACTTGTCTAATGTGTGATTTTTGCTCGGTCTGCTCGTTTACATTATAGCGACATTAACAACAGTCAGTCCTGACACATGCAGGCAATGGAATAAGCCCCAAAGATGAAGGTGCTTTATTTGCTTTCTTTTCTTCCTCCGTCTGCCTTGTTTGTGCTTCAGAGGCGTGTCACAGGTCTTTGGCCTCATGTTATGCTCCTAAATATAGCCCCCCAGTCGCCCTGACACACACAGACACATTGCCGTTTTTTTGCAGGGGGTCCCAGGAGGGTTGCAGGGTGCATAGTAACAGAGTGGCGCTGAGTTACCTCATCGCCCTGCACAACCAAACACATGCATACTGTGCCTTTGAGACCCGAAACATTGCCCCACAAGGCTTGAAACAGTAGAGCGCTGTGCAGCTTATTTGCATGTTTATCCTCCTGCTTGTTGATTATTTGTCGGAGGATCTGTGTACTGTAATCAGATTTTCAGTTGGTTCTGGAAATCCTGCCAGCAATGAAATGGTTCTTCTAGTCTTTGAACCTAGTGCTCTCTAAGCCCGGTGTTAGGTTAGCCTCTCTCTCCCCCTCGCTTTCCTTCCTCTCATCCATCTGTCTGTCATTTCTGATTTTCTTCGAAAGGGAAGGGATGAAATATGATGCTTCTCTGCTTTCTGCTTCCCTTCTCTCCATCCTGTTCTCCTTCTTTATGTCCAGTCAATCACAATATATGTATCAGTATGCTGAGCAGTAAAACATGCGCTAGACACATTCGTATTGATGTATTCAAAATGGAAGGACTTAATCTAACTATTTATACTTTGTAGTGCCCACTAACAAAATGGACAAATGAGCTGTAGGCTAATAGTTTTGGTCACTTACAATGTATTGAGAGCTGATTTCCGTCCGGCCAAGCCTCCATAGAGAGCAGTATAGGTGGATGCACCGTAGTGTTGCTTTGCAAGTATTTTCCACTGAGCTTTCAGAGGGAGTTCTGCAGTTTGATCATAAATATTAACATAAGTTCATGAATATGTAAACAACTTTATGGTGTAAATAATTTAAAAATCCTTTGTCTGCTGTTGCTTTCACCACACGGACTCACAGACTTTACTGCGGTTAGCAGTGCCTAAGCTAGGCTAGGCGGACCATAGATGCAGGAGGTAAAACGTTGACTTTGTGTGAATTTAAACTTGCAATTCATCTGTTTAGGTATGACTGCAGACGAAAAAATCTTAGGATCATCCTGCTAACATGAAAGTGTCATGTCATGTTGCAGGCTTTCATTACATTTGACTTAACCTCTCACACCCTGTCTTACACATGACAACCCTTTCGCCTGGTGAAACATTTGAAAACAAGCGCCTGTCTGGACTTGTTTGGAGAGCTTCTTCGAGGAAAGAGATGGACAGAAAGATGAAGAGATGAAGGGCAGATCGCTGAGGAGAGGACACACTTTCCTAGTGCTGGCTGCTATCGCTCTTCTCCCAGAGGGAGGAAACGAATCGAGCATCATCCTGTCTGACTTTCACATTGCCTGAGGACATTTGGATTATCCTCGCACAGAGGACAGTGGTGTCACAAAACAATGGTCGAAGCAGGGACCAGCTGTGTGAGATTTGTCACCCAGTGCATTAGGTTGTAATTTAGTAATTTATGTGTTTTACAGAGGAGCAACGATGAGAATGGGAACTGCTCCGGGGGCAGCATGGAGTTTCCCACCACCAACTTGTACGAGCTGGAGAGTCGAGTCTTCACGGACCACTGGTCGATACCTTACAAGAGGGAGGAGTCCCTGGGAAAGTGTCTTATCGCGTCCACCTGCCTCGCCCGGCACGGTAAGACCATGTTTGTGTGGGATGAATTTATTTTTTTATTTTCTGCTTTAAACTAAATGCTTTCAATGTGCGTAATTGTGTAGGCAGCCTGTTTCGTTTGGACTGTTGGGTGTTATTCACATGTTGTTATTTTGGACACTTCTATCACATGGCTCAATCTGTAGCTCTGATGTCACAGCCAATTTCTGTCCATTTTTAGACATTGCATGAATTTGTGAATCCAACATTTCCCTCTCTGCCAGGTCTTGCTGATGCTGATGAGAACTGCAAGCGGTTCATAGACCGCTGCATGCCGGAGGCCTTTAAAAAGGTGAGCAGTGCAGACCCAGACGTATAAGTGACTGTGTAGCGCTTTATTAGTTAACATACGCTGTGCCAACTTTCCTCCTTTGTGTCTGTTTTATTCATTGTCACCAGTTGCTGACCAGCAGTGCCGTGCACAAATGGGGCACAGAGATTCACGAGGGGATCTACAACATGCTCATGCTGCTGGTGGAGCTGGTTGCAGAGAGGGTCAAGCAGGACCCCGTACCTATAAACCTGATGGGAGTCCTGACTATGGTGTGTTTTCTTACTGCGTCATTGTTAATGTTTACCTCTTGGTTTTTGAAATCTTTTTTGAAATATTTTTTAACTTTCAAGTAAATAAATGACCCTTGAAATCCGGCTGAAATCCATAAGCAGAAAACCTATAATTAATGCCAAGGACACATTGCCTGCGTTAGCAGCACTTTCACAGCAGAGCCTCTTACTTTCCATTCCAGCCTCTCGCCTTTTTCTTCTGCATTGCAAGCAGTTCGCAGGAAAAGTAGAGAGCGCAGATTATCCTTTTATAGTCATATGGACATCATAGCAGTGTTTCATTACAGTCTCAATGTCTGTATCTGTATAATATGTCACAGACATGGAAAGAAAATACTTAAAAGGCAAAATCCTTGTGGAAAGATACAGCTGGAAGTGGCTTATCTACAGAAGCGAGGCGATCCGTGTTGACACGCGTGTGAGCGCGAGCAGTTCAGAGATGCAGCCACATTGCTCATTCTGGCAGTGTGTTCCAGGCATAACAAATCTCCAAGTAATTGCAGCCAAGTTTAAATTAAAATGTTGAATCAGTCGATATTACATGGCGGATGATCAGTTATGATAACTGCTTTGAATGTGCATTCTTATTGCAAAGGTAAAATCTTATTATAAACGGTGACAATAAAGTGTGCTCTGAATCAACTGATGACATGTTTTTTATAGCTATTGTGTTACAAGTTTGCAAAATAACTAGTAATCAAATTAATGTAGAGAAGTAAAAGTTTAATATTTGCCTCTAAATGTAGTGGAGTGGAAGTATGATGGAGGAGTGGAGAAAATGTAAATACTCAAGTAAAGTACGAGTGCAGTACTTGAGTAGATGTACCTAGTTACATTACATCACTGTCATCAAGTTAATCCCCATCTGTGTCTAATTAGAGATTCTGTACATTTGTTTACATTGTACATGCTCGTTCAGTTTTTAAGAATTCAGGCATGTGACATTATAATGTCTGAATATGTCAGGAGTAATGTACATATTCATGTTCTTTGTCTTTAATCTTGTGTTCAGGCCTTCAACCCTGACAATGAGTACCATTTTAAAAACCGCATGAAGGCCTGTCAGAGGAACTGGGCTGAAGTTTTTGGAGAAGAGGCCAACATGTTTGCTGTCTCCCCTAGCAACGCCTACCAGAAAGTAAGGGAACCGCCGACCTTCCCCCCCCCATTTGTCTGGACTATTCCTGCACTGTTTCTTTTGTAAGGTTTAATGTGCTTGTTAAAGTCGGATGCACTTTCAAATATGTAAAGCTGTGCTAGTATTGATATGCACACTTCCTTATTAGCCTTTGTTTACGGTTCATAGCTGTGTGAAGAGGCAGTCAACGAGTTCTTCATCCCTGCTGTTGTGTAACCGAGCCACAGGGATCAGCAGAACATGTGTGACTGACACTCAGCAGCTGTCAGAAAACTTAATGTGCTTGTGTGTGTGCTGCAGTAAGTTTCAGTGACATTGCTGAATAAAGTGAAAACATAATTATCTCTTTCAGGAGCCTCATGGTTGGCTGGTTGATTTAGTGAATCGAGTGAGTAACGAGCAGTCATCCTTTTTATATTATCTCTCCATATACGGCTGACGAAGTTGTTTCACAGTTTTACCTCATCTGTCCCCTCTCTTCTTCTCTTTTTTTTGTCAAGTTCGGGGAGTTGGGAGGATTCACTGCCATCCAGACTAAGCTCAACACTGATGAAATCGAGATCGCTGTAAGCAGACCCTTCCGTCCTTTCATCTTTTTGCCTTCCTTACAAATGTTCTGACGTAGCTCCGGAGTGATGAAATAGTTGATGGATGAAGAGGGGCGCTCGAGACAGCCTATACAGGCAAAAGGTCACCATGTTTACCCCCACGGCTCTCAGCTGCAGGGTGCTGAATGTCTCTCTCTTCTCCCCTTCTCACTAATGCTCCCGCTGTGTGATGGTTGAAATGCTCTGTTGTGTTATGTGTTCTGAGGCATCCTTGTACTGATGCTTCCTTCTGGGAACCTGGCCGGAACCACAGCAGTGCATAGCCATTGATTCGCGCACACATGCATGCACACTCCCTCTAGCCATTAGCATATTAATAAGGCAGGGACTGGTTGCCGACCACTGTTGCACTCTTCAGTGGCAGTGGGAGCGCAGCAGAGTGTGTAAGCTGTCAGCTACCTAACGTACTCTAAGCACAAGAGAGACTGAAAGTGAAAGGAGGAAAGATAATGGAGGAGTGCTCCTTCCTTTACCGACTCCCAGGGGTGACTCATTCATTTGTCTGCTTTGAGCAGGAAGTCAAGTGCAAGGGGGGGAATTGAATGAGTGAGTGGAGGAGCCCAGAAGCAGAGATGGAAGATAGCCAGAGAAAAAAAAGGCAGGGAACACGGGAACCATTCATTGAGCTCCTGTGATTTAGCACTGAATGACAAATGACAGCTGGGCTCCGGGATTGGAAACTCAGCCTCACATCTGTTTACGCTCACTCCTGCTCACTCTCATGCAGCAGTGAAAACACAGTATCAGTTTAAACACAGTTTGACCTCTGGCCTAAACTCTTCAGTATGAGAGGAGTGGTCGGATGCCATTGTTGAGTCTGTTTGCTTTAATAAGCCATCAGAAGTGACACATCTGTGCAAGTGGCACAAGACAGATTTTATTGACACTCAGTGGACTATTCTCCTGTTAGTCATACTCATCTGGTATTGATAAGCTGATTTCGGATGTGCTTTGTATCATGGCTGAGTTCTTCTTTCTCTTTCTCTTTCCCTGCACAGAGTGTGTCAGCTCTGGTCCAGCCTCTTGGAGTTGGTGCAGAATACCTGAACTCCAGCCTTGTACAGGTAAGCCTTCCTGTACACACACACACACACATACACATACACAGTAGATGATAGTATGTTGACCCCAGTCTGGTCTTTTGTATGCCCTTTTTCAACTGCTCCTACTGTGCATGTGTATGTTAACACTTTCCCCATTTCTCCTTGTAATGTAATTCAAGACTTGTCAACTTGTTTACTGTCCAACTTTGTTCCAGTGTTGAAATGATCACTTGTTTTTGTTTACATGATGTCTAAGCTGTTTTCATTTGCTGTATCCTCTTACTGTTCTGCTGCTGCATCAAACAGTTTTTCCCCACAGGGGCTAACCAGTTCTCATATTGTTTTTCCTAGCCAATGCTAGATCCAGTCATCCATAAGATGATCAAATATGTACAGAACCTGGAGGAAAAAGACCTTAAAGACAAGGTAGTGTTCTTATATTTGTCACCCTCTTTATGAGTTTTGCTTTGGAGAAAATGCACCTTGTTTTTACATTAGGGTTGGGAAGGCGGTGATGGATTTGAGGAATACGTGAATCTTCCATTGTGCAAAGAAATATGTGGGCGCGATTTACTTACAAGAGGGATTTAACTTGGATTTGATTGGATCATTCAACGGTGGGCGTGGTCTAGTAAACGTAAAGGAGCTGAGGAGAGCTTTTGGGTCCACCACACCACACCACTGTATTTTTAGTCTAGGAGGACATTTAACAATGGGGAAATAATAGCACAGTCAGTTCTTTTGAAAATGTAAACAAAGTAGGGCTTCAAAAAAGAAGTATGATTAAATTCAATATATTCAAATTGCAAGAAGCTGCAATTATGTGTGACAAAACAGCATTATAATGAAGGACTATAGTGTTGCAGACATGTCCTGGCCTAATTGAACAGTTAACATGGGGACACAGTATTTAACCTTCTCTGTTAATGTTACCGTACCTTTAAGAACTTGTGTATGTTGGTTGTCACTTAACGAAGATGTTGCAACTTAGCTGTTCCTCATTTTTAATCGTAGCGTCTGGTCAGCATCCCAGACCTGCTGTCAGCCATCAAGCTGCTGTGTATGAGGTTCCAGAGGGAGCTGGTCACTGTGGTGGATGACCTGCGGCTGGACACGCTGCTGCGCATGCTCAAAACCCCTCACTTCTCCACCAAGATGAACTCCCTCAAAGAGGTCAGCTATTAAAGGACAAAATAACCTTTTTTTTTCTTTGGTTTCTAATCAGTTTTTAATCTCATGTTAATGTGATTTTGTTATTTTTTGTCTCTCAAGGTGACAAAGTTAATAGAGGAGAGTACAGTGTCTAAGACGGTGAAAAATGCCATTGACACAGACAAACTTCTGGACTGGCTGGTGGAGAACTCAGTCCTATCAATAGCATTGGAGGGTGAGAAAATACACCACTTCCCACGACAAACACATTAAAGTGAAGCATGCCACAAAGTGCTTTGCAAAACACTCAAACAGGACAGAAATGACGAGGCTGTAGTCCGAGGTTGACTGTATTCTCGGTGGTTATTCGATTTTTCTGTGTTCCAGGAAACATTGACCAGGCTCAGTACTGTGAGAGAATTAAAGGAATCATTGAGTTACTGGGAAGTAAACTGTCGCTGGATGAACTCTCCAAGATCTGGAAGATACAGGTCAGCACCAGAGCACACATCACAGCAGTAACAACACAATCACATCTGCATTGTTACATCATTAAGCATGTGATTGTTAAACTGAACTCTTTACATATATTCTATATGTTAAATTTTTTCTGGTTGAATCTATATGTTTCAGGCAGGCCAGTCATCAACTGTGATAGAAAACATTCATACAATCATTGCTGCTGCTGCTGTGAAGTTCAGCTTCGATCAACTCACCCACCTCTTTGTCCTCATACAGAAGGTCAGTGCTGTCCCTGTGACATTTGGGGGAATGGATTGTCTTCATGAAAATTAGATTGGAAGTCTATGTGTGGTATTAATAATAATCTCTTTTTTTTTTTTGCATGTTGTTTAGAGCTGGGAGGTTGAGAGTGACCGTGTGAGGCAGAAGCTGCTCAGTCTGATCGGGAGGATCGGCAGAGAGGCTCGCTCCGAAACTACAGCTGGAAAGGTGTGTTGGTATACCCGTCATAAAACGGATGAAGCGGTATGTCAGGTTTCATTATTACAGTGAAGTCTGAATCATCTTATGTGTTTGTGTGTGTGTGTGTGTGTGTGTCTGTTTAGGTGCTGGAGGTGCTGTGGGAGTTGGCTCACCTCCCCACCCTGCCTACCAGTCTAGTTCAGCAGGCGTTGGAGGAGCATCTGGGGATTCTGAGCGATGCCTACGCTGTCAAAGAGACCGTCAAACGCAGTTACATCATTAAATGTATTGAGGACATTAAGAAGGTGAGACAGATGCTGAGCGGTGTCTCTGTGGTTGTGTAGCCCGCCGTTAATTGCAGTTTAAACTGCAGTTTAGCGGCTCTAAGAGTGAATATTACTGTTTTGTTTTAGAATAACAAGGCTGTTACTTGCTCAACATGTTTGAAGGAAAAACCACATTGGGCCCCTACATTTTTCTCCCTGCTGTGACAGTTTTGTTCTAAAGTTAGCATGTCCTTGTCACTGCTGCATATTACCCTTCAACTTTTGTTTGTCTGCATCTCTTCCATCTGAGTGCGTCCCAGTCTGTCATCCAGGGTAACTGAGATGGGACCAAACAATGTGTGTCTCTCATGAGTTCATTATTAATTTTAAAGCTTTTTTTTTTTTTTTGAAAGTCAAGGCAAAGGTCTGATGGTTTTTCTCTTGATTGATCAGCCCCTCAGACTGTGCCAGGAACACTTGGCCATTGTCGCCCAATAACTCTTCATCGTCCTGTTCCACTGCCTCAGTATCTTAAGTCAATTGATGGATTATCGATAATCCCTTCATATTAATGTTTACATAAAAATGGCATTTGTCAAAACATTCTGACATGAATACTACACATCTTGTGATTACATTACTCAATTCTGAATGGGACAACCTTTCACTGTTATTGATTAAGGTTATTATCGACCGTTACTGTAATCCCCCACCTGCCCACCCATTAAGCATTCAAAAACAATACATGAACATTCAATAAATGGTTTATAACACATTATAATGCAGTTGTAAGTCAACATAAGTGTTTATAAAAGTATTTGTCAAGAGCTATAATTCATCCAGTTGTGAGGCTGATGTAGAAAACATGAATAACAATTTACTAAAACACAGTTGTAGAAATCGCCGCTGACTCCAGATAGAAAAACTCTGGCATAAAGCAAATTACAGAGCAATTTACCTGGCAGTGATAGGCTCAATTACCTTTGTGTTAGCTCACATGTTGAGGGCTTCAATGTAACAGACATTCATGTATATGTGAAAGTCCTGCACTGCAGATCAATATCTTTAAAGGACCCTTGATTGCATCTCATAGGTATTATATGTATAATAATATAGGTAAAGGTAAATATAACATCCCCTGATGCACCTAACTACAACCGAGCAATCATTAATGTTTTCTATGCTTTTCTAACTGTGAAACGTACTTCTCAGCCTGACAAAAACTCACTTGTTACCTATGCGTACAGATGTCCCACCTCAAATTAAATTTATGTTTCTAGACACACACTCAGGAGGACAGTAAAGGCAGCGACACCCAAAGCTCATTTCTTACGGGCACTTGGGGCAAGAAGAAAGCTAACTCTTTGGCCAAAGTAAGAGAAGAAGCCAGTGTAACTTATAACTCCACTGATTGATCTGTGTACAATCTCGCTGCTTCACACCTGCCAGCCAATCGTGGAGGAGGGCTTAACCACAAAGGGGTTTCATTGGTCACAGGTTGATAATTTCCTTCTTGATTGTAACGTGAGGTAGTTAAACCAGGTGTTTGTTAATCTTCTGCTTGCCTCACTAAGAGGGCTTTGGCACTGACTAATGATTACACAGCGGTGTTGATCTTGTCCTGGGTGAGAGTGATTTTGAGCTGCTGGATCAGTGGTCAGCTTTGGTGGAAGTGCTCGCACATTTACTCATGCAAGGAGGGATCGAATCAGAGCCTTGGGTATATAAAGAAGAACATGTTTGATATTTGGCTTTTGGATTTAAATAGAATTGTAAGAGAACAAATTTAAACTGGAATACATTTTATAACATCCCTGGCTCTGATTTTCTTTCTCATGTTCACACAGCTACAATAATAGAGAGCCTGTGATGACACAAATCTGATTAACAAAATCCATCACAGCCCTCTGATTTTGTAGCATTTGTTTGTGAGTTTGTTCTGTTTCAGTGGATATCATTATCCAATGTATCGGCCTGTGTGTGTGTCTACACAGGCCTCTCAGCAGAGCAGTCCACAAGCCGTGTGGGTTGTTCCTGCTCTCCGTCAGCTGCACGAGATCACCCGTTCTTTCATCAAGCAGACCTATCAGAAACAAGACAAGGTAACACATGCATGCAAGTAAACAAACACATCGATAATGATCCATCGTACAGTCAGTGTAGTGTTGCTACAGTAACCTTTCCCTGCCTCCCCGCAGAGCATCATCCAGGACTTGAAGAAGAACTTTGAGATCGTCAAGCTGATCACAGGATCCCTAGTTTGCTGCCATCGACTGGCTGTGACGGCTGGAGGGAATAACGGCCTCTCAGGCTCGACTCTGGTGGACGGACGATACACCTACCAGGAGGTTTGTCTTTGCCAGAGTTTCACTCAAGTTAAATTTGATTATCAGTTGTCAGGACTTGTTTTTTATTTCCTTTCTCTGTCATGTAATTTTATTCATTATATTTACTGTTGAGTAGGTTTTACACAGCGCACAAGAAGTAATCAGACTTGTGCAGCATTTTGTTAAACAGCATATTGACAGTGTGTTGTTGCTGAATTCAGTGTGAATTTTCTGTTTAGTATCTGGACAGCCACCTGCGTTTCCTGGCCTTCTTCCTCCAGGAAGCCAGCCTCTACCTGGTCTGGAACAGGGCCAAGGAGCTCTGGGAGTGCCTGGTGTCGGGGCCGGATGTCTGTGAACTTGACCGTGAGGTATGAAATCTGTTTTGCTAATGAAACTTGTTTCCTTGGCTGTGCGCATGTGTTTGTGTGTGTGTGAGAGAGAGAGATTACACATCACCTCACCTTACTCTGGATGACTGCTCAGGAGGAACAAAGGCACTACAAATATTCACTGACATTCACTCTTGGCTCTTTTATATCTTACAACAGTGCCCAAGGCACGTACAAGTACAAGTACATGCTGTACATTTGGATGACTTAAAAAAAACAAAAAAACAAACTATCATACTTTCAGTCTGACTGATTGAATGTCTTTAACTGACCTTGGTCAGGTGGTGATAACCAAAAGTAGTGCACCAGCTGCTCCTTGTTAACCAAAAGAAAATAGGCAGTGCTATGGTATGGTGCTGTAAACATGGTATGTTTCCATGTGTGCAGATGTGTTTTGAGTGGTTCACCAAAGGACAGCATGACCTCGAGAGTGATGTTCAGCAGCAGCTCTTCAAGGAGAAGATCCTTAAACTGGAGCCTTACGAGATCACCATGAATGGTGAGAGACTCTGTAGGGAGATTCACTGTCAACAACCCATTAAGATTAGTTCATGAATAAGAATGTGACAACATGTTTTCTGTGTTTCTCAGGTTTCAATCTGTTTAAGACCTTCTTTGAGAATGTTAATCTGTGTGACCATCGCCTCAAGCGCCAGGGAACTCAGCTGGTTAGTCCTCACTCACATGTTTTCTCTGCATCTTTCTGATGATGTGTTATTTTTTTGTGTCACTGAGGGTTAGGGTTAGGGTTAGGGTTCTGACATTTATATTTAAGGTATTGTGTTGCCTGATTTCAGTGCGTGGAACGCCTTGACCTGGCAGGGATGGATTTTATCTGGCGCATCGCCATGGAAACCCCTGATGAAGAGATAGCCAATGAAGCAATTCAGCTCATTATTACATATAGCTACACTAACCTCAATCCCAAGATGAAGAAGGTCAGTATAATTTCCAGTCGCATAGACTCTGGCCCAGTCCTCAAGCAGCCTGCCCTCATTTGTGGCGTATATGTTTGAGATAGTGTCATTATGAAACAGGAGTACAAGTGTCCCTTCTTTATAACTTGAAACCACAAATATGGATGACTTCTCTTCCTTACAGGATTCAGTGTCTTTGCACAAGAAGTTCATTGCTGATTGTTACAAGCGACTAGAGGTAAGTGGTGGAATATGTTACTGTGAGGAGTGATTGTGCCGTTTCAAAGAAATCAACTCCTGAAAGGTCATTTCTGTTTCTCAGGCAGCCAGCTCGGCCCTGGGTGGGCCTACTTTAACACATGCTGTTACTAGGGCAACCAAGATGCTGACGGCCACTGCCATGCCGACCGTGGCCACATCTGTACAATCTCCATCCAGGTACAGAGGGGGGTTTGGGTAAGAACATGGTTACTTAACCTATTAAAACATGTTTGTTTGAAGTGTTCCTTCTCCGACGTCTTACTAACGGTAGTAATGGAGCGTAAAGGTTAACTACCGCAGAATAGGTCTGCAACTAATGATTATTTTCATTATCGATTAATCTGCCGACTTTTCTCTTGATTAGTTTTCCTGTCAATAGAATTTCACAGAGAGCATCACAATTGAAAACAAAACCCCAAAGACACTTCATTTATTGTCATAGATGACAAAGAAAAGCAGAAAATCCTCAAATTTAATAAGATGGAACCAGCAAATGTGTTTGCACTTTTGCTCCAAAAATGAATTAAGTGATTAATCGAATATCAAAATAGTGGACGCTTAATTTTCTTTTAATCCACTAACCGACTAACTGAACTTGTTTCAGCTCTAGTGTAAGACACACAAGTAAAATCACTTTTTTCATTCTGGTTGTTCTTTCTTTTTTTATGTTCATCTCCAGATCAACTAAGCTGGTGATAATCGAAAGACTGCTGCTATTGGCTGAACGCTATGTCATCACTATAGAGGTAAGCACCGTCTTCTTCACCTTTTTATAGTAATTTATATGAAACAATCCACAAGGAAGAGAATTTTCATTGTATGTGTGTGTGTCTCTGTAGGATATGTACTCAGTTCCTCGCACTATTCTACCTCATGGGGCTTCGTACAATGGACACCCTGTTACTCTTCACATCACCTATGAGTCAACCAAAGACACTTTCACCTTAGAGGTACTGTAAGTCCTTTCCTAGTGTTGTGCAGAGGTAATTCTGCAGAGACAATAACTGCTCTGTGTGTGCTTGTGTGTGTTTGTGTGTGTCCTGCAGACCCACAGTAATGAGACAATAGGAAGCATCCGGTGGAAGATCTCTGAGCACTTGAGCTGTCCAGTAGATAATGTCCAGATCTTTGCCAACGACAGTGTGGTGAGTCTTCATGTTAATCTGTCAGTGACAGGGACTTTGTGTTCCTCTTTTGTTTTAAAAACAGAATTGTACCTTTCATGCCCTCATCAAAGTATTGTACCCCTCTCCCAATCATGTGTTTCCCCTGAAGCCAGTTCACATTACAAACTGCAAATCAGTGCACAAAAAAAATCAGTCAGGGCCGGACGCCACCTCCTCTTTGTTGATGGCTTGGTTCGCCGCATCCATTGTGCGGCAGGGGAAACACAGACTCGTACAACTTCAATCCCTGTTTTTCTCTCACGCCGTCCCTTCACTGCTCCTCCACCGTGTGTTAGTTGACCATGAATCGGGACCAGAAGCTGCTGTCCCAGCTTGGCTTCAACGATGAGCAGAGCCTGACTGTGAAGAGCTCGGGCACAGGCACTCCCTCTGGCAGCTCCGAGTCCTCGGCTTCCGCCTCCAGCAGTTCCAGCTCGGCTGTCTTCAACTCAGCCTATGCCTTGGAGCAGGTAACAGCTCAGACATGTGACTTTACTCTTACACAGCTGTTGACACACTCCAGCTTTGATCAGATCTGACGGGCTGTGTTCATGTTTTTCTATCTCCAGGAGAAGTCCCTGCCAGGTGTGGTGATGGCTTTGGTGTGTAATGTGTTTGAGATGCTTTATCAGCTGGCTAACTTAGACGAATCCAGGTAAGAACAAATCTGTATTGAGGATGTCCGGTTGAAAGTCGTGTTTCTATCTAATGGCCCTGCAGTCTTTTCAAATGATGCAAAAAGCAATATGCAGATTGTTTACAGCATCTGGTTTTGAACGTATCTGCTAACCTTCACAAAGAGGACTTTTGTGAATAGTTGGAGGTTTAGAACAGAGCTGATGATGTGCACTGATAGTCTAACCTGAAAGAAGTAGAAGGAAATGAAATAAGTTGCCTTACCATCTTTGAGAGAAAATGGATAAGGATCTTCAGAAATGAAATCCGGAATAACATACAGCTTGTTCTTCTTCTTTTTCTAATTTTCTCAGAGCAAAATGCGTTAAGTTGTTTTCTAAAAAGGCAAAAGCACCTTTAAAAATTGTAACTGTGGCAGCTTTTTGCTCCTCTTATCAACCTTTTCTAATGCACTGCTTCATCTTGTGATATTTTTTTGGGGACAAGTGTTTTTTCTCCTAGAACTGCTATAACTACCATAATGCTACAAAATAAACAGTTCATATGCATGCGACAGAGCCCTGGTGTTGACAAAAATACTTCATAATACATTTTCAGCTGGTTAAGGTTAACTGTAACACGTTATCTTTTTCCTTGTCATCTCCAGGATCACGCTTCGTGTGAGGAAGCTGCTGCTGCTCATCCCAACAGATCCAGAGGTGCAGGATGCTCTCGACAACTTTGTTCCCAAAGAATCCAGCGTGTGGAGCCACCAGGTACAATCAGACTACCAAGGCTGAATGCTGAAGCTTTCAGTTCTCTACCTTTCTCTTTTTATTTGATGCTTTTGCTCTTGGCAACTATGTTGTAATAAATCTATCCTCTCCTGCATCTCTCTGTGTATTTTTCTGTAGAAGACACTGTTCCAGGGGACCGGATCACGTTCTCCATCTATGTCTTCAAAGCAGCAGCACCAGCCCAGTGCAGCGTCCATCTTGGAGTCCCTCTTCAGATCCTCGGCCCCAGGCATGTCCACCTTCAGAGTGCTGTACAACCTGGAGGTACGTCCACATGCACATCATCATCCAGTATCTAACACCTATTCTCAGACTTTACCACTTTGACATGTGCTTTCTTCCTTCTTCTATTTCTGTGCGTTTTAAGGTTTTAAGTTCAAAGCTCATGCCCACGTCGGATGATGAAATGGCCAAAACAAGCAGCAAATCCTTCTGTGAGAACTTCCTTAAAGCAGGAGGCCTCAGGTAACAGAGAGAACAAACCTGTTGAAGAAAGGAGTCTGGATTGTTTGCTGTTGGCTTCAACTTGTCAAGCTGAATCATGTACGTGTATGCTTTTGTACAGAACGCCTCACAGTTTGTTCTGACAAGTGTTTTTCTCTGTTTTTCCTCTTCAGTCTGGTGGTGAATGTCATGCAGAGGGACTCCATCCCATCAGAGGTCGACTATGAGACCAGACAAGGCGTCTACTCAATCTGTCTCCAGTTGGCCAGGTGCACAATGCCTCTCTCAAACACACACACACACACACACACACAAACTGTGGTCTCCGTACCATGTCAGACTTCATACTCAATCATTTTTTTTCTTTTCTTTTTTCAGGTTTCTTCTGGTTGGCCAGAGCATGCCTGCAGTGCTGGATGATGACGTCATCAGGGATGGCGACTCGCTGTCATCTCGTCCTTTTCGAAACGCAGGACGGGCCGGGCGACAGCTGTCTCTCTGTGGGACCCCAGAGAAGTCCTCGTACAGGCAGATGTCTCTGTCTGAGCGCTCCTCCATCAGAGTCGAGGAGATCATACCTGCTGCTCGTGTTGCTATTCAGGTAAAACAAATACACTTTCCCTTCCTGTATCGAGCTGAACAATTATAGCGTTCATTCAGCACTGAGATTCATCTTGTGATTTCATTTTCTTTCTAGACCATGGAGGTGGGTGACTTCACCTCTACTGTGGCCTGTTTCATGCGTCTGACCTGGGCAGCTGCAGCGGGCCGACTTGATCTGGTTGGTAGCCCACAGCCAATCAGAGAGACTCACAGCACCATTTTGCCGCCGGGAGTCCGCACTAGAGTCAGCAGCACAGGTGAAACAGAAAATTCACTTTCGTTTCATACAGGTGCTTTCCTGTAATTGTCCACAAGTTCTTTACATATAAGCTGAGAACTGTTAGCAGTCAGTAGGTGTGGTAACTATCCTGTTCAACTTCATTCCTGATTCCTGCGATTTGTTTTCAACAGCTCATGGTCAAAGCATTTACTGTGCCAGAAACAAAAGTGAACTAATGAACGACAAATGTCTTGTGTTTGTTCGCAGGAAGTAACTGCAGTTCCAGCAGCGAAGGCGAGACGACCCCAACAGCGCTGCATGCAGGAATATGTGTCCGACAGCAGAGTGTGTCTATCAAAGATACCATCATCGCCCGTGAAGCTCTGTCACTGCTGGTGACCTGTCTGCAGCTACGCTGTCAGCAGCTATGTAAGACTCACGCAGGAGGACAAACACAATACAAACACGATGATGTGTGGCATGATGTAATAGACAAAGCTTTTCACTGTGTAGGTTACATAACTGCAGTTTTTGCCAGACCTTTATGATCCATTAGCAGCCAAATCTGGCCAAACCTTCCTGAGAAAAGTTTTCACACACAAAAGTTTTTTCAAAAAACTCAAGGTGCTTAATTGGGGATGGAGACGGATAACTTCTGACACAATCACCATTTTGGCATCATGGTACTGATCAGCTCTTTACTCTCATAGAGAAACGTCACATCCTTTGACATGTTAATACATGAAACAAATGAATGTTATGAATGTTTTTTGCTATTTTTTTTGTAATTTCAACTGAAGCTGTTTTTGTCATGTGACCTACTCTTCAGCTGTTGTTCAATATTTTCCAGCTGGGAAATTAGGGTTACCCACTGCTTATCTCCATGAACCAAATCCTAATATACAGTACAAGTAGTGGATGGAAACAAGCATACATTTTCATTTCCTTGAGCCAATTCTCTTCAATTTCAGTTAAACTTACAATGCATCCTGATGGAGACACAGCTCATGAAACTAAATCCTCTTCTTGGTTTCTCTCTCCAGGTTCTTTTTACAACCTTCCCGCCGTCAATGATTTTATCATCGATATTCTGCTGGGATCTCCCAGTGGAGAGGTAAATGACACCCTTTTTTGTTGTTGTTGTTTGAATAGACTGCACCAGAGAAATGTATCCCAAACATGGCAGAGTGTGTTTATATTCGTGGTCACCGTCCCTTCCTCTTTCAGATCCGCCGTGTAGCTTGTGATCAGCTCTACACCCTGAGCCAGTCGGACACTTCAGCCTTCCCTGACATCCAGAAACCCAACTTGTTCCTCCTCCAAGTGGTTCTTACTGCTCAGCTGCCACTGTGGAGTCCAACATCTGTCATGAGAGGGGTCAACCAGAGGTAATTTAGCATGAAACACTGCAGATATACATGACTGAAGCTTAAGTAGACACTCTTGTGTTGATGTTGCTTTTTTCCTCCCAGGTTGTTGTCTCAATGCACTGAGTACTTTGACCTGAGATGTCAGCTTCTGGATGACCTAACAAGTAAGCAGATCAATTCTCTTTTTAGTCATTTTGCTCAGTACTTGGATATGAATTGGAGTAAAAGAGAGGTTATAGTCTTCTGTTTCAGCCGTTGAAGCTCAGTGTGTCTCTCTGCCTTATATTCTCTGTCCTCCTCCTTCAGCGTCAGAGATGGAGGTGATAAAAGTGAGCGCAGCCACCATGCTCGAGGACGAGATCTCTTGGCTCGACAACTTTGAGCCAAGTTGGAGCTCTGAGATGGAGACCAGCGAGGCAGATAACATCCTCCTGGCAGGACACCTCCGCCTCATCAAGACCCTGCTCTCACTGTGTGGCAGTGAGAAGGAACATCTCGGTGAGCACCAGCAAAGAAACATGCACACGTGACCATTTGACACCTTTTTGAAGGCTGTTAAGTTGAGAACAATAATATGTAAAGTGAATGTGTGTAACTCGTGTCTTCAGGTCCGTCTCTGATCCAGCAGCTGTTGGATGACTTCCTGTTTCGAGCCTCGCGCATCATCATCAACAGTTCAAACCCCACGCCCTCCCCAGCCCCCAGCCATGACTTCCACCCCAAGTACGGCATGTTAATCCTTTTTAATAATTTTTTAACAAACCGCCTCGAAACCCCTATGTTAATCCTTTGTCATGTTTATCGGTCAGGTGCAGCACAGCCAGCAGCAGGCTGGCAGCCTACGAGGTGCTGGTGATGCTGGCAGACAGCTCCCTGTCAAACCTCCGACTCATCACCAGAGAGCTCATGTCCATGCACCACCAGTCTGATCCCTCCCTCTGCAAGGAGTTTGATGTAAGAAGCTGAATAACACTTGATAAAATATAAACAATGTTTTAACCTTGAAGCTAACTCCCTGTGTCTCTCTCAGTATCTGCCTCCTGTAGAAAGCCGCTCAGTCTCAGGTTTCGTTGGGTTGAAGAACGGTGGCGCCACATGTTACATGAATGCCGTGTTTCAGCAGCTCTACATGCAGCCTGGCCTGCCAGAGGTAGGACACATGTTTGCTGTGTGCTGTTTACCTTTGGTTGTCACCAGAGGGCATCTGCTCTGTGTAAGTTTCACACACTCATTATTTCTGTTTGGTTTGAAGGCTTTCCTGTCTATTGAGGATGACACCGATCAGCCGGAGGAGAGCGTCTTCTACCAGGTCCAGTCTTTGTTTGGTCACCTGATGGAGAGCAAGCTGCAGTACTACGTACCTGAGAACTTCTGGAAGGTAGCAGACCGTTTATCTCACTGAGAGAGTGCTGATGATTCAGTATGCTGTGCTGCATATTTCAGTAGAAATCAGGGTATGACCTATTTCACACATGCAAATTTGTGTCTTTTACAGATCTTCAAGATGTGGAACAAAGAGCTGTATGTAAGAGAACAACAGGATGCCTATGAGTTCTTCACCAGCCTGGTGGACCAGCTTGATGAACATCTCAAGGTAGAACTCAAACCCACACTAACACACCAGTTTTAAAGAACGGCCTCAGCTAACTAATATAACACCTCATTAGTTGTAATGATATGATTTATGATGAAACTCCTTTTCTTCCAGAAAATGGGTCGAGAACAGATCTTCAAAAACACGTTTCAGGGAATCTTTTCCGACCAGAAGATTTGTAAAGACTGTCCTCACCGGTAAGCGACAACTTTTGTTTTTCCTTCAACTTCAGGTTATTTTATTATTTTCAGAAAACATCACAGATTATGTTTGACCTTTCACCTTTCATCATACAGGTACGAGCGTGAAGAAACATTCATGGCTCTGAACCTCGGAGTGACATCTTGTCAGAGTTTAGAGATCTCATTGGACCAGTTTGTAAGAGGAGAGGTGCTAGAGGGCAGCAACGCCTACTACTGTGAGAAATGCAAGGAGAAGGTGCGTATAGTACCACGCCTAGTTATATACTGTCACACTGATATCATGTTTACTCACAGTGTTTCATGTACTCACCTGCACAGAGAACCACAGTGAAGAGGACATGCATCAAATCCCTGCCCAGCGTTCTCTGTATCCACCTCATGCGCTTCGGCTTCGACTGGGAAAGCGGACGCTCCATCAAATATGATGAACAAATACGGGTACGAAGTGTTTCTAATCAAATAATCCCAAATCTAAGTTGTCTCTAAATTGTGTTTGGGCCATTGTCATTTAAAAATAGAAATATACAGTTAATGGATCATATTCAGCAAAGAATTTCCATGAGAAAAAACTGAGAAAAAAATAAAATAATCTGATATCATCTGAAGATTATTGAATCCTTACAAATGTGGAAAATTCTCTGAAATTAAAGGTTTGGTTTAGTTTTTAGTTTAGTTTAGTTTTTTTGTTAAGAGGCCCATATCACCTCACTTTGGAAGATTGATTCAACACTGCAGACACCATCTCTTGCTGTTTATTAGCTTTTCTCTTGTTAATTTCAAATGTATAACTTAATAATCTCAAAGGATCTTTACTCTCATAGAATATCAACAGTTTTCTCCAAATGAAATTATCCACATAAATGTGTAACTTTCAGATTTCACGCTCAGATCATCACCCAAGCTTTATAATTTATTTATTATTATTTCATCTTCAGTGTTCCTAATACACTGTTGTCAATATCTCCATTTACAAGAATACACTTTCCTGTCTCACATTACCTCAAATCCAAGAATTATAATATGATGAATGTGAATTCTGTGTTGTTGGTGCACAGTTCCCCTGGGTGCTGAACATGGAGCCCTACACCGTCTCTGGAATGGCTCGCCAAGACTGCAGCGGCGAGGGCGGCGAGGGGCGAGCCGATGGAGCCTCGGGAGGGTCGCCCAGGAAGAAAGTCACGATCTCTGAAAACTATGAGCTTGTGGGAGTTGTTGTCCACAGCGGTCAGGCTCATGCTGGACACTATTACTCCTTCATTAAAGATAGACGGTAAGTCCCTCCTCCCCTCGCTCATTTAAAGGGCTAATCTCTGAAAATACTGTTATGTTTTAATGTGATTCCCAGAGCGATGTGCCGCTCTCTGATTGAATTTTCCAGCTCTGGTTCCTACTTTACATAAGAAGCACGTAACCAGTGATTAGTGGAGCATGATAAGCTGTTGCTTTAGCTTTCCTGGCAGATTTTAGATGACCTCCTTGGGGCACATGAATGCAGCATCAGACTTTGTGTGGGCTGTCCTGGTTTCGTTTGTAAGCATCTCCAGATGTCTGGCTCTGGAAGGCAGGAATGCTCACTCAAGAAGTGGAATGTAAAGAGACCACAGGAGCTAATATCTGGCACCATTTTCTCCCTCGCTTGCTTGTTCCTATCCCTGCTGAACTGCTGGACTACAACAAAGAAAGTTTGTTTTCAGGATGTCGATCTCGCTCTAGGGAATAAGACACATTTTGGAGCTGCTGTGAAGTTGTTTTTTTTCTGTCAGTAAGAGATCAGTGATCTGATGTGTAGATATGTCTGGCTGGGCGGCGGGGAAGTGGTTCACCCTGTTGTGGTGACAAACCTGTCAGACAGTGAGTTGACCAGTACAATATGTTCCACTCTAAACTATTTAGTAAAGCAAGATTTCTAAATCTTGATAGAGAGTTGACTCTGCTTTAGCCCCGCCTAAAAATGAGTCGGAACAGTGTGTTTGTTTATTGTGGATGCCTTCTTTTTGGTTTTGTTGAGTTTGTTTGTTTTGTTTTTTAATATGATCCAAGCATGTGCTGAGTTTTGATGTTCCAAATTGTGACGGACCTGCATCTAATCGGATGTTTTCCCATCCTTTGTCTCTTAGTGGTAGTGCGCGCGGACGTTGGTACAAGTTCAACGACAACGTGGTGGAGGAGTTCGACATGAACGATGAGACCCTGGAGTACGAGTGCTTTGGTGGAGAGTACCGCCCCAAAGTTTACGACCAATGTAAGTGACACACAATTGCTAAACTTAAAATGTATGTGCATCTCAACAGCTGAACACATTAACTTTACTGTGCGTGTGTCTGTCCCTACAGCCAACCCGTACCCTGATGTGCGGAGGAGGTACTGGAATGCCTACATGTTGTTCTATCAGAAGATCAGTGACCAGAACTCACCTGTCCTGCCCAAGAAGAGCAGAGTCAGCATCATGAGGCAAGAGGCTGAGGACCTTACACTGTGAGTGAACCTCCAACTATATACATATACTCTCTATGTCTTTAATCATGTGTCATTATATTCTTGGAGAAAGTAGTTCTTTATTTATACATGAAAAGCATTTAGGAACAGCCATCATCATCTATTATGTGTCTTTGTTTCCCAGGTCTGCCCCGTCCTCTCCTGATGTCTCACCACAGTCCTCTCCCCGGCCCCCCAGGGCCAACAACGACCGCCTCACCCTCCTCACCCGTCTGGTCCGCAAGGGAGAGAAGAAGGGCCTGTTTGTAGAGAAGATGCCTGCCAGCATTTATCAGGTAAAGTTGGCATCAAGCTGCCTGACTGGAAGTAACCTAGAGGTCCAGAGATATAAAGTCTGTGTTTACACCACGTCAACATTCTTTCTGTCTGGTAATGGAGGAAGCACCAGGTTCATCTGGCCTCTCTGTTTTGTTTTTTGTGTAGATGGTGAGAGATGAGAATCTCAAATTCATGAGGAACAGAGACGTCTACAACAGCGACTACTTCAACTTCACCCTCTCGCTTGCCTCCGTCAATGCAGTATGTGCTTCTATATTTCTCAATTTTCAGGAAGCAAATATTCTTGGCTACATTTGCATAATATTTATTTATCTACTTCCCTTTTGCGCAGTGCTTTCATTTTAAGTAGGTGCAATCAGAATCACAGTTTGCTACAAATCATAAAACTCTTTCAGACTCAAAAGAACTAATAATCCTCAAATATTAAGTCAATTTGATCTTCCTGAATCGTGTATGAAATGTTTCCTTTGGTTCTTTTTCTCCTGCCATGAATGCCTTTTTTTTCTTCACTTTGATCACAAAAGTGCATCACTCAAACATCGGCAGTGTAATCTGGTGAAAATTATGTGTAATTAAAACCCCAGTAAATCACACAGAAGGCACAAAAAATGATACACTCATCACACGTCAGCAATGAGTTTTGTGGCTTCCAGACAAAGATTGTTCATGTGTGTTACAGACAAAGCTGAAGCACCCCGACTACCAACCAATGGCCAAAGAGAGCCTTCAGCTGGCTGTTCACTTCCTCCTTCACACCTACCTGCACACCAAAAAGAAACTCAGGTATGTCCTCACATACATCCGCCCCCCGTGAATAATGAACATCTCTCACAAGCAGCCATGTTTACCTATACTCATGTGTGACCTGCTGCAGGGTGGACACGGAGGAGTGGATGGCCACAGTGGAGGTGTTGCTGTCGAAGAGCTGTGAAGCATGTCAGTGGATGGTGCAGTACCTGGTTGGACCGGAGGGACGAGAGATGACCAGGTCAGGGCTCGTCTGCCTGCTGTTTAACCCCTCAGATCTGTTACATGTGTACAGCACTTCTGCCGACCTGCTCCAGAAGTGTTTTCAAAAAGCATAGTCTTCTCCAAAAGACGGCACGCTGAGAACTACATTCTCACTAACACACTATCACTTTGTCTATCCATGACATCACTTTATGCAGTCCCTGAAACATCAAGCATGGATATACTGTATGTCTGTAGGTGCCTTGGCCTGAGTTTAATCACTGCAGCACTTTTGTAGCTGTCCTAGTGATATGCGATACAGACTTGGCAGCTCGCAGCATTGCTCCCTCATTCCAATCAATGCACACTGAACTCTGTGACTGGGGTCAAGCCATTCCACTCTGGTTCTGCTGCTGCAGCCACTAAAGCTTCATTCACTCTCTGTGTACTTTGTATACTCAAGCTTTGTATATAATTGTCTTGCAGAGCTTTATAGTCAGTTGTCAGATGAACACACCTGCACATTTCTAATATTGACCTAATTATTTAAATATACAATTTTTGGGCAATGAACAAAGCGAGCCGTCTGTTTATGACAACGCCAACGGCAAAAGCGAGATGTTAATGATTTCAAATGTATTGGAACAATCAGCAAGGAGACTGAATATTTTGGTAATTTATTTGAACAAGATAAAACATTACATCGGTCGTGTTCAAAAGTAGGAATAAATAAATCCAGCTTCTCAAAAAACATCACAATGAACAAAGCTCTCCCTACAAATTAAACCCTTGACTCAACCAGGCACATCTCTGTTACCTGGCGTGGGCAGCACTGTTTTGTTCCGTCCTCCACGTGGTTTCATATCCCAAGGGGAGTGTTGCAGAAGTGGAGTGTCATGCTCACCTGATGTTGAGTTGCTCGGATTGCGTTTATTTCGTCATTTCTCCTTGATTTTTGTGCTGTGGTTGAGTAGGCTTTGTATTTTCTGTCTGGATTCCCTTTAGTCAAACTGCCCTCCGTCAATTTGACACCGTGTTCACTGTGTGTGTGTGTGTGTGTGTGTGTGTGTGTGTGTGTGTGTGTGTGTGTGTTGCTGAATGACTGGATGCTGATCAATATGGAATGTGTACTCTTGGAGCCAGAGGGTGGTTTTCCCAAAGTGTATGTTTTCCAGAAAGGTGTTGCCTTTCACGACTGTGTGTTAGGCATGGGGTGATTGTGTCCTCCTCAGAGACGATTGGTCGTTGAACATCAGACATCAGTACACGCCAGCCCCCTTCACATACCATACACCCCTTCCTACAAAACAGAGATCCAGTCGCACTCAGCTGTGTGTCTCGAGGCCAAACACACCAGCACATGTTCAGTCTCTCACACAGACAGTGTTTTCAACTACTCCTCTGTTTTTCAGGATGTTTTCACACCATTATCATCATCATTAAATTGAAACGCTTTCCTTCTGCTCATCATTTTAAAGACTGTTATTAATTTTGACCGTATGTCTTCCTCAGAGTTTGTCTGCTGGAGTGCAGTGTGAGGGAGGTGAGGGTTGTGGTAGCATCCATCCTTGAGAAGACTCTGGAGAGCGCACTTCACTTTGGAGACCCAGGACTGGACAACCTGATGGACGCCCTGCTTTCCTTATTGGACAAAGACGTTCCCGAGAATGTGAAAAACTGCGGCCAGTACTTCGGCCTCTTCAGCAACTTCGCTCAGAGGGTAATAAACCGTCAGCAAACAAGTAGTGTTCAGTATTCAGCTTCGAAACATGAAACGAAATGACTGTTAAGATGGTTTTCTCAGTTTTTTGTCTTCTCTCTTTCAGGGTTGCGGTCCGTGCCAGTTGTTGCTGAAACACTCAGCTTATCGCCGGATGCTCTTCTTCCTGCTGGGACCCAACAGGCAAAACAACCAGGTAGAACTGCAAAATCTACAGAGATTAATAGGACAGTATGCATTGGTTCAATTTTACCCTTTGAATTGTTCATTGTTTTAAGAAGTTTTGAATGTGATCAGCATTTAAAATGACAAATGTTGATTTAAGACTCAGGAATGACAAACATACGGCTTTAATTGCCCACAACAGTACTAATTGTTTCTCTGTGTGTCTGTACAGAACCGGCGGTGGAGTCCAGCTCAGGCGCGAGAGTTCCTTCACCTCCACAGCACCCTGGCCCTCATCACGCTACACACTGACCTCAACTCTCAGCGGACGCAGGGTGAGACACTTGAATCAAATCCACAGGCTCACATCGCTGATGTTTTTGTATGAACCAGCTCTAATTCTGATTTATTGATTTCTCACGTGTAGCTCCAGGAGTGTTTAAACTGCGTGTGAGCGGCGTCCCGTCCTCCACCCAGCTCCTCCCCCTCCACGCAGACATCCTGGCCTCACTCTTCACTCCAGAGGGACAGCCTTACCTTCTAGAGGTAACATCCAAAGACACAACTCACATGTTTGGCTTCAGTCATTCTTATCATAATCAGAATACAAAAGAACCAGACAGTCTTTTATTTTAAGCCATGGAAACCCTGTTTATCAGGGCCTCTCTGACTGATGTTCTCTCTTTGTCTCTGTGAATATCCACCAGGTGATGTTTTCCATGCGTGAGTTGTCAGGTCCTCTGTCTATCCTGATAGAGATGGTGACCTACACTTCGTACTGTAACGAGCCCTTCTCCCTGGGCGTGCTGCAGCTGCTCAAGGTAAAAAAAAAAAAAAAGTCTCCACGACCTCAGAGAGACAGCTGTCAGAGCTGTCAGAGACACTCAGTAAATGATTTTAAACTCTTCTGAACACTTTGTGTCTCATAGACGCAGCTGGAGACGGCTCCACCTCATGAACTGAAGAACATTTTCCAGATGCTGCAGGAGCTCCTGGTGAGTGACAGCCATCAGTTAACTCTGTGCCTCTTCACCTAATGATCCATTTATGATCAACTTGCTAACAGCTATTTAATCTTTTTACATCAGGTGATGGAAGATCCTCTGCAAACCCAGAGACTCAAGTATGCCTTTGAGTCAGAGAAAGGCCTTTTGGGTATGTAGTTTCTCTTTACATCTATGATTGATCGACTGCCGCACCACTTGGCAACATTATCGCCTTTTGTGTTTTTAATCATTAAATGGATTTAATGATTGTATAGAAACACAAGTGCTTTCTTTTCTCAGCCTTGATGCATCAGAGCAACAACGTGGACAGCCGGCGCTGCTACCAGTGTGTGAAGTTTCTGGTCACACTGGCCCAGAAGTGAGTACATCTAAGAGTCCGATGTCGGAGTATTCCAGGAGCAGTAATTCTCCGACATGTACCTCAACCTTTTGTTTTTTTGGCAACATAATTACAAGCCTCTTTTTAATTTTTCCCATTAGGTGTGCTCCAGCCAAGGATTACTTCAAAGACTTATCTGGTCACTGGAGCTGGGCAGTACAGTGGCTACAGAAGAAGGCAAGCTAATAAAATACAGTGTTGTCACAAAAATCAGAAAAATGTGTTTAATATTTAAGTATTTTGACAGCATCAGAGATCGACAGATCTTTTATCTAGTTGACCTCCACAGCCTCTTATTGATGAACTCTGTTACACCTGAAGCTGATTATTTCTACAGACTTTCAGCTATTTCAACCAATCACACACAGATTGTATTGTGTTTGTAGGCTGTTGATTGTGACGTGTTACCATGCAGACATTGTTGTGGGTGGGAGAGAGGATACTGCATCAGATTCAGAATCACCTTTTTAAATGAATTTATTTTATTGGCAGTCTGACAACAAAATCATCAATACTGATTATCATAAAAATGTTGAATATCAGTGTTGATAATCAGTAAAGGGCTGATATTCGGTAACACCTACGTACAGGTATCTTTAGTTTGAAATCTCTCCCTAGACCGACAGGACACCCAGAGGAAAACGTATCTTACCTGTGTGCTTATTGTGCTCGTGCATCACACGCCTCTCTCTCCCCCCAGATGACAGAACATTACTGGACTCCCCAGAGCAACGTCTCCAATGAAACCTCCACCAACAAAACCTTCCAGCGCACCATCTCTGCACAGGTACACACACATGTTCCAGCACCAGCAACACAAACAGACACTTTCTTCTCTGCTCTTAAGTGGCTCACATGTGTTTCATTGTGTGTGTCACACTCTGCAGGACACCTTGGCCTACGCCACAGCGTTGTTAAACGAGAAGGAGCAGTCTGGCAGCAGCAACGGTTCTGACGGAAGCCCAGCAAATGAAAACGCCGACCGCAGCCTCCGACAGGTAGCCATCAGCCGCAGCAGCGGCGCTAAATGCTCTGCACAGCGGGCTTCTGACATGACTCATTGCTCGTGCTCGGTTCACGCAGCCAAAAAGAGAGAAGAATGGAACAAAAATGGAACATCTCACTGGCTTCTGTCAAACGCTGTGAAGGCAGTTTGTTGCCTCCCACGGCTGTTATTAGCGGTGGATTTGAAGCTGCTTCATTCTTCTCTGACTCCCGCTGTGGCTGACAGGATTCCCATACAGCACAGGGGTGTCGGACACAAATAGATTCCGATATGTTGTAAAGGAATTTAAATCCCGTTGTCACCGTATAGCTTGTTGATATGTAACCACTCATAAGACACCACGCTTCATTGATCTCTTGTTAAATGTGCACCTTGTTTCTCTCCCAGGGGTCGGAGTCTCCCATGATGCTCGGCGATTCGAAGAGCGATCTAGAAGATGTAGACCCGTAGCTCCTCCAACCAGCAGGATCCCTCCGAAGGAGCGGCGGCACAGCACCGGGCAGCCAATTGAAAGGGCTGCACTTTTGCCTCTGATTGGTCCGGACATTTAGGACTCCACAACAAGCCAATCAGAACACTTATTCTCTCGGTCGCTACGGCAACAAAGGAGCTATGAATACATCATAAATTACTTCCTTTCAGAGCAGCCAAGGCGATGATGGAGATGCATTATCATTAAGGGCAGGGCAGAGCTGATTACAGTGGGAAGTGCAGAAACCTTCCACAATCACGGATGACTTCAGTTTATCCTTTTATTCATTCATTCACTCAGAATGACAGCAAGGTGGAGGATGGGTTCGGGTTGTGTTTTAACAATTTTCTGCTCATGTTTGCCAATGTATCTACATGAATTACATTCATATTGTAAAGATTTGTTCCATAGATGTAATTTCCAGTGTAAGATAATATTTTAAAGTCTCCTGTGCTCTTCTCCACAGCCATCATGCAAAACTGCGAGAGGGTCACGTTAGCTCGCTCTAGAGGAACTTACAGACGTCAGGTGCACTTGTACAGGAACACCTCCACACACGAGCACTTGGGAGGGGGTGGGGTTAAGTATGCACTTTATAGTCCAGCCCAGTCCATTGTGACGTACAGCAGCACTGGTCAGTTCCTCTAGAGCCTCCCGGCGAGCGTGTCCTCGTCTTCTTTTGCTTTTAACAACTTATATTTCTCAGTGCCACTCATGCAGACACATGGAAGTCCTAATAGCAAAGCCACTCTGCCTGTGACTAAACCTTTTCACCCTGGTGACGCAGCACAGGGCAGGTCCTGTCCTAGAAACAGGACAAGACCCGGCCCTCAGCCAATCTGAAACAAGCAGTGCCATGGTCAGCAATCTCCCTCTACTTCTTCTTCTTCTTCTTCTTTTTCTTGCTGTCAGGCAGCCTCACGTGCTGGATTTTTATTCATTTCATCGCTGTCTTTTTATTTTCTTTGCCACTTTTTCTTTGACTCTGGATGGATTGCCTATTGGAGAGGATGTTTAGGGACTCAAAGCCTTATGCAAGAAAAAAAAAAAGCTGATCTTGAAGCGCATCGATCAGTCATGGTGGGCCAGCAGTGCCGACTGAAGGGGAGCTCAGGAGCATGTTTTATTTTTAGGTGCCAAGGTTACACACACACACACAACACACAAACACACTCAAAGAATAATACACTATGATAGAACTTGTGAAGAACATGCAAACGTGTGTCACTCATTCACTTTGCTCATCAACATAAAGAGCAGTTACCTGTTACCTCTGCTTTATCAGGTTTGATTTTGTTTGTTTTTTTGTTTTTTCTGTTTTTGCTTTTGTCTGACTTTGTAAACACACACAGAGGAGCTGAACCCAAATGTAGCTCTAGTTTCATACGAGAACGGCGCGCATCCATCGTCCCTAACCCAAATCATCGGGAGACTTGAAGTGCCTTAACCTCCCGATCCCCTCCCCCACCCCCTCCCCCACTTCATCCCACCTCAGACGCTCACATCTCTGAGGGGTGCGTTAAAGGTTTGCTCCACCTCTCCTGACCGTGACACCAACCCGGCGTCCCCTGTGGTCAAGTAGTCTCGCTGTAGGAGTGCAACAGGGCTTCTTCATTCCCCCCCCATTAGACTTCAGATAATACAGGGAAAAATGTCCTCTGTGTGTTGTGACGAAGGATTGTTGGAATGTATCTGTTGGTTGTTGATTCTGTGTGTATGGGGGAGGGTGGGGGTGTAAGGTTTTACCCTAAATAAAACAGGGTGTAGGGGACAGGAGCAGGGGTTTGGTCATGGTAAAAAAAATAACAAAAAAAATGCTGCTTCTTTTCGCTCCGCACTCAAGCGGAGACACTTTGTAGATACTGATTTATGCTAGATAGTTTTAAGGGAGTCACACTTCACACTCAGACGTTATGAAGACATGAGCCTCAACTAGCTTAAGCAGATTAGCTCTCAGCTTTAACAGGTTAATGTTTACAGTGTGAGGACCTATGAAGCAATCATGCAAAAATGTTTTTTTTGGTTTGTTTTTTTTTTTCCTGACGGGGGAGTTGACATGTGATTGATCCACTGAGGCTCCTTCAAAGCCTGAGAGGAGGGAAGACACTGTTTTAGCCCTTCCACACACACTCATACACTCATACACACACACCCACCCTCACCCAGCCCATTTTCCTCTCTCACTTGATGTGAATGTCACGTCGTGCTCCTCCGGCACGTTTGCATGTGTGGCAGTAAGTGGTGGTGAAGTTTGTCTTTTCTGTGTGACGGAGAGGGAAAGGAAAAACCAGCCCTCTGTGTTGTTTGCTGTGTAATTTGGTCATTAGCACTTACTGTCACAAACATACGCCCCCCCGCCCCCACCTTCTCTGTGGCTAACGTCTGATGGAGCTGCATGCAGTCTGTGCCAAGCGATACATGAACCTGGAAACATGAGTCGCATTCAGCCAAGAGTCCTCTCCTAGGTTTGCCCCCACTGCTACATCACCACAACTACTAGAGAAAAAGAGAAAGAAAGAAAGAAAAAATAATCAGAACAATCTTTTGTTTTAATCCTGGGATGCAGGGAGGGATGGGTAATGAGCGTGGGTAGGGATTGGCATCTGTACGGGTTTTTACTGTCATTTTGAAAATTCACTTCTGCCATCGCAGGATTCTGTAATGCATGTTAAAACTCAGTTTTAATTTGTACATCAGAGTTTGATTAAGGGGAAAATTTGATATAAAATAAACTGGAATGCACAACCTTTTGTAAACATTGTTTTTTATGTACGTGTACTTACTGTCAAATGATCTGCTGTTTTATTCCAGGAGGAAGGTCCTGACCCTCCAAAATAAGAGCCCAACTGATAATACATTTTTGGGGCTGATGCCAAACTTTTGAGGTACTTTTAATTGTGTATTTCCATTTCCTGCTACTTTGTACTTCCACTCCACGACACTTCAGAGGCGAATGTATTGCACCTTTGATCCACTACACTCCTGTTAAACCTGAAGTTACTATTTACTTTGTAGATTATGTGCTGCATCAGAGCCAGAGTAGCACATTTTAAATTGATATACTTTATCATCAGTTGAGCAAATGAGCACTCTGATTCTTATCATCAGAAAAGTAATGGATATCAGATCTGATAATCAGTCAACTCATAGTGTGAGGAATATACCTGCTTTAACTTGCTTTAATTAACTAACTGCAGTTGTCCTGCAAATGCTGTTCTCAAACATCTGTGACAAAGATGTTTAGACTTTAACTGAGGCAGGATGCAAAATGTCCCAGAAACTTAATTGGGAATTTGACAACTATGAATTAAGCATCTTTTTCTGCAATAGGATCTCTGAAAAAGTTTTAATATAACAAAATGTTGGTTCATCATTATTTCATTTGGACCTTTTTTATCTATTATGATTCCTGCAGGTTTTTTATATTATCATTTTTATATGATTGTGTATATTATTGTGTATTATTTATTTGTTGCTGATAAATCGGGAAGTAGTGAAATGAGAATTTGTCCACCCACCCTGAGTGTGACGTCAGGTGAAACCGTCCACAGTGGCTGACTTTCATGTAGCTCTCTTTGTTTCAGGGTCCTGGTATTGAGCCGGATCTGGCCCCCCTGTCGCGGGTCACTCAAATAGAACAGAACCTTTTGTTTGTTTGGTTTTTTTATGTCATTAGTATCACCTGGGCTTCTCCTGCTATGGCACATCAAACTGCCTGCTATTGGACCACTGCCTGTTGGACTGAGAGCGGTTAATCAGCTTAGCTCCCCTCCCCAGTTATTCACACAGAACCCCGGCAGCCTCGTATCGTGACCCATTCACTGACAAACCCATCTGTGGTGAAGGGTTCTGTCAATTCATCAGCAATGATATCAGATTTCCTGTGGCCGCTCATCAATGCACCACAGCTGGTAGTTCTGGACGGATCGTCCTTGCCAAAGTCTGACCTGCTAGAATCGGTCCAGTCAGAGTGCCTGTGCTGTTTTCATCTTTTTGTCTTGAAGTGTGAGCTCCTAAAAGCTGCCGCCACATGTTCCAGACTCAAGTAACAGGCAAAGTGAGGAGAGGGTGACTGGCTTATTAATCAAGCTGCTCATCAGGCTGATTACACAGTGCAGTGCTGTACAGTCTGAACTGGAGACAGTCCTCTGCATCAGACGCGTTCATAATAAGCGTGCTGTGAGCTGCGTGCGCTCTGACGGGGAGTTCAGCACATCAAACGGGGATCTGAGTGAAGTGCTGACGGTCTTTTCATCTGTCTTTCTCACATTTGAGTCGGAGGATCGCAGATGTCAATAATAAAATGAACAATGGCTGAACTGATTAAGCTGCTTACGTTTTTGGTGTATTGTGCACACTGGCTCGCTGTCGTGGCTTATGGGGAGGCTTGAATAGAACAGGACATTCGTTAAAGGATACGTTCACCTGAAAAATGAAAATTCAGTCATTGTGCTGATGGAAAACCGGGTGAGGTTTCCCACCAAACAACTGAAGTAGATGGGGACTCAAACATAAAATGGAAAGGACATTAAAACAAATGTTTTTCATGTGTGATTTGCAGTCTAATTTGAGTTACATAAGCATTTACTATTACAACACTGAGTTATCAGACTGTGCAGAAAGTGCCCTCACTGCCATCAATTAGCTCACATAATAGAGGTCGGCTGCAGTTAGAAACCAATATTATCATCTAATTAGTGGGAAAAGGTCCTTTAATCCTGGATATGGATTTTGTCTGTGATTGTGTCGCCCAGCAAGCTTCTCTGAAAGTGATCCCAACAATATTGTTGCCTGCTGTTGTCGTTGTTATGGCTGTGGTAAATGTAAAAACATTTTAAATGATCCATTAATAGTTTTGATTATTGTTCTTGGTGCAGATGGCCATCAATCGAAAGCTTCAGAAGATTTCGAGATCCCAAATTGATTTGATAGAACGTCATTTGCACCTTTTTGTAAAGCAGAAATCGTCACAGCAGTTTATTTGTTTTACATTTTAAAACAAGTCCCCATCTGCCTCAGTTGTGTAGGAGAACGCTGCAACGCTGTTTCACTGCGAAGCTCCGGAAATGTTTTGTGGATGACGAAACTTCACCTGACTTTCCATCAGCATGGGGTTGAGTAGATACTGACCGAATCTTCACTTTTGGGTGAACTTGTCCTTTTAATGTTGGCTGTGAAACAGGCTGATTGTTTGGATCGACTCTGGTTAGGAACTTTGTGTTGCCTGAAGCTCCTCATTGGGTCAAATTAATTAATCCGGTTCCCATCTGTTAATCATGCCAGATAAATGCAAATGTTATGTTCATGAAAGCTCTTTTTTATTATAATTATTTTGTAAAAGATACAAAAATATTTGGTTACATTTTACAAACTGTCGGCCTACGGGTTCTAACGGAGCTAACGAGACAGTTCTACACATGCAACAAGTCTGAGGTGATACTACAACATGTGAGCTCAACTGAAACGCTCACAAGCAGTTTTACAGAAGCGCTGACAGTCACTGCAGACAAAAGAAGACAACACGGGAGACATCTTCATTTAGTGTCAAGGTGTCAGACGTCCAAGAGCTGTGAGACCGGATCAGTGAGGAGGAGTTGTGACGGGCTGATCCGGTGGTCTGACGCGACAGCAGACGGCGACGCCCGCCGCCCCGTCACCCCCCGCGGCACTGCGGACGCGGCAGCTGTTGCCCCGAGCAACTGGCCCCAAGACAGCAGAGCCCAGAGAGACGGCGCTGCAGTCTGTCAGAGTCCAGCCAGAGGGACAGGACACCTCCACCTGCAGGAGAACGGCAGCTGTGTTTTTAAAAAAAAAAAAGTCTGAGGGGAAAGTTTGAAGACATTTCTATCCACTTAAAAACACTCACCTGATCTCCATCAGCTGATATGTTCTCCAACAGGTGGCACTCCAGGGACGGAGCGTGGCAGCACACAGCGTGAGATGTCACCCCGTCCCTCACAACGCAACGCCCCCGATCGCCGTGGCGTGGACGGGAGCGAGATGAGATCCCAGCCGAGGACCAAGACGTGCAGCCTGGAAGGAGTCGAGACACAACGGTTCAACACCGAGAGCACCATCCATAAGTGATGCTCCACCCAGTCATCGCCAGGTGGGTGAAAACACGCTGTAAACTGACAAACCTGCTCTTTATACTGCACATCATGCTGGTAATTATGGAGAGCACTTTCTTTTCACAGCGACTGCCATGGCAACGGGCATAATTGACCAAGATGTTCCCAAGGCAGCCACATCAGAGAGTTGTGTGGCGTTTAAAGGACAGTTTGAGTACAGCTCAGCCACTGAGTGCATTCAGCAGTCGTTCCCCTTCTTAGAAAATATTACACGACGACTTACTCGACTCTCACATTAGCGTAAGGACTGGAAATAAGGGGAAACTGCTAGTGTGTCCAAATGTACCAGCATGCACGATGAGATATCGCTGTGTCGGTGTTGATCCTGCAACATCAAAAACATCGACTGACAACTGAAAATGATAAGTGAACTTCATGTTAGCTCATCACAGGGCCCTCACTGATGGCGGAGGCCGCCAAGCAAGGTGCCAACTGCACATCAGGAGCAATTTGGGGTTCAGTATCTTGCTCAAGGACACTTTGACATGCAGCTCAGCTCAGCCCAGAGCTGGGAATTGAACCAGCGACCTTGCGATCACTAGCCAACCTGCTCTACCAACTGAGTGACAGCCATCCAATAACAAGTCCCTCCTATCCCAATAATTATCATACAGTCCCTAAACAGCTGCTGGCTGTGACTTCATATTTCACAGACAGTAAGTGGTATTGATCTTCTCATCCAACGTCCGACAAGAAAGTGAATGAAATTTCTTCCAGAAATGTCAAACTAATATTCTAAACTATACACTCCATGAGTGGTTATATTGCAGCAGACTCACCGGTCAGGTGGTGCTGCGGGTCGGCACACTCGGCATCTTGCCCGGACTCTGGACTGGCGTGGACCTGGCACCGCAGGCCACTTATCACACAGCACCTCGCCACAGCATACACGCCTTTACCTCCTGGACCGTTGTGGGCAGCGCACTCCGCCTGTCCGTCTCTCACCTGTCAACGCAAGTTAAAGGGAGTCTCAGACAGTCGACTGGGACAGATGTGGTTTGAAATAACGGTATGAACTTACAGTGATAGTTTCTCCTGCATGGACGCCGTCAGGACTGAAGCTGCTGCAGCTCAGCATTTCCTCCCCAGCACGACAGCGACTGATAGCCCTGTCCGTGCTCGTGACCCCTGACCTCTCTGACCACACTGACCTACAGAGAAGCTCCCCGTCTGCACACCCACACAGAGACACAGAGTGTGAACTACTACTACTACTACAGATGCTGTGTGTGTGTGTGTGTGTGTGTGTGTGTGTGTGTGTGTGTGTGTGTGTGTGTGTGTGTGTAAGAAGTGTGTCACTTACTCTGCCTGTTGCCAGGTGGCATGGCCGCCACCAGGTTCGGAGTAACGAGCCGATGTGTGTCAGACAGAGAGAGGAAGTTGATTGTGTTGCTGGTAGAATAATGCAGCATCGTCTGCAGGACCTGCACCGGTGACATGCTCTGATTGGACGACAGGATCACTGCCGCTATACCTGCACGTGCATGATCCAAGAAATAAAGCAGCTACACACACAGATTGCTTCATTGTGTCGTCTTAATGTTTAGGTGTGTTTGTGTTGCGTACCTGCAGCGTGTGCAGCAGCCTGCGAGGTTCCACTACGGGAGGTGAAACAGGTGCTGCAGTCACTACTCGCACTAACGATGTCGTCACCGGGCGCAAACAGATCGACACAGCGGCCAAAGTTGGTGCCGCCGGCTCCCTGTGACATGAGCTGGTCCTCTGAGTTAACCGCCCCCACGGTGATGACCTGCACACACACAAGATGTGAAGGTAAGGGGTGTGTGTGTGTGTGTGTGTGTGTGTGTGTGTGAGAATACATCCATCGGGTTCTGTGAAACAAAGTGTTGTAACCTCAGACTCTGAAGCAGGCGAGTAGATGCAGGCGTCATCTCTGTAGTTCCCCGCAGCGGCGATGACCACGGCTCCATTAGCCACCATGTCCCGACAGGCGGCGTTTAATGAGCGGCTGAATCCACCGACGAACGGCAGCAGAACAACCACGGCCTCTGCTGGACGGGCCAGTAACGCTGCTCGGATGTACTCCATACCTGACAGGAGAGGAGAGGAGAGGGGTTTCATTTAAAGAACGGGCTCATTCTAAAGATTAACCAGCTCTCGGGTGCAGAACCAGAACTTCTGGAGGAATAAACACCCGATCTGGATGCTGTTTACCGACGGGAGGAGAGCTCAGAGATTGACCTCTGACCTTTCACAGTCAGGTGTTTATGTTCTGTAATTTCTGACTTCTGACCGGAGTTAGTGCTGAATTTAATGATTCAGTGATACACATCTTCTGAGTGACATTGCCTGCAAGCTTATGGCTAATGTATGTTAAAGTGATCTGGTTGTTTGAGGCAAATAAATGCTTCAACTCTGAAAATCTTTTAGATGTGACACAGGCAGCCCACTCTTGGTTTGAACATTGTTGGAAACATTTGGAATAATGTGATTATACAACTCATCAACATGTGTATCAAAGGTCTATATTTTGGGGCATTTTAAAGGAGAATTTGTACGTGTTATATCTTTAAAATGTGACTGAACATGCTGTAAAAACAAAGATGCAAAGCTCCTGGAATTACGTATATATCATACATGCACAACCACTGGGAAACATTGGGTCCTACCTGCCAGAGCCCCTGACACGGTGCCTTTCCCCTGACAGTTGAGCACACGGACCAGGTTGACTCCAGCGCCTCGAGCCACACCAGAGTCCGACCCGCTCACAACCCCGGCCATGTGTGTGCCGTGACTGTCACACTGACTGGCCTGTAGAGGAGAGACGCGTGAACAATTTGCAACTGAGCCACAGTGACGAATATGAATATATTGTTGAAGTGCAAGTTTGCGGATTAATGTGCGTCACCTGTCTATGAACTCTGACTCCGTCCTCCTCAGGGACGTTGTTGAAGTCTGTGATGAGGACTCGTCCTTCAACCTCTCTGTGAGAACTCTGAACGCTGCCATCCATCAGATAGACCTCCGCCTTCCCTCCATCATCTGCACCGGACAGAGGGTATGTGGATCAGATATAAATTATTTCAGGTGTGTGTGAGTGTGTGTGTGTGTGTGTGTGTGTGTGTGTGTGTGTGTGTGTGTGTGTGTGTGTGTGTGTGTGTGTGTGTGTGTGTGTGTGTGTGAGAGAGAGAGAGAGACTCACTGGGTGGACTGTATGTTCCATTTTCAGAGATGCCACCATGAGGCTGCAGTAACCTCTGCAGGTTCCAGGGGGCGCTCTGAGCGAAGATGGACGAGTCCTCCTCTACGTAGTGGACGTGAGGGAGCTTCACCGCCTGAAAAGAACACACTCAACTTCTGAAGCGTGAAATAAATCCTGCACAGAAAGTTGATGAGCGTGAAACTGTCCATCTACTGTTGTAACCCCTGTTGTATTTTTAATTTGAAGCATCTTGGGTGAAATTAGAGTTGTGATCAAAGTGGAAGAAGGTTTAATTTTGGCCATCATACAGTTTTTCTCTGAGGTGATGCCTCCTCCTTAATGATGCAATATTTTAGAGTTTGCCACCTACGATAGAGGGCAGCATATCACTTGAAAAACTGTGGCTGCCCTTGGCTAGTTAGCTGAGTTAGCAGAGCAGGGACGGGGTGGCGCTAGCTGAATAGCATGCTAACATCATCAACACATAGACATCATCATGTTAAACTTTTTATTAATTCCCATTCTTTTGTTAGCTGATGCTGATGTTGAATGCTTTCAATCACAAAAATCTTATATGCAGAATTGCCCCTTTAGCATGAGTTTCTTTGTTGAGGAGAACCCCAGGGGTCTATCCTCGGCCCCTTATCATTCTCCATCTACGTGCTGCCCCTGAGGTGCACCACCCACACACAATATAGACGTCTTTTATTATTATCCAGGTGAAATTCAAATGTACACAGTTATGGACTTGTACTTTTATTCAGTATTTCTCTTTTAAGAATTTGACCCTGATATCTTTACTTTCTCTCACGCATGGCTTTCAGGTCCTTTTTACAACACTGACTATCTGTACAGTTTGTTCTGACCAGATGGATTCAAGGGGAGGGATGAAAGAAAATACAAAGGTGACCAGCTGTATGAGAAAGGACACTTCATCAAGTTTGGCCTGCTGGAAGGACACCCTATGATGAGGCACCCTCACTTTATCGTGTTTAACCACTGACTGACACATACTCCATTATTTGGATGTCCAGACATGCCCAAGAAATCATCATGATGACCTCATAGCTGCTCATAATAAAGGTTTCACAGTATGAATGTTATCAACATTGTCTATTTCTTCTAAGGGTCTGTTAAAATGGTTTTCTTGTTTCACTGTAAAACATGTCGCTGTACAAAGACCATGTATTTAAAATATAAAGTAATTTAATTTAAATGTTGTTACTTACTTACTAACTTACTTTACTCAATTATTCTACTTTTTTTTTGTTTATTTGTTTGTTTTGCATTGATGCCAAAGATTCCTTGTTGCTGATGAGTGTAAAAGCTTGACATCCGCAGTTAATCAGGATAAAACAATAAAACAGGAAAACTCCCACAGATAATATCTGTGATCCAACTGTGTATTTCACTGCGTGAAAACACAAATTACTGTTGATATTAGTATTTGATTCGCCTCCCCGCAGGCTTCACTGATCAGCACAGCAGGAGCGGGTGAAGCTGTTACCAGGTCGAGGACGTCGCCGCTCATCTTGACCAGGAAGCCGTGCAGAGCTCCGGAGTACGTCTGCAGGACGTCCAGCAGGTGACCTCTCCTGGCCGCTCTGGCTCTCAGCCTCCTGACGCTCCTCTGCACGTGAGACTCGCGAGCTCCCGGACGCAGCACGACCAGGTACTGGCCGGGCACGCGCCACGCCGCCTGGAGAGGAGCGCACGAGACGTTTTAAACAATGTGACTCAATAGAGCTGCTGTATAATGGATCACTGTGTGTTCTCTGGATCTGGTGATAATTAAAGATAGATAGATTTTTAAAAAAGGAGGACTGGGGTGTCCAGGTTGTGAGCGCGCATTTAAATGAAGGTTAATTTGTGACCTCTGTCAATATAATTATCTTCCAGCCGGATCAACCAACCAGCAAAGATTACCCTGTGTGTTGATAGACACAGAATCATATAAAAGACTGCAAAGCACTCAGATAAAATGATAATAATAATAATAATAATAATAATAATAATAATAATAATAATAATAATATTACAGACTACAGACTTGATGGTTTATTTCAAGGTAAAAATAATAATAACAAAGAGTGAAATCTGAAATTGTACAAAAATGAGATGATGAAGACTTCAGGCTGTTGGCACTCTGATGGTTGGTAGTAACTAAGTATTTAATGAGCCTTCATATTTCCACTCCGTTACATTTCAGACGGAGATGTTGTCCTCTTCTCTCCACTACTTTTTATTCGATGGATTTAGTTACTAGTTACTTCTCAACCACAGCTCATACCGAATGTTATCGAAAACAAAAATTGTGATTATTGACATATAAAGATACACAGCAGTGAATAAAGTATTTAAAATAAAGTGGCATGTGATTATAATACTGTGTAATGTGCAGTAATCTGAATTTTTACTTCTGGTGCTTTTTTTTACTCTGAGGGCTGAAAAAACAGAGTATTTGTACTCTGTAGTGTTGCTATTTCTACTAGAGTCACTGATCAGAGCACTGTACTTCCTCCACCCCTCTTTATTACCTTGTTGCACCTGAGGAAGTCTGCTGCGGGCTCGGCTCCGGTCTCAGGTCGAGTCCCGTCCCCTCGGATCAGATCCAGGATCATCTCGTCGGTCTCGGGGTAATCCTGCGCGCTCACGGTCAAAGATGCGCACAAACACAGCGCCCAGCCAATCCAGCCTGAGGTGCGATGCATTCTTTCAAAAAAACCCTCTTGGACCGTTTCCAGTGGGGGAAAAAATAAAATAAAACAAATAATCAGTTCAGCTGATTTATCACAGATTCACTCATTGATCTCTGATCCAGATGTGTTGGTGCCTCCGACAGCTGCGCGTCCTGTTTGTGCCCGACAGTCTCGGAGCGCCTCCAACCATCTATTCTCATTTTGGATTATAAAAAAAAAAAAAGAAAGAAAAAAAAATCCAACAATTGATTCTTATAATTCAAGGCGGGGACTGCTGACGTCTGCGGGGCTCACGCCACCGCTTTTGTATCGAATGATTGTCCTCCGTTAAAAACACCTCTCACTGCGGAGGAGTCATGTTTCATCCTCGCCCCGTGAACCAACCCTGTGATCATCTGAGGGGACGTTTCCTCCTCACTTCAACTCTGCGTGTTGATGCTGTTCTAACATGTGCACTTAATGCGAACAATGTGAGTCGTGCGTGCAAAGTGCAAGTGCGAGAGAACGTGTTGTGAGTCTGATCTGGTGACTGTGTGCAGGAGAAGCTGTGCTCCTCTTATTTGTCCTTTATTTTCATTATTCTAATAATCACTTGCAAATCTCTGAGCTTCCCTCCTTGTTTCTCTCTGAGTCTTCAAACAATGACAATGTGTGGTTTGTCTAGGTCAGAGCAGAACAAGTAAGACATATAGTGGCATTTCTTCATGAAAAGTTCAAACTCAGCCCATGAACACAGATATATAAAGTCTAAAGTGTAAAGTCTGAGATGGTGATAATGAGGATGTCAGGGCACGAACACCGAATGTCTAAATGTGCTATCAGACACCAGTTTAGTCCGTGCTGCAAAGACAATGATGGTAATTATAATTTTCTGCATCTCTGAGTTCCTTCGGTTATGCAACTCCATCTGTAGTAGAAGGAAAAACAATCTCATGCATAGAAGAAATTATCAGAAGATGGGGGAGGCTGGTTAGAAATGTAATATTGTGATAGTTTAGATTCTGACGTAGGACGTAGCTTTAGTTGCTCTGGTGCACTGTGTGATGCACTTTATTACAAACAGCCTATTTTAACTTTGCATTAACTGATTCTTGGCTCCTTGAGGGCCCCTGAAACAAGCCGGACACTCGCATGTTCTCACCTCATGAGGCGTTGATTAAAATCGTGTCAGCAAAATCTTGCTTTGTACACATCCAGCAGTTACGGAGCAACATCAGCATTAACTTCGGTCTCTGTGATATCTGACTCTTTAGCTGCTAAATGCTCCACGATGTCCACCGGCTGGACGCTGCCTGTGTCTGCCTGCTGTCTGATGCTGAGCGGTGACAGACTGAACCGGCTGAAACTCAATATGAAGCTCTGTTTGCAGATTAGAGCAACACTTCTCTGTTGTTTCATCAGTACCAGTGAGCCCTGTTGCATTGTCACATTGTTTTCCCATCGCCATGTTGTGCATTGTTAATGTAAATACATAGATCACAAACTGGCAACAGGTTTGAGTCCCACATCAGCCATTAAAGCTACCCTGTGGAGGTTTTGACCACTAGGAGCACCATGGAGCGATTGAGCCAACACAATCACATACATGTTACAGATTCCTGCTGCCAGCTTTCAGTTTTATTTCACACATTAACCTTTTAAACGCCAAGCCAATTTTCTAGGGTTCGGGTGATTCTGGAAGTTTGATGTTTAGTTGTTTATTTGAGTAGTGTTTGGGCTGTGTTTGGGTCATGTAAACATGTTTTTTTACACACTGTAGCCTGGCTTCTGCTGTTTAATTTGATATAAAATATGACTATATTCTTTCATAATTAGTGCAGTAGTGGCTCTGTGGTTGTTCTGCATGTCTTAAAGGGTGTTTGCAGGTCTTGGGGAGTCCTACTGCATGTGTGAATAAAGTAGTATAAAACCTTTCGTGGCTCCAGAGGAAGCTGCATGTGATCTGATCTCACTGTGATCCAAAACAAGTGATCAACAGCACACTCTTCTTTATTTTCAAAACATGGTGCCTACATCACCCACAATGCCATTTAGCCACTGAGTGACATCACTGGAGCTTCGTCTGGAGCCACAAAAGGGTTTATACTACATTTTTCACATCAGCAGCTGCACTCCACAAGACCTGTAAACACACTTTAATAGTTAGTTTGTTTACGAGGAATTCATCAGGGAACCTTTAAGTTTTAAGGACTTTCTTGGCTGGGAGCCTGTAATGAACGAAACTATTGCACTACTACTATAGAGTTGCATCATGGGAATTGTAGGATCCATCATTTTTAGATCGTAGACTCGTGCCTTCCAAAATTAAAGAGACAAAGACAAATTGGTGCCACATGACCACAGAAAACAGAGAAAAGGCAGTTGTGGTATTCTCTCCTGCTCAAAAGAATCACCAGAGGAACCGTTCTACATCGTTTGGCAGATTTTTGCCAGTGAAAGAACAAAATGGAGAGAAGTTAATATATCGTTTATTCACATAAACTACAACATCGTAGTGATACAAAAAAGCTGGTTGTAACTCAGAAGAGGTCCTGTTTAATTAAAATGCAGGTCAATGGAGTGTCCGCCACACACAGACACACACAAACACACACATTCATACTCTTTCATATAGTAAATAGTGCCATCTTCTGGAACTAATATGCAAAATACTGTATATTCAGCTTCATTGTCTCAGCACTGGTACTCTGTGGAGTTTTGTACAGCCGTCGATCAGTCACATTCAAACAGCCTCATGTGAGAGTGACGCTGTCATTTAGTAAAACACTGTCCCGTCCTGAGTGTTCTGATCGGACCGCTCCTCTGATGATGGCGTCCCTCCCCTCAGATCAGGTGCAGCGTGGGACAGCTGTGACACCGGCTCGTCTGAGCTTCAGGAAGAAGTCTGCTGCTACTCCACTTTTGGCCAGAGGAACCTGGCAGAGCCTCTGCATGCCTAAAATTAAACCCAAAGGGGGGGAAAGAGGAGGAGGAGGAGGAGGGGAGACAGAAATAGAAGTCTAGTTCTAGTATTTTGTCCTCATTTTCTTACTTTTTTTTTTTAATCTGGGGGGGGGGGGGGGGGGGGGGGGGGTCTGCTGAGCAGGCATGTCTTTATCTGGAACATTCACATTTCTCAAGAAAAGCATGCAGGAAGTGAGCGGTGCCGACACTGGGGCTCGAGTGCTTTAATCATGGGAACATTAGCGGTCCTTGTTATTCCTTCTCCGTCCTCGCCCTCCAACTTATCTGCCCCACAGCACATGCAGCAACCAACCTTCAGCCCACCATCTCTCCCTTCTAACTCCATTCCACTTCACCTCCCTCCTCTTCTACATTACATCAGCATTAATTTGCCAGTAAAGATAGTAACATTAGTATCTGCAGCGTCTTAGTGCGGATACTTCCTCCCCTCAGACACATTACCATCCTCCTGTCGCCATTGCGCCCACTGCATGATGGTCGCTTAGCATCCAGAGATACACAGACTGACCACAGAGGATCGTGAAGGACTGGATGAACACCCACTTGTCTGTGGGCCATTAGGATAGTGTGTGTGTGTGTGTGTGCGTGTGTGAGCGAGAAAGTACCTTTCGTCTTTTGCTCCAGCTGCAGTGCACACTAGATCCTGTCCACTTTTCTCCTGATTCTCAGGAGCCAGAATGACCTAACAAACACACACTCCTCTGAGTTACAGCATTCACATGTCACGTCTCGCGTCTTTCTCCAGCCCATATCTACCTTCGGATAGCACTGGCACAGGCTCCACACAGTCCCCAAACACACCATGCTGACGCCCAGGACGCATACAGTGGCGTAGACGTGCGGTCGCTCCTGAGACATGATGAAGAGGCCGAGTGACGCCACGCACAGCCCCGCCGCTATCAGGCCGTACCTGTACGGTTTCCCCTCCACCATCGCTGCTGGATTATAAAGCTCTCGTTTGTGTAAACTTCAAACACCTGTCGAACAATGAGGAAAGATTTGGTGTTGCTCTGTGTCAAGGCTTGAAGGTGAGGGCGGAGAAAGCACAGTTAGGGTTCCACTCTGCTGCTTATTACCGCCTGCAGACAGCTTGCTAAGGTCAGGTATAAAATTGCCGGTGTGTGTGTACCTGATAGGTCACCTTGCCTCAAGCTGCTGGCAAAAAAACAAAAAAACAAAAAGAGACCCGCTGCTGAGCCTCTGCACGGCACTGAGCCGAGTGTTTATGTTGTGGTCGGCTTGGACGTGATTTTAAATACATTTCTCCGCCCTTCCCGGGTTTCCCTCCTTTAAATAAACAATCCATTATTTCTAAATGTGACACCACCCACAGGGAGCTCTGCAGCCATCCATTAAGTCAAGTTTATAGTAACATCACAACATAGCACTGACAGTGGACATTCTGCAAACACGGGATACAAAGCTGAAAGATAAATACCACAGGCTTGTTGACATTCTGCTGTCACTGGTTAAGGCACTTTGCATTTGAGTAAGCTGTCAATGAAACAAATGTTACAAAGTTATGACAGGAAATAGTGCAGATACAAAGAGAGGAGCTGTGTAGCTGTGAGGGAAGGTCTTATGGTGCTGCGCAGCCACAGTAGTAGGTCACATAAATTCAAGCAGGCCAATAATATATCCTCATTAGATGTCAGGAAGCTTGCAGCCAAACTGTTGACTGGAATCACTTCACTTTGTTGTAAAAGTTACATAACACTGGTCTCGAGAAAGGCCCTTTAGTGTAGAGCGTGATGCAGTTGTGGTGATCATTCCAATTGCTTTCGCAATCAATCACAGCACGCGCTCGTAGGAGACACAGAGGCCAGACTGGTTCACGGTCCGTACGAGTAAGTCTTTAACCAGCTGCAGTCTTGGCTGGCCTGTGCTTCAGGGCGGCTGACTTAAGGCACAGAGGAGGCCGGTGAGTTCATCCATAGCACCGACTGTTCCTGCAAGGCTCTCGCCGAGAACCGAAGACGAAAGGCACTGACACAAAGTAAAGATGTCGGCCAGAGTGAGAGGTTAAAGCTGCTCGCTGCGCTCCTGGCTCTTCATCACTGTGTCGTAGGATGGAGGCGGCTCCATCGTCCAGGGCGGAGGGGTGGATGGGAGAGGAGGTTCGGGATCCGGTATCCTGCTGACGGAGTCCTCTGACATCTCCCGACGAATTCGGTCCAACCTCCTGAAGAAGGAGAAAGAGCGAGAGAGAAAAAAAGACTTACACTTCATCTCCGGTCGGTGATTACAGAGCACCTAGCACCAAAACTTCTATCACTGCTACCACAAGAGCAAGGAACAATCAACAAACAAGCTAGTTAGTTGATTGTTCCTTTCTGCTGTGGTTTCATCTTGTGATGGTTTGCATGAGGAGAATCAGGAGAACCTGAGCTGCGGCCTTCTTGCTTAGCAGTGTTCGTTTTATTTGACGGACTAGCAAAGTGCCCAGCTTTCACATTTACTCTCACTGCAACTCATTTAAGCAACAACACTTGAACTGAGCGACAACTAATCTGAGCAACCATAGTAATGATTACACTGCCTAACACTTCAACTCTTGTCAGTGTTGACACTTCTATTTATTGTCAACTCCTTTCAGCAACTCCACTTTATCTTGCACCTCAACTTATTTGACAAATACACTTGGAACTGGTAGTCAACCCGCTTTTTAGTGATTACACTCTAACTTCCACTTCAACTCATTTCAGTGCTTACACTTCAACTAAGAGTCAATTCCTTTGAGCGACCGCACATCACCTGAGGGCCTAACTCTTGGAACTGATGCTCAACTCTGTTTAGTTGTTGAACTTTAACTTACACCACGACTTCCTTTCTCCTTTCAGAACCTGCACTTCAACTCACTTCAGCAGCAACACTTCGACTGACAGTCAGCTCCTGTGAGGAACCCCAGTGAATCTGACGACTCAACTCCTCTCAGCTTCAATCACTCTGACTTGCACATCAGCATCTTTTATCGATTACATTTCGTCCAGCACTTCAACTCTTGTCAGTGTTCATACTTCTGATTGTAAAGTCATTTCAGGAACCCTCGGTTTATCTTGCAGCTCATTTCACTCTCACACTTGAAACGTGTAGTCAACTTATTCAAGTGATTACAGTTTAACTTGAACAAGCGTTTCATCAGCAACACTTCCACTAACAAGTTGACTGAGCAGCTGCACTTTTTATCTTACACATCAGCTCTTTTCAGCACATGCACTTAAACTGATAGACAAGCTCTTCAGTGATTACTTCAACTTCTCTCTTACACTTTACATTTCGCTTACACCTAAAACCGGCCACTGCTGAGGTGACGTAGAGCAAGGCACTGAATCTTAAAGTGTGTGGCAGTCCCATCTCCTCCCACACTTGCATGTCCATGGGTCGTGTGCGTACATGTGTGACTGTAAAATCAAGAAAAAAATGTATTTCCTTCTCTTCTTTTATACTCAAATTCAGAATTCTGGCTCTTACACTTCACCCTGGTAAATTCTTCTTTGGATATCTAATCACACTCTCACTTATTCAACAGCTCACTCTCTTTCAGCAGGCTCTTTGACCAACAGCTTTTATGGTAATGCATTTCAGTATTCCTGCATACACACCGCATTTCCTTCAGGAAATGCACTCCGTTGTTGCATATCATTTCCCTGCGGTCATTTTATGGCTTCATCCTCTAATCCCTCAAACAAACTTTACACAGTCCGCGTCTCACATCAAAAAGACTGCAGAGGTTTAGAGATACTGATCGTTCTGAGCTTCATTAGTGTCTGGAGGTAGAAAAACCCCCGATGATGGAAAACTCTGCTCCTGGCATCTTTCTTCCTCGGGGCTGGACAATGAGCAGAGCACGTCTTGTTTAAATTCGCAGGCTCTCGTAGATTACCTCAGACAATGCCAGGGGGAGTCTGTCAGCCACATGCATGTGTGGCTGCTGTTTTCTCCATGACCTACTTCTATAATCAGTCCATAATCAAAAAATCGCTCGCTTTCCGATTCCTCTGTGTCGCAAGTCCAGTGTTTTCAAGTTCCTAATGCGCCTCGCTGCTCTTTGTCAAACTGTTCATGATAACTTATACGAGGTGATGTGTCCAAGAGATCTGTTCAGCAGCAAGAACATTTCTCAGATCATCTCCCTGCATGGCGTGATCTGGTTTTTCTCTGTATGTGTGTTTATTCAGCTTGAACAACACAGGGGAAGCCTGAAAAGGTCTTCCTCCAATGTTTAAGATGGCAGGGTCGGTTTGTATAAATTAAAATGGGCTTTTCTTAGTCTGTTGTCCCGACCCTTGGAGCCAGGATGGCATGGCTCTAAGCATGGCAGTATCATTCAGTGGATCAGGACCAAACAGGAACATCTCAAGAACTGCTGGATGGGATGCCATGAAACTTGAGACAGTCGTTCATTGTTCCCAGAGGATGAACACTGATGCTACTTTTGGATCGCCTTCAGGCACCACCATGAGCTGGACTTGTGGTTTTGAGTAAAATTTCTCAACAAAGGGCGCCCATCAGCTCAGCTGGTAGAGTGGTCAACCCCCCTCTCTCATCCTGTTTCCTGTCTTCTCTAAAGCTGTCCTATTAATAAAGCCATACAAAGGCCAAATAATAAAATACAAAACATCTCAACAACTGCAAGACAGATTGCCAAGAAATCTGGTAAAGACACTCATGTTCCCATTGATATGAAAAGTTTCATCTTTAAATCCCTACATTTTAAATCTGGCACCATCATCAGATCAAAATCCAACACTTTTTTTTATGTCCGAATAAACTATATCATCAAAAGTATTCAGTCATCCATCGAAATAATTGAAATCAGGTGTTCCAATCACTTCTATGGCCACAGGTGTATAAACGCAAGCACATGCGGACTGTGAATCCTTCAGCATACCAAGAGATGTTGCAAATTCCATGCTCCCAACTTTGTGGGGACAGTTTGGGGATGATCCCTTCCTGTTCCAACATGACAAGGTCCATAAAGACATGGATGAGAGAGTTTGGTGTGGGTGAACTTGACTTTTGGCAATATAGTGTACCTTCAAGAACAAAGTGACATTCCTATTGGCCTCATGCTAATCTTTGTGTGTAGCGCCAATTAGCAAATGTTAGCACGTAGGGATAAAAACATCAGCATAAAGCATCACCGCAGCTGCATCCTCGCAGCGCTGCAAGTTTGACAACAGACGTTTTTATGCCAGAATTTTCTGCGAGCCACCATGAGTTACTATCGTCCATTTCACCCCAAATATCACAAAAATGTCACTGGCCTGGTGGAAGTTACTCTGGGGGAGCATTTGCTAATCAGGAAGATGCTGGTGAGACATCAGCATTTGGTCAACGTTTCACCAACTTCTTCCAAGTATGCAAACACTCCCCATACTAACTCCCTCCACGTGTTCTAATGGGGACATAAATTATGTCGTCAGAGCGTATATACGCAGAAATCCATGTATTGCCAGCTTGTTGAGACACCTGAACACACATGCTAGGAAGTTATGGAATACTTCTATGACTTTGGGATAAACAGAAGTACAAACAGAACTACTACACATCCATGTTAGTTTGTGAACCCTTAATTGCCTTAAATTATGTTTGTTTTAATTCTTGCTATAGACCTGAAAATGTTAAACTAACCAGTGCTTCCAGGGAAATAAGCAAATATTAAAGGAAAGTAAGAGAGTGAATAAAGTAATGTAGCAGAAGGGTTTCTGTTCTGCTTCCTTCTACAATTTCCAACCCTCCTGACCCCAGAGAGTGGCCCCTACGTCTGGCTGGGAACCACAGCTTCTTGCAAATCCCACACACATTTCTTGAGAAAAAGTACAACCCCCCCAAAATATCTGTGTTTGAAGCATCGTGGTGATTCCCCTCTTGTGATGCAGGCTGTGTGAAAGTGCAGGCTACCTTTGTATAGCCATGGACTGCCGTGGGCTGAAGCGGGTGCCCGTGCGAGGGTGCAGGAGGAAGTGTCCCGGAACGGCCACTTGCAGATTCCTCATGGCCATGCAGACCCCACTGACCAGCAGGCCCACGCCGCCCAGGCCCAGGAAGAGTCCCACTCCAAACAGCGGGGCTGAGTGGTAGGGCAGTCCCACGCACAGGGCCAGGACACCCCCAACAGACAGCAGCAGCATGCCCAGGCAGAGCAGCACGCCCTGAGGGAGCGGCATCTCCAGGGAAGTGAGATCAGACCACCTCCACTCCAGCAGCAGTCAGTCTGCAAGGGGGGTGAGAGAGGAGAGGGCTCAGGATAGTGTGTGTGTGTGTGTGTGTGTGTGTGTGTGACTGACAGAGGAAGAAGTGAAGCAGAAGCCAAAACGAAGCTGACAGAAGGGGTTAAAACCTGGACACAAGCAACATGTTAAAAAACAAACAAACAAACAAAACAAAAACATGTTTGCGCACGCGGATCCTCTCTCTACCTGGTAGGAAGTCGATGCTCGGGAGGCGCGTGAACCGAAAGCTTCATCATCATCATCATCATCACCACCATCATCACCATCATCATCTGTTCTCTCCTCTTCATCAACTTTCCCTCCGCTCTCTTAACGCCCGTATGACGCCTCCCGACAAAAACTCAGTAAAAACACCAGCGCCTCTCCGCTTCGGTCCGCGTTTCCTCCCCTCCCCGCCGCGCCTCTTTCATTCTGGGCTCCTCCACTGCCGCCGCGTCGCTCCTCTCTCCCTCTCTCCGCCTCTGTCTCTCTCACTCTCCCTCTCTCTCTCCCAGCAGAAGAAGCAGCACATCCGGTGTCCCGGGAGCGATTACGGCGCCGAAAATGTGTTGGAGAGGAGCTGATGTCGCATGTGGGCCGAGCGCAGTTTGGTTTTCATCTGGACACAGCAGCAGCAGCAGCAGCAGCAGCTGGGCCGAGCGGTGTGAGGAAGTGTTGTGTTTTTGTTTTTTTATGAGGAAGGATTTTTCAGTGACGACGAGGAGGAATAGGAGGGCAGGGCGCTCTGAACATTGTCACTTCGCGTCTGTTTGGGCAAGCTGTTTGCACAAGGAGGGAGTTATAGTCCCCCTGCTGTCATCTGGGAGCCGATGAAGGCCGCAAACGGACATAAAAAAAAAATAATAATAATAAAAAGAGGATTGTTTTTCTGAGCTGAGGTGGAGCTCTGCTGGGGGTGGAGCAGGAGGATCCTCTCTGGGTTACTGTAGGGGTCCGGGCCCTCCCTGTAAGAGGATCATCATTACTGTGTTGATTATGAAAGAGTTCAATAACATCTAAAGTATTTTTGCTGCAAATTTCTGACAACAGATGTTCCAATCGATGTCACCTGATAAAGAAATGGTGAGCCACACCCAAATGTTTATAATTTTTGGTTGCCTCACAGGAGTAATGTCTCACATGGGCATTAAAACATTTAAAAACACTTTAAAACCAGACCTGTTATGCTTCTTTAAAATGATATTCCTTTCCTCTAGTGTGTTGGAAATGTTTTTGATCATGTAAAAGATCTAGAAAGTTAAAAAGATCAAAGCCCGCAACAACTAAAGCTCCGCTCTCCCACGGAAAACACTGCTCCTGAAACGCCTCGTCAGTAGTCCCACCTCTACTTCTGTGACTTTGTGACATCACACTACATCACAGTGTCACATATTTGCAAACTATTTGCTCAGTGGCCTGGTCGGCACCTAAGAATTGATTTTGCACACTGTTGTCGTCAGCGGCGCTGGCCTCAGGCGTGTGTGAGCTGACCAATCAGAGGAGATCAGATATTCAGGAGGTGGGGCCTTAAAGAGACAGGACTGGACAGTATGAGAAAACTGAAGCATGTAAACTTATTATGGTGGTACCCAAAATTACATTTATGAACCTGAAAATGAGCACTATATGGCTCATTAAAGACAAACAATTAAATTAAATATCAGCAGACAAGAGAAGGTATAATTATTTGTTATAGCGGCTCTATGTAACAATTTGAGGCACGCATTAAATGTATTAATCACTTTTTTATATGACGTGACGTGAAAATTGCAACGTCTCCTCGTACCTAAACAACAGAAGAAGAAAAAAATGGCCGTCACGCCTTAACAGCAAAACACACACCAGATCGCCGTCACACGTTTATGATTTGGTTTGGGCGTGAAATCTACTTGTACAGGTCGATAAGTAATTTGAAAGAACTCACCACTGACTTCTGGTTGCAAACTGGACACAAAGAGCACAACACAGAACCTCCAGAGTCCTTTAACTCCTCCAGGAGAGACACTTCATGCTCTCTTCAATTAGGTGGAAGAAATATGTATATATATCGGCGTACCAACTATCCCTAGAAATATCCAACCTGATATCACTTAGAGTCCAATATCGTGCATTCCTAATGGGGAACATGTAGCGTAACACGATCCTTGTGTTGTTTTTATTCCTTTTCTGGTTCCTCGTCCTGTGTGGTTCCTCAGGAAGCAGACGCCGTGGGTTGTAAAACAAAAGATCACATGATATGAACTCATATTCATACGGCAGCTTGTTATTCTTTCCTTGAAAAGCAACTCTACACATAACAAAATGTTTTCTACTATGTTTTCTTATTACGACCATAACTGGGCAGAGAAACAAACAGAACTCCACTGCAAACTCAATTATGGGATCCATTCTCATCACTGTCAAAAGAAAAGCCTGAGCCGATGGATGAGGTTCATCTGCATCACAGGTTAGACCGTAAAGATTTAACTTTGTCCATTATTGTGCCAAGTTGGCCTGTGAGCATTACTAGACAGCATAAACACCAGCCAGGCTCATTATTTTACATCATAATACAGTTCCATTACTGAGCATGGTGTATAGGCCCAACATCAATGGAATCGTTAGTATGCTGTGCTGTGTCTCAATTCAGGGGCTGCATCCTTTGAAGGACCCGGCCTTTGTGGTCTTCAAAGGTGAGTCCTTCGGAGAGACCTTCGAAGGCCCCGTCAACTGTTGTTAAATGGGATGGTCTAGCTTTTGGAGCATTTCCTGGTTGCATCACCAGATTGCTGTGTCTCAATTCAGGGTCTGCATCCTTCAGAGGTCGCATTTGAAGGCCAATTATGTCACAATGCTGCGCAAAGGCCGTCCCAATTCGAAGGCTTGTCCAAATGCAGCCCACAAATGCGGCCACCTTTGCCCTCTTTTTGGTGGATGCACCGCTACGATCCTTCGTGGTCTCACACATCCCGAGATTCACTGCGCACCCGAAAAGAAGAAAGAAAGAGAGAAAATGGCGACATCATGTGGCGTAGATCGTGGACCTGGGCGGTAGAAATCGTGACGTAAGGGTAAAACATCTGGTGACCCAACCAGGAAGTGCTCCAAAGGCTAGACCGTCCCATTTAACAACGGTTGACATGGTTAACAAGGTCTCTCCGAAGGACTCGCTTTCAAAGACCACAAAGGCCGGGTCCTTCAAAGGATGCAGACCCTGAATTGAGAAAAAGCAGATGTGACCTAAAAATGTGGATATGTATAAGAGGTTTGAGGATTGAAAGTCTTTCTCAGTGCAACATTATTCAGAAGATGGTTGAGATGCTGTAAATCGATTGATAGTACATTTTTAAGTTAAAAGTTTGCTCTTAACCACGGAAACGTCATTGTAGAGAACAAGCACTTTATCTCACTTAAAGTGCTTGGAAAAAAAGATGAAACTGATCTGATCAAGACTACATCGTATGATCAAAAGCTCCAGACCGGCTGCTTAATGGACGTCATGAGGAGGTTGTTTTTTTGTTTTTTTTTCTTCAAATCCTCAGACCGCACACTGCACAGACGCTTCCAACATTCCTCACTGGCTAACGAGTCTGATATCGTTTTCCATAATGACAGATTTATTAAATAAAGTTGAATACGATAAAAACACGGTGAAAGATTCTCTCTTGAGTTCCACAAGAAAAACATATCATTTGATAAAAGCATGCATATTCAGAGGTATAAAAGAAACAACATGGTGGATTGTCTGTCAGTTGTGAGTCATAACAACTCTCCTGTTGTAGTGTGTGTGTGTGTGTGTGTGTGTGTGTGTGTGTGTGTGTAGGTCCATCAGAGCGGCCAAGGTCCATCGTCCTTGTGCTGTCACAGATCATGACAGTGAATTTGTGGTCGTCAGTCCAGTGCAGCATCTTATTTTAGAGGTCGTGAAGGTTGTTGGACATCTCAACACAAATAATTCAGTATACAGCAACACTCCTGTGAGGGCTGGCAGTCATACACACCATCCGCCATTGTGTATTTTGATAAATGTGAGGAAGTAAAACACAGAATATTAGTTTAAAACATTCAAAGATGACACAAAATGATGACAGAGCATGAGGAAATAACAAAGAGTTTGCCGCCCGGTTATCTGAAGCTTCTGTGCTTGCGTTATAAACAATCCTGACGCTGCCCCAGTGCTCTGAGCTCCGAGAGTGTATACAGAATCTATGAGACCACTAGCTGCACGGCTAACTGAGCTAACCAGCTGATGGCAGCTCCACTCAGCAGCAGTCTGGAGTATGAATACAATGGGTGGCCTGTTCTTACATTTTGCACCTTTAAGAGTCTTCTGCTTTTGCATCTCTAACAACATTTGCAATGAATCTTCGGTTTGGATTTTTATGCATTTTCTAAAATTGAATTATAGCATGAAAGTCAACATGCAGAGACGAAACCTTCATAGGTACAGTTATCCACATACTGACTACCACATCTGTATTTCTTTAATTATGACAAAGATTTCTTTTATGTCACATTCACTTTATTTTGCACATGTTTTCTTGTTTGTCCGGAATGTTGGAGATTCCCATCAGCACCAGATGAGTTTCAGAAACACGTTTGAGTTCTCTGCAAGTTGATTTGCACATTACATTGAATTTTGCTGATATCAAGGCAGGAAAAACATGAAACAGATATGAAAATGATGTACCGTAAGGGTGCATAATTTGTTGTTTTTCTTGCCAAAACATGCAAAAAACACTTGTATGATCCTTTAAAATAGAGGGATTCTGTGGTTACTAACAGGTCAGGTTGTGATATTTAGAGCTCGGGCTGTGTTGTCAGCAAGCTGCACTGATCTAGAGAAGAGTGGAAAATCTCATATGGTCAGATGAGTCATCATTCCCTCGGCTTTCAACAAGCTGACAAGTACGTGTGTGGCACACAAACTGAAAGACGCCCACAGGCCTGAGCACTACTTTCCCAAAGGGCACGATGATATCCGTCATGCGTTGAAGCATGTTAATCCTGATGAGGAGAACATTCGGTTGGGATGATGTTACAGATGTACCCAGAAAACAATGGATCACTGTATTGTTTGACTGACCACAAAACCCCAGAAGGGAGGAGGATCCAGTTATACAGATTTGCTGAGCTGAAATTTTGAGTTTTCTGAGATTACCAACTTAATATAAAGGTCAGGTTTGCATCTGCGTAAAGCCTTTACAAAGCACTTCAGTGACTTCACCAGAAAATCTACATTACTTAACACATTTCTCATCATCTTTTGTACCAAAACAGACCATTTTTTGTTGACCAGAATTAACAAAGTTCCTTGTAGGTGCTCTAAAGGTGCAATATGTAAGAATCAGCCATCTGTCTAATTCATACTCTAAACAGATATGGGGCCATGTGCTAACTGAAAGTGCCGCTAGCTAGTTAGCTCAGTTAGCCATGCAGCTAGTGGTCCTAGTAGCTGACTCTGCTTGGACCAGAAGCTCAGCACTGGGGAGCATTGAGTACAGGGTTGGAGCACTGAGAGGAGGAGGAGGAGGAGGAGCAGGAGGTTTTAAAGCCTGAGACCGGAAGGACCCAGCAGGGAATGTTGGCGGTCACCAGAATAGGCACCACAACCAGAAGCAGGCAGCCGAGTAACGAAACTTCTTACACATTGCAAGTCTAAATGTAGTTAATAAAGCTAATATGAAACCATTTTGACCATTAACTCACATTACAAAACACCATGTCAATCAAAATATGATCAAATCATTGAAATAGGTCACTAAATGTAACAGCATCCTAAGAGCAGATGTTTCAGGGGGCGAATCTGAAGGATTTTTAATGGTATAGAGAAGACTGTGTCACCTGACGCCCTGAAAAGAAATATATTTTACTTTCTAAAAATAAGCATATTAGCTTGGAAACCAAATAATCTGTTCATAGTTTTCCAAAAATGATAAATCTATATTTATGGCTAGATACTTGTAAGATTATAGAAAAACACCAACATAGACATCACCCGTTGTTTTTGTTCTCCCCCATATATAATATCTTCTGCTTCTCTGAGTCGGTGAACAATGCAGCTGTTGTTAAAATGTAAATATCTAACCTGTGATATGTCTGTGTTAGCTTAGCACAAAGTCTGAAAGTCACTGTAACTTTCAAAAAAAAAGAGAACAGTATGTACCATCTCACAAAACTCTTGACTTGTTTTTGAACAGATTAAAGTACAACATATCAGTCAATGAGCTTTAGAGGAACACCTCCCCTGAGTTCTTTGTTACCTTTAGAAAGGGCCAGGCTAGCTGTTTCCAGTCTTTATGCTAAGCTAAGCTAACCATCTCCTGGGTGTATCTTTATATTTAAAGAAGACACGAGAGTTGTATCAATCTTGTCACCCAACTTGGCAAATAAGTGCATTTCCCCAAATGTCCAACTTTCACTTTAACCTTCTGTGTCAACCTAACTCAAGTGCTTGAGGGTGATGGATGAATTTTATTGTGACAGCGGTCAAGATACAGTGAAACGGTGGCTTGTTGCTGCCACACTCTTTATACAGACATAAAGTGTCTTGGTGCTTTACTTTGGTCTGATAAGGCTGAATTCGGTGTGACCTACATTTAATTTCACCATATATTTAGATATGTTTGTACACCTGTGTTGTAATTACAGCAACGTAAGGGAAAACATGCTCGGACTAGCACTGGTCAACATCAGGAAGAGGCATGCTTCAAGTGTGATAAAGTGTGCTGCTGCTGCAGGGTCTGAGTGAAAGCCCCAGTCTCATGCCTGTTTATTCTTTGGTCTGATGTGCAGAGAGGCATGCCCGCCGTCCAGCGTCACACCTCAAAGCTGATCTCCCTCGACTGTCCAAACAGGGGCTCTGACGCCAGGTGTGTGTCTGAGTATGCGCGCCGCAGGTGTGTCGAGCTGCACGTGGTCTTGATGGCGACCTCGTAGGGAGGCGGGGGCTCAAGCCACGGGGGAGGGTGAGGCGATGGACTGAACCCAGCAGAGTCCATGGGAGGGTAGTCAAAGTCGTCGCCGCGAGCACACCGGTGGCGTTCCATTGTCCTGCGGGAAAACAGTGGATATGACACATTATTTAACAATCATGTGGAAACACAGATTGATATATGGAGTTTTGAGGTGACGGGGGTTGTGGAGATCAGATGTTAGATAGCAGATGGAGTCATGTTCTATCTGTAGTTGAGTCTCCTGCCAAACACAGGAGTTGGGTTTCACAAAAGTGTAACGGACATCTTGGTTGTGCAGGATGATGATAGTAGGACGCTGTTGGTATCACGTGGTATCTGTGTGTTGTCAGTGATTGAGGGCCTTTGCAATGTAGTTGCCAGTTAAAAATGAAAGTGAAAAATATACACGCAGCATTAGCTAGCTAGCATTAGCAATGTCAATATTAGCTAGCATGAGGAACATTAACGTTATCTAGCATTAGCAATGCTAATGCAAGCTAGCATGAGCAACGTTATCTAGTGTTAGTAGTGTTACTATTTGCTAGCTAGTGTTAGAATTAGTAATGTTTGCGAGCTATTGGAAAATGGTCATTACATTTTTTTTTTTTTTTTTTTTTACCTCTGCATTGAATAAATATATCAACAGTTTTTATTTTGATTGGTATTTAAGGTTTTGGGTATTTGATTTCTTGCACCGTAAGAAAACAGGAGGTGTGCGTGTTGCCTTCGGCTCAGTGTTTGCTAGCTTGCGATAGCAACATCAGCAGAAACTGGCAACCACTTGAGGGGTCATATGAGACAGAATGGAGAGTGAATGCAACAGACATTAATTACACCCATTAATTACACCTTTAACTAGTTTATTTCACTAAGTAAGACATCTCTAACAAAGCAGCAGGAGCTTGTCAGCTGTTGTAAAACCTTTGGATTACAATACCAATAGCTCTTTAATTCAATCCTTGTAAGTCAAGGGAATAGATCAACATTCTGAGAAATGTGCTCAGTAGTTGATTTCAGGCCATGGTCCTTGTTAGCAAAATGACCAAAATATATCACTTTTTGCTACCCTGCCATCCCCTCTCTCCATCCTCTAGTCTTAGAGAGAGTGCAGAGATAACTTGGTTGTTTTGTCGAATAAATACTTTTAAGTCTGCCCTATTGATCCTTCATCTGACTGAGGTTTGTAAAAGTTATCATCTGTAGCATAGCATCAAAAGAATTAATTTGCAAGTCGTTCATGAATAAAACCAACTGGCTACATCCCCTATTGGAGAGTTACATGAGATGTTCGATACTGCTTTGGTGTCTGTACAGTTAGCTTAGCATTAAGACAGGAAACGGGAAACGGCTATCCTAGCTCTGTCAAAAGAGTAAAGTCACTGTCATACTGGGTTTTCTTGAGAAAATAGTCTTGACACATAATGCAGCATACATTAAATCGTAGTTCTTGTATATTTTCTGTGCCCAGCTAGCAGGTTTCCCATTTTACAAGGCTTTATGCTAAGCTAAGCTAACTGGCTGCTAGCAGTAGCTTCATATTTAGCGTACAGACATTAAAATGGTCTGGATTTTCTCATCTAACCTTTGTCAACAGCAAATAAGTGCCTTAAATGTCTATTTCTTACTATTTTGTAGTGATTACATGTCGATGGCTGATTATTTTTCCAGTGGAAAGAAATGAAGTCAGTGACTGAGTCATGCAGGGCCGAACACGGCCTGTGGAAGGAAAGATTATTTGTTTTTTTTTCTCAGGTTTAAAAGTTGACATATATATTCAGCCAAAATTGATGAAAAATGTGGTCAAAGTTGGAATTTCTCTTGAAAAGGAGGAGCTGTGGACGTCTCTATGAACACCCTGAAAACTGATAACTGACCGTATGATGTCATCGAATATTGATCTACAACAGGAAACATGAATCAGGCAACATGGCAAAGCAGACGGGAATAAAATGATTAGGGTCCTTAAACTAAACAGGTTTTCTGTATATTGTAAGTGCTTAAAATCTATGTAACATAAATTAGAATCCTTAGTTGGAGTCTTGTTTTCTGGCTTTGAATAAAAATTTGGGACGACAGATTTAGCAGTGCAAAACAGTAATAAGTCTAAAAGAAAATGTTTTCCTTAACTCACCTGGGCAGAAACACTGACTGGGACTCTGGGAAGCGGCTCCCTGACGGTGTGAAGAGGGCATGGCTGCTGAAGTTCGGGTAGTGGTCGTTGTATGGATAATGTGGACAGTCTGGGTCGAACTCCCGGTGGTTCGAGGCACTTTTGCTGTTCATAGCCCAGAACAGCCCCAGGATGAGCATGACCACCCCCAGCACCACGCAGCAGAGGGAGAAAGCCTGCAGGCGGCTTTGGTATGAAGCCAGGAAGGCTGTGGAGCCCCCGGTCACGATGAGGAAGGCTCCGACGAAGATTGCTCCATGGTGCAGGGAAGGCATCCTCCTCCAGGGCTGTAACTGTATCTGAGGCTACTGTGGAGGCTGTGACCGGCTGGGTAGTGTCACTCACATACAAGCAGTCCCACGGAGTACGCTCCCCATGCGCTCTGACACTGACCAGACATGCAAATAATTGACTGCACGGTCACAGAAGTCCTATTATCACCAGGAATGAATCTCACTTATTTGTTCTCATAATTTCCATCCCCCATGCTGTTGAAAGAACTGATGATCATGAAGTCCCAAGTGTTAATTCCACGCTCCTTAGATCTTCAGCTCCTGTGGAAAGTGTGAAAATGATTGTTTTGCTGGAAAGTAACAAAAAACAAAAAGGTTTGAAAGGTTTGATGTGCGTCAGACCAATGTGGAGAAGCTGTGTTGATCATCAAGGCAGATGGACGAGAGGACGGCAGAGCCCATTAAGAAATCTTTACTGGCGCCCCACCCTCCCTCCCTCTAATGTGTCTGAAGGGTACCACTTTAGCCCTGTGTGTGCGTATGTGTGTGCGTGCGTGCATGCATGTATGTGTGTGTGTGTAATTTCTCTAAACATAAATAACCATATTGAACATGAAATAAAGTGTCACGTAGGCTTGCATCCTTTAATATATAAAATAAAATAAAGAGCTGAAAGTTTGATAGTGATATTAAATATACTTAAATCTCATTTTTATTTTAGACCAAATTAAGATAAAGTACACAAATTATATATCATAAATACTAATTTACTTTAAGCTAAATGCTAATGTCACTATGATGTTCACAACGACACTGCTAAGTTTCTGGTGTTTAGCAGGGTTTTTTTTTTTTTTTTTGTGCTAATCTGCACTAAACACAAAGTGCAGCTCAGGCTGATGTCTTAGCTGGCAAGTATCAAACAAACTAGTTGAAAAGTCTGCAGAACGGAAAATTTATTGCAGTTGTCCCTGAGGAGAACATGAACGTCTGAACGGATGAGCAATCAGCTCAATAGTTCCGGAGTCTGGACAAAGGTGATGGACTGATCAACAGATATCTGTAACCATAGAGCCATGCTGCTAGAAATTCTTAAAAGAATTAATGACTTCAGTGCTTGTCATTTTATTCTTTCCAATATCTCTCTATTATGGTCTCTACTACTGACTCTTGTGCAGCTGCTTATTTCTTTATTTTAAATTCTGCACTACATTTTTTCCTTCATTGTTGTCTTTGATTCTCGTTTTTACATCATCATGTCCATGCTTTTCCTGTAAAAGCACTGTTGAAGGGAGCTTGATAAGGAGAATTTCATTGCTACTGCTTCACTATAATTGCAGTGCATATCAAATTGAGAATTTAAAGTTTGAAACTTCGACAGGATTAACTTTGGTGATTTTTGGTTTTTAAAGATGTTTTCTGGCTTCCTTTGCAGCCTTATGCACCAGCTGACAGCAGACAGAGTGATCCTGTATCAAACTGTAGTTAAAGGTTAAATGTTATGTGTTAGTTAAATGTTTTAATCCGCTGCTCAGACTTTGTGAATGGCAGATGTGCCGTGTTGTAACAGAGCCATGCAGACCGCGCGCATGGTGTGACAGCCTCTGCGCGCTCTGATTGGTTCGCGTTCAGGGAGGCTGCGACTCTAGAGTTCCCTACAGTCACGGGTTCGACCAATGAGCGTGAAGTTGTTTGCCGTGCGGCCACGCCCCCTCTGTCATTTCACCCAATGGGCTGCGGTTTGCACCTATCGCAGTGAAGAGGTGATCAGTTAGTGGTCGGGGTGAGAGGTCCGGGTGATCAATAAGGGGTTTTGGTGTCAGTGGCTCATAGTTTCAGTGTGTGTGCCTGGACCGAGCGGACCGGAGACGAGATGGACCCCCTGCTGTACCTGGCCGGACTGGCCGTCATGTTCCTTCTGTGGATCAGAGTCAAAGGTCTCGACTACGTGATCGTCCACCAGAGATGGATCTTCGTGTGTCTGTTCCTGCTGCCGCTCTCCGTCATATTCGACGTGTACTATTATGTGCGCGCGTGGCTCATTTTCAAGATGTGCTCTGCGCCCAAACTGCACGACCAGCGCGTGCGAGACATCCAGCGACAGGTGAGCTGTCATCATCATCATCATCATCATCATCATCATCAGCGTCTGACAGTGTAGTATGCACAGCTGTGGAAATAGAAATGGCAGCAGAGGAACATCTTGACTGTCAGTATATAGAATAACCACTTCCATCAGTCTTCCACAGGGTAAACAGAATGAGGAGTCACCTGCAGTACATTGTATGCGTTGTGCAATGAATCATGGGTAGTGGAAGAACTCACAGTGGCTCCTTGTGTTTGACCTGATTTCAGTTATGTGAAATATAAGTAAGGAGCATGTTATGATGTAAGAATTCAAACAATGTTGCTTTATCTCTGCTGACTTATCAGTCAATTATTACACAAGTGCTGTATGTCTGATAACTCTGAGGACAGTGCACTCTTACTTTGTCTGTCGTAGAATCATCCCTCCATTTCTTTGGATTTGGATCAACTGGGCCTGCAAATTCACTTTCCCCCATAATTCACCAGCGTCAAACAACCCCAGCCGAGCAACTCCTTTCTAATAGGTGCAAGCGCACATGACACACTACATCCCTATACTTTGGAAATCAAGTCAGATAACTATTACTCCTCATATAATAAGTTGTTGTTTCCGTAAGATTCAACTTCAAAATCACAAAGGGGCAGAGGTTAATCATGGATTTTAAAAAGTTATCAATCAGTGCAGACATGTGGCAGCAGCTTACTGGTTTCATGTTCTACTGTGGTAGGTATAACAATGAACAGTTATCGTCCCATTATTGCTTATCTAGTGTATGGAATTCTACCATATTTAATAACAGATATTTGAAGTTTATATAAAGTTTCATGTCTGTCAGAACATAATGTTTCTTGAATGTTAAAGAGGTAATGTTATGCTAATCTTCAGGTTCATACTTTTATTTGGGGGTCCTAGTAGAATAGGTTTACATACTTTGATTTTCAGAAAACACATTATTTTTCTTAAATGCTGCATTTCTGCAGCACTCCTTTACACACGGTGTCTTGAGCGTACCGTTGTAGCTACAGAGTGAGACATCTCGCCTCTGTTCTATCTTTGATCGGAGCATGGCAGATCATGCCGCACAAGGTAGTGTGATCAAGAATAGCGTGATTCTTGTATTGTGATAATGTGATTTTACTAAAACCCTCATATCTCGTACTATTTCAACCCTACTTGCAAGTATCATTAATATAGAAGGGAATCATTGTAGCTATGAAAGGCAATGCTTGTATTTTGTTGATTTTGTCACTGAAAAGTACCAACTCTGTCCGTCTTGGTGCCGTGCTACAACTTTTGGTTCTTTTTGGGTGAGAGCAGACCAGGCAGACGTAATACCTTGGTTCTTAACAGGATTTGGTCTGGAGAGGAATTTGATGTGAAGTGAGGGTGAATTAAAGCCACAGGCATGAGAGAGCTTTAGCCAGTCAGAGAATAATGAAGGAAAGACACAGACAGGCTCTCCACAGTGGAATTAATGAATTGTGAAGGACTATCAGGCTTCACAAATCAGACTTAAAAGAGTTCAAATGAGCTGAAGAGGCTGTGGACCTCCAAGAATCTCCTCAGACAGCCTACATTAAGGCTGAAACAGTGAAACGGTGAAACAGGTAAAACAGTCAGTTATGCTGTATATCACCTGTCCTTCAGTTGACAGTAACCTGTTCTGTGTATCATGTATTCTGACAAATTACAGGTGCGAGAGTGGAAGAAGGAGGGCAGTAAGACCTACATGTGTACGGGTCGACCTGGCTGGCTCACTGTGTCTCTCAGAGTGGGCAAATATAAGAAGACCCACAAGAACATCATGATCAATATGATGGACATCCTGGAGGTGGATACAGAGAGGCAGGTAGGAGGCTTCAGCAGACACATGTGACATGTCTCAAGAATTAAAATGGAGCTGTGAGTCAACTATTTAGTTCCAATCAGCTTTACTCAGAAATAACAGATATTTCTCTGGCAAATAGTGCACTTTCTACTGCACTACATTTATTGGATAACTTTAGTTACCAGTAACTTTGCAGATTCAGATTATGAATAGTGTCGGGACATTGAGTGAGACTCGAGTGGTGATTATACAGACAGAGGGAGGCATCAGAGACAAAGTAGGATATTTTTAAGTTAATTTTTTTCCAAAAGCAACTGAAGAAAAGAAAAAAAGTCTGATTATCAAATCTGTTAGCCTGCCGATTGCTCTTTTTTCTCCACTCCTAACACAAGATACCAAAGTTATTCTTGTCATTTTGATGATTACATTGTTGTGCGAGAACTTATTTTAAGCCACGCTGCCATCTCAATTTCTCTCGGCATGACAATCACTGTGAATTAGCATGTCGGTCCTCCACTTTGGATGAAGCTAAAATGGGATGCTCTGAGGATAAGGACTGTTGACCCCTGACTTTTCATCTAAAGGATGACTTTCCTTTTTCCTCTTCAATTTGTCAAATACTTTCCTGCAAAACCAATGTAATTCCCATCAGCTTCAGCTTCGTGTTTATGGTTAATGTGCACGTTAGCATGCTGATGTTCTAAACTAAGATGATGAACACAGTAAAACTTTTACATGCTAAATATTAGTATAATGGATTTATCTATTCAGCTGGATACCTTACTGCTGCTCAACCTTGGTTCCAGCTTTGGCCAGTGGACAAAATGATTACTTCGGCCCAAGAAGCATTTTCCCCTCAGACCACCATCTGAAAATTGTTAACGGTGCACCTCAGAATGTCCACAAGGTTGGTTATGAGCCTTTCTTGTAGGAGTTTTTGATCCACCGAGGTAGGGCACCATCTTTGGTTCTAATATCCAGCTTTTAAAACATCCATGATTAGCACGTTAGCATTGTTATTGTACCCGCGCTGAGCATTTAGCATAAAGCACCACCTGTGTATATCTATGTAGAGCCTTAACCAGCTGCTAGCACGGCTGTCGACTGAAAACAGAGACTTCATGTCAACAGGGTGATTAAGATAGAGTCCAAAAATCAGACAGGTTGTCAACAACAACCAGCTCATGTAAAACCCAATCTGATTGTCTTGGCTGCCCAACAATTTGTGTACACGGCATGTAACCTGATAACACAGGGTTATTATTATCCATGTAAATGATTACTCAATGACTGACCTCAGTAGCTGGTTTTCTCTTCAACTACTGCTCACAACAATGTGCCTGGCTGGATTTTGTGTTGACCTCTACTCACAGTTATCTTTGTTTTTCAGGTGGTGAGAGTTGAGCCGCTGGCCAACATGGGTCAGGTGACGGCTCTCCTCAACTCTATTGGCTGGACGCTGCCGGTGCTGCCTGAGCTCGATGACCTCACCGTGGGTACGTTCTCCCAATTACGGAGGAAGATATTCTGGGTAACCATCATCACAGAGCAGCATCATCGGCGGCTCTCTGGTTTCTAGAAATAGAGACGATAATATCCACAGCTCATTGTTTAGCGATCCTGCATCTCCTCCATCGTTCACTTGCATCCTGTTTAGGGCCTTGCCGATTTCTCTAATTGCGTTAGAGGCTTTATGCTGTAGCTTGAAGGATGAAACTGGGAGGAAATGGCTGCAGTGTTGGAAGCACCCCCTGGATCGGGTTTCATAATGGATTTCCTGATCCCATAAACTGCGCATCAACAATCTAATGTTTTCCCACCAGGTCGCTTGCACATTCATTTACACTGATGTTCACACAGGCACCTACAGCACATACTCGCTCCCAGCAGCCAAACGCTGCTCTCTGGTTATGCGCGTTCACCCGCTGTTGGTCTCACCTGGAAAGATATTGAATTAATTAGAACAAATCTTTTACTCTCTCTCTCTCTCAGGCGGTCTGGTGATGGGTACAGGCATTGAGTCGTCCTCTCATATCTATGGACTGTTTCAGCACATCTGTGTCGCGTATGAGCTGGTCCTAGCGGATGGCAGCTTAGTACGCTGCACTGAGGTGAGTATGGAGTGTTTGTGTGATCTGTGAAGAGAGATTAGTGGGTCGTGGTGCTATCATGAGCTTGACTTCCAGTGTCATGACATTGGCTCAAAGGGATCACCATGGTAACATCATCAGCACCACAGACTGTCTTTGCCTCTCTGACATGGCAGCAGAAGCTCATACTACTTTTACTATTACTTGTAACTGTTTTAATCCATCAAGGACTTGAACATGCCCATCATATTTAAAGCCTTCCCTTCCTATCTTGTCCTTTTGTTCGCTGGTTGCGTCACTTTCACAGGACTGCTACAGTAACCCATTTTCTCTCGAGGGGTATCATCATTTCATCTCATGTTCCTATCACATTCGGTATTCCCCTCGTAGTTCTGATGATGTTGCTTGTAAATTAAGAACCACTCTCTAATTTCTCAACAAACTAAAATGTGTTGTGTTTGCGTTAACTTAGAATAAGCCTTTTGTAACTATAGCTTTTGTAACTGAGCGGGTCTGCTTGTAGTAGCCCACAATGGACAAACCAAACTCTGTTTTTTTCCATTTTTTTTTACGTTTTTATTGGCCATCATAGGGGAGGGTGAGACGAGGTGTATTTAGTTGGTTGCAGTGTGTAACCTCACCACCAGATGCCACTGAATCCTACACACTGGACCTACTTTACTTTTAATATAGCAGCAAAGGCCCCATGGTGAGATTTGAACTCTTGGCCGCTGCCTTGAGGACACAGCCTCAGCACAAGGGGCATATTGTCTATCAACTTTTTTACACTTTTATTCAAAGTAAATGATTACATAAAACCTAAATATGGGGCATGAAAAATTAAAAAACTCTCCCTTGCTTTCCCAAAATAGAAACCACCAACCCTTCAGCTAAAAGACAAAACCCCGTTGAACCCCTTTTCTAACCCCCTTCCTCCCCCACTGACCATTTTGTTAATCATCCCTAAATTAGAGCAAGTTTGCAAGAACAAGTTCATAAAACTCCTGATGCAGGCCCTTTAGATTTAGGATGCTCTGTATCAGTGATGCTTGTGTAATCATCAGAGGTAAAGCGAGAAGAGAAGATGCGATGGTCGATCCTGTGCGATCTGCTCATGTTGCTGTAACAAACTTTAGAAAACCAGGAGGCTGAAACTACATCGTTGCCGTAACTGTGCCCTACGTCTATGTGCTGTCTGCTCTTGTTCGGATAGAAAGTATAATTTTTTCTGTCACGTAGGAGGAGAACTCTGACCTGTTCCATGCCGTCCCGTGGTCCTGTGGAACTCTGGGCTTCCTGGTTGCAGCCGAGATTAAGATTGTTCCCGCTAAGTCATGGGTGAAGCTGCGCTACGAGCCGGTCAGAGGACTGGAGAACATCTGTAAACGCTTCACTGAAGCATCGGAGAACAAGCAGAACACATTTGTTGAAGGCATCCAGTACAGTCTGGACACCGCTGTCATCATGACGGGAACCATGACTGACCACGCAGAGCCTGATAAGGTAAGGTGTTCGTGTGTTAGCATGTCTGTGTCTTGTTTTCACTTTTTTTTTAATCACATCTAACCTCCCTTTTCCCTTTTTCAACATCAGATTAACAGAATCGGTCAGCACTTCCAACCCTGGTTCTTCAAACACGTGGAGAGCTACCTGAGGAGCGACCAGTCAGGAGTCGAATACATCCCTCTGAGACAGTACTACCACAGACACACACGCAGCATCTTCTGGGAGCTTCAGGTACACACACACACACACACACACACACACACACACACACACACACACAGGGCTGTTTCCATCATTACAGTAACTGACTGCACGCATCTGCCACATTTCAGCGTGCCATCATCTTATCAACTCCCCACTCACTTCTCTTTATTACAGTCTAACACACACACACACACACACACACACACCATTAGCCATTAGTGAGAAGGGCTCAGCATCCTTTGTTGTCTCTAACAGTAAATGGTGTGATGAATTATGCATGGTATTGGTCTGACGGACTTCTACAGGAGCCAGCTTTGTGCATCTGGTCTGCTCTCGGTTGTTGAAAGGGTTTTTTTGTAGGTGGTGCAGAGGAAAGTCTGAAAAAAAAAAAGGCTGACTGATGCTTTGATTTAATCGTTAATCGACACTTTGTGATGGATCACATTGCTGATGATGTGAGAAAGTGTTGTGGCGCTGGTTGGAGGGTTGTGGCTGCCCTCCGGTGGCATCAAAGAGGAGTGTAACCGTGTTAGTGTCTCATTTATGTTAAATTAGAACAGCTGCCATGAGAAACTAAATGTAAAGGGGAGGCCACTGCATTTCAACAGTGACATGCTTGTGATGTCATATTAAATTGTAAGGGACTGTATAAAAGAATAATTTCTTTTTGATCAGTTTTTTTATGGTAAATAAAAATCTGAGGCGTAATATTACGTCACGTATATGGAAGACAAGAAAGGCTAAAAGGATCCAAACACTTAATTGTTGAATTTAAATACTTTAAATACCACTGTGTTGAAAACATTCAAATATTTCACTCTAAGAACCATCTAATTATTTTGCACAAAAAATAGATGTATAAAAAAAATGAGATTATGAAAATGCTGTCCAGGCTCTGAATTAAATTGCCAAATTATGATCCAAGAATTCAAGTAAAGATTTAAAAAAAAATTAGATTAGATTTGTCAGATTACAACACTAAAAGTTAAGCTAGAAAGGTTGAGATTTGAATAATAGGGTTACTTCTGATAAATGAGTCTGAATGAAAGTTTTAGTTTTAGTTTTTATTTTTAATGAGATAGATGAAATATTATATTGTATACTAATATATTATGATATTTATTTTAAAGAAAATATAGATAAAAGTAATTTTCACATTTTGGTATTTAATTGTAATTTTAAAAAATCAAACTATTGTGTCCTTTTTTTGCTTCCATACAAATATTTAAATCTATCACAGCTAATAGATTTAGAACTATAGCTTATAATTATCATCATCAATTAATCTAGAAAAAACGCGCGTCTGTGTCTATTTGTGTCTTATCTCCAGGATATTATTCCCTTCGGCAACAACCCAGTGTTCCGCTGGATTTTCGGATGGATGGTCCCTCCGAAGATCTCACTGCTGAAGCTCACCCAGGGAGAGACCATCAGGCGGCTTTACGAACAGCACCACGTGGTCCAGGACATGCTGGTACCCATGAAGAACCTGCAGGCGGCCATCACGCGCTTCCACGAGGACATCGAGGTTCGGCTCCGGTGTGGATGAAACCGCTAAACACTCGACAGTCATAGCACGTACTCCTACTTGAACCCACTGTGTGCCTCGTTATTTCAGGTTTACCCTCTGTGGCTGTGTCCATTCCTGCTGCCAGCAGGCAGAGGGATGGTCCACCCCAAAGGTCAGGAGGAGGAGCTGTATGTGGATATCGGGGCTTACGGAGAGCCCAAAGTCAAACACTTTGAAGCCAAAGCGTCGACACGTCAGCTGGAGAAGTTTGTCAGAGACTCACATGGGTAAGTCTCAAGTAACACATTAAATTAAGCATCCATTACTGATGTGATTTGACCGTACGATGACGTGTATGGCCGTCCACCTCCTGCAGGTTCCAGATGCTCTACGCAGACGTGTACATGGACCGAGAGGAGTTTTGGGAGATGTTTGACGGACAGCTGTATCACAGACTGAGAGAGGAGCTAGGCTGTAAAGAAGCCTTCCCCGAGGTTTATGACAAAATCTGTAAATCTGCCCGACACTGACCCTCCCCCCCACACACACACCCACCCTGTGTCTTAAGAGGTCCTTCTATCAATGTGAAGCAGGAGCACAAGTATTGTAACGATCTGAGGTCATGAATGTATTCCCTCTCCCTCGTCTGTACACAACAAGCTCGTGTCAACATTCATGTTCTGACTTCGTGAACCACTTCAGTCAAAACCAGCACGTGTAGCTTAAACATACTGAACATACTGTACCCAATGTTTTATTTGTGTTTTCTTCTTCTTCTTCTTTTTTTTAAAAATGTGTATGTTCAGTGGAGCTCGACCGATACGTGATCTTAGGTGACGATGCCGATATTAGGGACTGAAAAATGTAGATATTACTCCAACAGCCGACAACTTCTTTTTGCAATGATCCCTCAAATGTGGTTATAAAAAACACTCATGGCAAAGATATGAAACACAGGCAGGATAATTTGCACGGAAACAATAAACTTACTTGCAATTTTTTGCTCCAGTAAGATTTTTTTTTAAATAGTTTAATTTAGGCGTGTTTTACGACAAACACACTGATAACTATATATCTGTGATCGGCCATGCTTTATATCGGTCGGACTTGAATGCTACACAACTTTTTCCCAATTTAAAATCTTTATGTACTGTTTATCACAGACTCCTCTGTACACCTCAGCCTTACGCACAGTGCCACAGACTTTGAAAACTTAACCTAATAAGCTTCAGACACATATATTTTAAAATATAAACTTTTGTGATAAAGCTGTACAATTTTTTAAAAAACAACCATGTTGTAACTGCGTAATGGCCTGTTTTTTTTTAAGTATATGAAAAACATGTCATATCACCAGGACTGTGTAAGGATTGAACATGATCATTAAAAGCTCTTTTCTGCATTGTTTCATCATTCTCGTGCTTTTTGAATACCTGAAGTATAAGATAATCCACATTATTGTGACATGGGCTCATCTGTTTGCTCTGAACAGATTCATTTGCCTTTTGTTTGAATAACAGCACAGTGCAAACCAGATACTTTGTTTGTCAAGTGAACCTCCTCCAGCTTCATTTGTTTTAATGTGGTGGCAGTTAATCTCAGTCGATTGATTTGCTGTAAACAACAACACTTTATTTGAATAACTAGTCAACATACACTTGCATGTCGACGCTTCATGTTACGCAGACATGCACTTTTTACTTCCCTGTACAGCATTTAAACTAAAGCAGCCAGCCTTCCTCCCAAGCTCAGTGTGTTTTACTCCAGTGTGGAGGTGTGTTACCTGTAATCTTCGGCGGGGTGGTGAGGGAGGGGGGGACAGTGATGGCTGCTCTCCCAGAGCTACATCCTGATCCTGACACCGCCTTCTTTCTTTCTCACTGGTGTGAGTGAAGCTAGCAGCGGAGACACACACAGAGCCGGAGAAGACATCTGCTTCACACCACCCGGACACAGGTAGAGGCTGTACTTTTAAGAGTCTCTACACACACAATACTCACAGCACTTACTGTCTGTTCTCTCAGCATTATGAAGCTGACATTTTTGCTGACTGTCACCTCAGCAGAGCTACAAGAGTTGTTATCTAAAGTTAAGCTAACTTACGCGGCAGTTACTTTTAGCTAACGCGAGCTAACTACTAGTTAGCGTAGTTTTACCTCCTGCTACTCTGTTTGTTAGCTAACTTTAAAAGCTGCTGTTAACAGTTTTTGTAAGCTCGTTCGTTTTAATTTGCAAAGGTGACTTTGGAGATAAGTTGCCGCCCCCCTCAAGTCGCTCGCCGCGGTCGTGAAATACATCAACAGGCTGCAGACGTTGAGATTTGTTTTGTTTTAGTTTTAGCTAACGTTACCTTATTTAACGATAGCTGGAGTTAGCCGTGTGAGTGTCAGTGTGATGGGCAACACCTACAGTTGTATTTCCAGCTGGGCTGAAACAAGTCTGCACACTGGGTAAGGTCACAGCAGCAACCCAGCAGTGGCGGAAGTTTACAGACACCGTATGGGGAACACTGTGTCCTGCAATGATTTAATGTTGGCAGGATTACAGCACCAACCTGCTTGTGTTACTGTTTTTTTTTTTTTTTTTTTTTTGTGAAGCTGTTTTGTGGTTCATATCTAAAAGGTGTGAGCAATCTTTCCACTCTTGTTCTGCTGTGACTGAAGCCCAACACCCTGACTTCACTTAACCTTTCACCTACTTTCCCCTGAACCACCTCACTGAAGGCATATTTTGAACGTTTACAGAAGGCCTGGGGTGGAGCGTCAGGTGCCCTCCAGACAGGTAAAAAGTGAGCAGTACTGGCCCTTCCAGACGGAGCAGTTTGGTTTTTTTTTAGGAGACACCGGCGAAGAGCGAGGCTGAGGAGGAAGCATGTCCACCGACCAGGAGCCGACCTACACAGTCAAGCTGCTGCAGCTGCTGCTGCTCTCCACCTACTGGGGAATGCAGATTTGGGTCACCTTTATTTCAAGTTAGTACCAAACACACACACACTCTCAAACACACACCGGTGCACAGAAAAAGTTAGAAATGTAAGAAAGGTGTGACGAGGGAAAGACAGGGAGTTGCTGGGAGCGCTTCGAGGAGGCTGGATGTGTTTGGAAGTCTTGTGTCCAGGCTACATGCACAACACAATTATAACTGAGGTGTTGTTTCAGTGTGGATGTTCACACCTCTGCAGCATGTATGTAGGTCTGTACACTCACAACTGGATCGGCCGGAACGCATTTTTATGCCTTTTATAATGACCCATGACCAGTTTTTTCATGTTCACCCCTAACGCCTACATCCAGACTTTTGATGCAGCTCAGTCACTGCATTTACACAGGCTGCAATAATCTAAGGCGTGTCTATGCATTCCTTGTAGATTCAATTCAAGTTCCTCCTGTCCACATAATATGCAGTTTAGTTACTTACCAGCTGGATGTGACCCCATTGAACCATAGTGCATTGCAACATCAAAGCGTGGTGTACCATTGTGGCTTTATTTATGCAAACGTTTTTTAATGGTCTACCTGAAACCACAGCGCAGATAAAAAGGTGGAGCATGTGTCAAGCATTTGGATCGCTGTAGGTTTTTGAAATTGCAGACAAAGTACTCGATACGTTTTTATGGTTAGTGATGTCATGTTTTCCTAACCTCATGATGTGCTTTGACCTTCCGGTCAGGATTTAGTGTAGATTTTTAGATTTAAACGACTTTTCCGGTACTGACGGCTCTTCAGTTGTTAGACTATCACATCTGCATTAGTAAAGATCAACAGGTCATTGGTTTTATGTTGTGACTGTTGTTGAAATTGTCACGTTCTGGTTAAAAAGAAAAGGTTATTTTACAGCAACAGCTCGACTTTATCCTGATGGTTTTTGCAGGTTAGAGTTAGGCAAGTTAAAATAATACACCATAAATAAAGATTCCAGATTTTAATACAGATTTCAAAAGAGAGGATGCAACCATTAATACTAAAAATTAAAATGTAATTCCTACATAGTCCAGTTTCTCAAATCTGTCCGGAGTAAACCCTCCTCCCAAACAAATCAATAAGGGCTCTCTCAAAAAGAAAATAAATACATCATCTCTGAAGCTGTAAGAGTTACCTCTGGTACCAGTCAGATAATTATGTCTCGGCGCACATGATAAGTGCAGCTGCAGCTCAGTTGTGTTTTAAATTGTTTTTTTCCCTACGGACATGTGCAGCTAGGTGGGGTTGGTGAAAACATACTGGGAGCATCGCCAGTCCTGTGAATGATGATGAAGATGATGAAAATTGAAAGATCATACTGGATCGATTGGATTAAGACCCAAAATCATTTGGATTAAGATTAGAAAATGGCTTCTTTCAACCTTGTCATTTCCATAATATTTCAGTCCATGTAAAAGTGGCCACTGTTTAAACATGATGAATGAATGTTTAATAAGTGTAAGCAAAATCACATGGCCATGGGCATTAGATTGCAGAAGCTGCAATTATTTGATAAAGATAAAAGTTGTGACAAAACAGCATTATCATCCCGCAATTGTACAATCTGTCAATCTGATTTTTTTTTTCTGTTACCATATCATGCAGCTCCAGTGGAAAAAGCCAGGAGGTCCCCTGTAGTGTTAATGACTTGTTCTGATTTCTCAGGCTTTGTGATGGACAACCACCTGAACAGACACACTTATGGGTTTATCCAGAGTCGTCTTGTCCCGTTCTACCTCCACCTGGGTTCAGCTTGTGCCTTCTTCAACCTCACTATCTACGCTGTGTATCATCCCAGCGACCTGCTGGATGACAGAGAAGCCTTTCAGGTGTGTTGTTTTGTTCCACATCAGCATATTGGTTAAAAAAAAATACATACTTGAGAATATTTATTAAATCTCAGCAACTTCTCTCCCCATTAGATCTTCATCTTCTTTGTTTCGGTGACGGTCGCAGCCATCAACGCCCAGTGGTTCGGCCAGATGACGTCGGAGATCATGGCAGACATGCACCTCATCGAGCAGTCGTGCGGATTGGGTCAGGACATCGGCCTGTCGTCGAACCGCGAAGCTTACGCCAAGCTGTGTGAGACGGATGTCAAATACAGACACCTGAGCAGTCGTCTGTGGCTGTACAGGTTTCTGTCCTCCCTCTGTAACCTCTGCTGCATCGGCTGCAACTTCTACAGTCTGTGCTACATGGCCGAGAACCTCTCCACACTTTAATCTGACACGCAGCAGCTGGACTGTTGATTTTTTGATAGTCAGTCCCTCTACAAATCTAGAAACTCCTATTTTTGTATCAAAGCAGTAACTTATATATTTAAAGCCGTTCCCTCTCCCTGCCTTGTTAGTCATAAAATAAAACATCAGGTAAGCGTCATTGCTCTTGTGCCTTAGGGAATAATGAAAGGACAGCAGCCGCTGTGCTCAGAGTTAGGCTCTAGTTTTTTGTTGGTATGGAGTCAGTCGTAGTGAAGGCCTTATTAGAGACACAAATCAGTTCCTGCAGTGAGTAACGCCTCACCTTTCACCCAGTGTGGCCGAGGCTGGTGCCACCCTTGATATTAAACTACCTTACACACCTTACAGGAACCCAAAACATGAGGAATGTCTTAAAGTTCTTTACTTGCAGTATCGGAGACATCACCTTTTTATATCCTCTCATGCTTCTCATTCCTGCTTGTCCTGTTTGGGTGCAGCTTTAAGACCTCGGTCACAACATGGCATCACAGGTTTTTTCTGCCCTATCTTTTGTTAACTAAAAAAAACACGTACTTCTTGCTTCTCACATGAAAAACTAAGCAAAACACTTTAAATATATGGCTGCCCTGAGGCCCCTACACACCAAACTGACAGTAAATAACTAGCTGCGACAAAGGCTGACTGTTGTGTAACCTCATGTTTCCATTATCACCTATATCTCAGCCGAAGAGCTGCACTCGAACACGCCACAAAAACTCCAGCTGGCGGCCAACAATCTAGTGCGTTCAGTGCCCACGTGAAAGGAGATACCAATCTGCCAATATACAAACCAGTGTTAGGATTAAGCAGCAGTTTTGGAGAATGTCTTTGATGAAGAGTTGCAAAGAGGCAGACGCAGAAAAATAATAATGTATATTGCAGCGACATACACAAGGGGCTTTCCCTTTTTTTTCCTCGTTTTTCTACACTGATCCTCTTACCTGAACAGCCAATCAGAGGGATTTCTCTCACAGATGAGCCGCCACCAATTCTGAATCACCCTGTAAAGGCATGATGACACTTGAAAATATTTTCTCCGTAACTAAATTATTGTTGCTCCAAAATCAGTGACAGTTGCTGGTGTGTTTGATGCACTGCTGTAGTCACAAAGTGCAGAAACAAGCCATAGAGGGGAGGAGTGACTAAGGCAGACACAACTCAAACCATTACAAGACACTGAGGCATCAAAATGATTCTGATGCTGTTGTTTTAAGGTAAAAAAAGGTGCACTAAGTTTCAGTTTGGGCCATTAATGGGGAAATGTTCAGGCACTGCTGCTCTGTGTTACACAACCAACAAGATTTTAGCTCATTCAAAAGACACCGCACCAGGGATTCTATCATTATATTGGAATTATGATTATTGCCATTTGAAAAACGCATCAGTGTATTTATCTTCACATGTTATAAGGGACCCTTGCTACTATCCACATGTCCTTGAGGAAGACATTATTGCCGTTCTCTTGATAAGCCTGGACCAGTGGTGGTCAAAGGGATCCGAATTTTCTTACTTGGCTTTGTAACTGGGAAAGTTTGAGGGGGAAAAAGTCCCACAGTGACCTGTCAGGGGCTTCATAGTATCTGTCCACTTGAAGATCTGAATGATGTCTCTGACCTCGTCCATTTCACCAATCATCCCGGTATGACCATGGCCATGTACATTGTTACCTTTATAGTGTGCCTTAATAGAAAATGAGTCTATTGCCTGAATGAATTAAGCAGGCTTTGCTTTGTTCTGTAACACCTGTGTGTACTGAGTGTGGTCAGTCACCATGATGTGGCTGTTTGGAGCTCTGCCCGCCACGGAAGCCAAATCATTTTTGAGTTGTACTCGCAGTGGAGTACAGCACAGGTCTCAGGTGTCGGAGCTTTTTTTAGTCATGCTGTTTATCTCATCAGGCCGAGAGGATCTGTGGACAGTTGTATGTATTTTGTGTTTTTTTTGCACATGTTGAAATGATGTTAATGAACCTCTCCTGCTGTGATGGCCTTTACTGAGGTGAACGTTTATTTCAGTGTGTTTCTTTAGTCTGTTTGCGTCAGCCTGTAATACATGTACATTAAACCAAAGTCAGTCATGCCATCAACACCAACAGTACTTTCATACGCGGGGCAGAGGAAGCTGAGAACAGCCCCTTAAACTCAGTTTTTGTTTTTCTTTTGTTTGTTCTGACTGGACTGATGAAGGTGCTTATTATGAGCCCATAACAGGCAAACACAATGCAATATTACTCGGAAGTAGCTTTTAACGGTACACACCCTCAATGTTGCTACTTTGTAGCTCTGCCAGTTTGGATTAATTTAAATCCATAAACATAAAAGCTACATGTGGATGTTATATTTGAAAAAACTTTGTCATTTGTTAGATATTTATGGCAGTTTTTACTGTTATTGTGGCTTGTGTAAACCTAAATGTAAGTCGCCTGAAGACCACTGAGGGCAGAGGTCATGAGCTGTTTGTGGTCCTGGGTTTGTATCAAAGATGTTGAGACATGTACCGTCTGTTTTTTTGTATTAAAACACGATTTCTGTCAGTTCTGTGTGTGTGTGTGTGTGTGTGTTTTTCCTTAATTGAATTGATGTGGCAATGTAACTTGTGATTTTGGGCTATATGAATAAATTCACCTAACTAGATAATTGTAATATTTATCAGCAAGTACAAGCAAAACCTAGTTAACACTGATAACAATACACACTAGTTTTGTTTGTTTTGTTTTGTTTAAAAAAGGTGCAATATATATGATTTGGCCACCTGTCAAATTTACAGTCAGCAAACAGGGACTGACCGCTAACTGCTGCCGTCCATCAAGAGTTAGCTCAGTTAGCCCTGCAGCTAGTTGTTCAGACTGAATTTAGGACCAGGATGGGGCTAGCCTGTTAGCATTGCTAACATCAGTAGATAACACAGCAGCACAGGACACAGACATCGTGATGTATAAAACTGCTGTTTATTCACATTCTGTGTGTTTTCAACTAAGGTTTTTTTTCTCATGTCTCACTTTAAAAGAAGCCAACAGCTGAGCCTGGAAATATTTTTTTTTAAGTTGAAACCTCAAGACATGTTTAAGATATATTTTGGGTGAGCAGACGTCATAAGCTCATAGTGTGTTCTGTCAAAAGTTTGCTTTTGGTGACTCCTAGTGTTAGTAATAATAGAGAATGAATGGAGCCCTCACTCACAGCTCACATGTAATCCTGCTAAGTGTTTCCAATGTGACTTTTTGTGACAGAAGGGGGAGCCATCACTCTACTGTGGTTTATTGTCTGCTGCAAATACAGTAAACACAAGAGCCTTGGTAGAACTGTGTTCAATTATCCCGGATTAATCAACTTCATTAATGACCATATATGAGACTCAATTTGGATATAACGGGAGCGTCGCAGTATGCGCTGTAAACAAGCTGCCACACATTGTAGCTTGGACAACGACAACAAAGGAAAACATGTCAGAGTCTTTTTTTTTAATGTAAAAATACACCATTGCTACAAATCCATGGTTACTGTGTTTGAGACAGATCAGCATCAACAATGCACAAGCCACTCCACCTACAAAATGAATATTAGTCTAAAAAAAGTAATAAATATAAAATGATGTAGATAAAAATGTAAAAAACAAAACAAAAACAAAAAAAGTCATCACTCGTACCTGACTATTAAAGGTTTAGAAAAACCCACGATTCTCTTGTAATACTTTAAAAAAAACCCTGAAACCTACACTTCAGGAGAGCACAATAATCTCATCAATGACTGTGACAGGAGGTGAGGCAATTCAGTTTCACTACCTCGGTTAAAAGTGCGATAACATCGTGTCAAGAAAAAGAAGAACAGATGGATCCCCTTGTAAAAATAACAAACGATGAAGTACTGTTTGTTAATTCTGCATAGAGAGAACCAGCTTACAACAACCATTCTGTAATACTGAGAGAGCAACATGTAAACTGTAATCTGAAAATTATCTCCCAAAAAAGGAGGCAGCAACATTATTTAAAGCCACAATCCACTGCCCATCCACTTTGGTTGTTTGCAGGATGAGGTTACTGTCATCATGTCGTCTTGTCACAAGCTTTTAACAGTGTATGTGATAAAAATCGAAAAAAATCTAATCAAAAGAAATGAGACCCAAACGACGTGTAACGAGTGTCAGTGCAGCTCACTGTGCTTAGAAGGCAGCTAAAGTTACATTCCTTGTAAACAGCAAACCAGAAAAGGCAATTTAAAAAAAACAAAAAAACAGGATTGTGCCTTTATAATAAACATTACCTAATATTCCCACAATTCATCTGAACACACCCACGCTTGATTCAAAACAACTGATCATTCCAGCCGAAACATTTCGTCATCCCGACATTTAGATTGTTGTCTAAAATGTCAGCAAATGTTGTAACATAAATAATATTGGTTCCATGTTTCCCTTCTTCTCAATGCTCACATGTACAGTATCAAAATACAAATATATAAAAAAAAGAAAAGAAAACACCAGCTTTAAAAACAAAAACATCAACCCACAATCCCTCTGGAGGGCTCGTACCCATGGCTCCATTTCCACAACATGGAGAGGAAGTTGCCACAAAACCATTCCCACCATCATTATTCCATGTTTTCACTGCTAAAATACTCCATAAATAAAAGTCGTACTAAAAATACAGTTCTCCGGTTCATCAGCATAAAAAATAATTAAATCCAGTGTCTCTGTCTCTGTGTCATACAACCACCTTGCCCTTGATGTCCAGCTTGGTGCTCTCACTCGCTTTGTTGGACTGCTCCTCTGTGAGGGTGATGTAGGAGTACACCAGGCTGCCAGCAATACTGCAACAACAAGGACAGCAGCTGTGTTAGAGAACACCTGTACAAAGACAACAAATTAGGCAAAATACACGTGTCTACCTGTCTAATTAGGCTGACAGGATGGTGTTTAGTAAGATGTGTTAAGCCTAAAAGAAACTGGTTCAATACATGATGCATTTGGACTAATGTTAGAGACGCTGGTGTTAGTCGCAGACGAAAACGAGACCTGAAAATCAGGTTGTCAATCAGCGCAAAAGAATGAAACATGTAGCAGCACATGATTATCAGTTATTTGATTCGTCATATTGCCCAACAAAATCCAGCAGGGACAAGTCAAAGCCTGCAGCGGACGTGCAACACTGTTATCAGTGACATCTGTGTCAGCGCAGGCTTTTTTTCTTTTTCTCAGCAAAAACAGTATCATTTCAGTTTACGACCAGAAACAAGAACAATCTCCAAGCTAAAAGGATACATGCTAATGATAGAAAATGGGAAGTATGGCTTATAATGAGCTGTGTGAAACACAAGGAGCCCCCCAGAGTGAGCTTGGCACAGCTGAGGCCCAGTTTGGATCATAAGACTTCAAAACAACCACTGATAATTTCTTTTAAGGCTCAGTGACCACAAGAATCTGGGTCTTTTTATGACCTGACTCATTTATTTATAGCAACTAAATGTAACTGCCTGGAAATTGATCGCTGATTGTTCAGTCAACTGACTGTCAAATACTGATGCTTTAGGTTGGCAGCTCAGGTCAGACGCCAACCCAACGTGCTGGTATTTGACGACGTGTTTCTTTACAGCTGCTGTAAACATTGTGGTCGTTTTAGCTAAAGTCTGTGCTAAATTTTATGGCGATCCGTCCATGAGAAGAAAACAGTCAAAGCTTTCACTTAAAGTGACAAATGTCAAATTCACGGTGGTGTGAGGAAAGAGGAACAGTCAGACAATCATCAAAGTAATCAGCAAATTATCATCTTGAACCATGAGTGTTTGAATAATAGTTTGTCCTTTCAATGAGAAGATGTCGAGACATTCTACAGGTCAAGCGAAAACTTTGATCTGCTGGTGACTCTCAATAAGAAGTCAGAGGATTCATCATCAAGTGTCATGAAGGTCTGTAGAGAATCTCCTGACTGCCCATTCAATAGCTGTTGAAGTATTTCAGTCTGGATCAAAGTGCCGACATTTCCATCCATAAAAGTTAGTGTGGCAAAAGACGAAATGATTTCATAATATGGTCATAAAGCTTCCACTCATGTGTTGTGTGACCACATGAAGCAAAAAATGTGTCTTGCAGAATGTCAGATGGGTGAGCAAGGACATGTTTTGTCTGTAGAACAGCTTTGGTCTGCCCTTGGTGTGATTCTGTCATTTATTAGAAAATAAAACCTGTTGTTTCATACCTAATATTCAAACCTATGAAGTTAGTCCAAGAGAAAATGTAGTCTCCACTGAACACCATCCCGATGTATGTCACCAGGACATTCTGCAAAAACAGAGAAAATATTCATGAAACTGAGTTTTCCTTACATTTTTATGTATTCAGCTATTACTCCACAGCTTACCTTGATGCAGCCCACAATCGTCGTTGTTAATGCAGAGTTGTATTGTGTACAAAGCACCGTGGAATACATGAGAACAAACCTGCAGAAACAACACATCACCATCAGGTTTCACAATGTTAGCGCAACAGGGAAGACAAAGGGTGACTGTGAGCTACAAGCGATGGCCTAGAATCTAGATTTCAGGTAGTGATAGGACAGAAAAGACGATGTGGTAAAGTGGTGTAATCCAGATGTTCGGCACTGGCACTGAACTTGATACTGCCTGCTTGCACATGCACACGTAAGCTCTGGCCCCAGTTCTTACCCCATGATGCAAGAGAGGATGAACTGGGTGAGGAAAAACATATCCGACCAACCGTCATATTCCACTGCCTGAGAAGAGAAGAATAAGAAGGTACACATGATAAAAATATTCAGTTTGAGTCGCTTTTTAGTCACGTCTGCTCTGGCTTTCAGTAAAAGGCAGGAAATAAAGATAAACCAAACACAACAGAAATCTCATTTTTATGGAGCTGAGGACACAACTAACACTTCCATACACACAAATCCGACACCGAGTTTCCAATAGGTTTAAAAAGGGTAGTAGTCTGTATCTCCACTGAGCTTATTCAGTCCAGGGAGGTTGTAGGCACTGCTGTAATAACTCTACGAGGTGCATAATAGCTGCTTTGTGCCTGTCTGGCTGCTGGGCCCCAGCTGGGCAAACCAGAAGGTCTCTGCCAACACTCACCAACAAACAGGCAGCTCATATTTACGGCACACACCCATGTTCATACGTATGTGCCCTCAATTTAGGGTTAGACCTCGCATTCGCTGAACAGAGCCAGCGCTAACCGCACTTTAAAATTGAACTAATCTAATGAGCAAAAATCTGCCGTGATTAAAGAAGAGGCTTACCTTCTGCATGTCTCCAGTCAGATGAGCCAACAGTAGTGTGGGAATGATCATAAATAATGCATTATAATATAATAATCCATATTTCCCCAGCTCCTGTGAGAAAAACAGCACAGATGGAAACAGATGCATCAGGCTGCAGCAGGAGCATGTTAAATAAGCAGAGCCAGAACAGAGATGGTTATTCACAAGTATTCCAGTGCATTCCTTAATAACTAGCGTACAGATGTTAATGCATGGCCGGCCCACTGCATTACCTAGAACCTCTTGTTTGCATTTAACAAGAGTGTTTCACGTGGCTTCATATCCATCTTTCACTCTCTCCCAGTATCACTCACACAAGCATACACACACACACACACACACACACACACATAGACACACACCCCTCTCTGTCTTGCTCAGCATTAGCAGCTGGTGCTCCACAGACATCACAGACTATATCTGGATGCAGTTCTGCTTCAGCTGTAACGTGAGAGCTGTGCAGTCTGCTCATGTGACATAAAGAAACGACTGAAACGAGCTCTGAGACATTTCTGATGCCACAGTTAATGTTAAAAATAAGGCAAGAAAACATGCATAATAAACCATGAAGCAGAACAACCTTTTCACCCCAAATCATCTCTACAAAAATAGCGGCAATTAAACCAGCACAGTGTGGAGTAAAAGAAAGAGCTCATGGTGTTTGTGTACACTGAATTCCTTTAAGCCAGAAGCCGAAGGACAGTTTGAGTTCTCTAAGGTCACAAATGTCAGCTCAATGCCAAAACCAGCTCCAACCCAACAATGGTTACCATTCATCGGACGCTGCCGCCACATACCTTTGCATCTAATTTTTGTTTCACATAGGCTCCGTTGGCTGCAGTCAGCACATCGTTCAGGAGAATGAACACGTAGCCTTGCATGTCAAAGGCCAAGTCGGCACTGCGAGCAGAGATGAGAGAAAACTGCAGAAAGTGTCGAGGATGTAAATAGGTGGTCTGTCATTGTTGATTTAGCTCTGGGCGTGCTCTGTTTCAGCAATAAAGATATACAACATGTGTCTAATGACGCCAAGACAATTTAACTTAAGTGAGGACATATATCAGGAGTGGACAACCCTTTGTAGTGAGGGCAATTCTGGTTTGGTTAAAAGCCGGGACACCTGGGTGCAGCAGAACTTACCTCGCAGCTATGAACGCCCCGAGGATCATTGTAAATACTGTCAGCTGGACTGGCCTGGAGAATTTCTTCCTGCCAAAGGTCAAAGACAGTAGAGCAATGAAATTCAATCCGGCTGCTTGGAGCTGTTTATAAAAAGCCATCAATGTGGTACAAACAAACTAAGACAAAAAGGGAACCAGAACATGAGCGCTCAAGAAGTGGGTTATCACTTTATGCAATCTTACTTGAGCAGCAGTGCCTCGGCCATCATCGTGAATAGAATGGAGAACCTCCTGAGGACAGTAAACATCGGCAAACTGGAGGAAGAGGACATTAATTGCTTTAACTTGGCCAAACATCAACAGCCGTGCCCAATGAGATCACCATCGTTCAGCCTTAGATAGTTGAGGGATGAGGACTTACTTCAGCCGTTTGGTTCCAAACAGACCAGTGATTTGATTTCCCACATACAGGAGAGGTAGAGGAAACGTCTGCAAAAACAGAAACATGTGAATCATGCGTGGAGGACGAAAAAAAACACATCTGATAACGGTGAGATGGATGAAGGGGAGGGGGGTTTCTCACCTTTCGAGGTATGCTCTCATCACAGTCTGGGAAGCTGATCACCCTCGCAGCCTTGCCCACCCACAGCACTACCACCGTGGCCAACATCTGCACACACACATTCATTAGAAAGTCACATAAAAAAAACAAACTATTGCCTGCTTTTCAATGACTCATTGGTGTTTGGGAGAGAGAAAATGCTGCACGAAGAGGACAGAGAAGCATTCAACTCACTTGTCCAATTCCGACACATATTGAAGAAGGGAACCTGGAGGGGGACAGCAGAGTTATAGGTCCCCCGTTAGTGAGCGTACAGGCTGTGCATGTCATAGCTAACACTGCTGGGTTAACATGTAGCTGCACACAATGCTACCCTCAGTAAAGCTCAGTGTGCAGTTTATCTCCTCGCTAGCCAAAAGTTGCCGTTAGCTAATAAGCTCCGCTACCCGAGCAGACACAACTTCAAGTCTGCTAGGTTAGCTAACATGGTAGCTTCTCAACTAATACCGTTACAGGCGTGACCAAAATAAAAATGTTAATTAAAAAAAAAGCCCGTTACCTGTAGTTGGTGAGGACACTTTTGTTCACCACGACGATGAGAAACGAGCTCACACCGTAAAATCCAGCGGCAAACAGCTTCACGAACAGTGTCAGAGGTTTGTCCGCCATCCCCGACAAGTTCTCATTCCTCTCTGAGAGTCAGCTCTTCCCCTGCCATCACTTCACTGGCTCTCTCTCTCTCTCTCTCTCTCTCTCTCTCTCTCTCTCACACACACACACACACTCTCTCTCTCTCTCTCTCCCACACACACACACAGTTCGGGGGGACGTCGACGTTTCACAACTTCCGCCAGAACAGAGTCAGAACATCAAAGAGAGAAGTCTGCCACAACACTGCGGTTACTTTCTAACGGCTAGTCCGGTTTAACGGTGTCACGCTAGCTAATTAATAAAATATGTGTCACTCACACACGGAGCTGATAACGTCATCTATGTGTTGCAAAGTTGTTACAAGAAAGGGATTGGAAAAAAATCAAAGCAGGAGCTGGATGAAGATGGTCAATCGCTCTTACAGCTTCACCATCATCCCCGTTTATTTCATCCACGAATGTATTGGATTGTCAACGGCAGCACTTCCGGGTTTTAATCTGACACGTGATCTATATGATCCAATCACAGGCCAGGAGCTGCATTCATTCAGTAGGTACAATGTTTTTCCCTGGTCATGGAAGTCCAGCTGCCCCAGTTAATAAATATATTCATAATGAAAACTAAACTAAAATGTAAACTATGAAATAAAAAGTTATGAGATCATGATCATTTCATTTAGTAAATAATTGTGACTTCTTGTCTCATAATTACCTTTTGTTTAATTTACTACGAGACTTTTTCAGTTTTTTAATTAGGGCTAATTTTTCAGCATTTTTTGTCTTCAACACTAAAGGAAGTCCAGACAATCTTCTACACGAGGTTCAGTGTCATATATTTATATATTTACTGCGTGGTGCCACCAGATGTCTCTTATGAATCAAAACAACATCTTTTTGGAAATTTCCAGCCACTTCTCAGTGTGTAGACCCAATTCTCTGCACTATCACTTACAGATTCACTTCATACAGCACCTACAGACAGAACACATTGTCTTATATTCAGTATTCAACCACAAGATGGAGACAGAATACACGTTAATTGTGACATTGCAACCAATGAGAGTGTTTGTCTTTACAGTGTATGTTAATATCGAAGAAGAAAAAATTTACACTAACTCAGCTAACTATTCAAAAAGAACAAACGTGCTTGTTTATCTGCACTGCATACATGCTTAGTGATCATTTTAGTGTTTTATGAACTGTATTTTACTGTTGCTCCTCAAACAAAGCTCTTCAGTCAGTGTAGGCTATAAAACGTTTTAAATGGTTAATTGGTTACACATTAGACACATGATCAAAGCATTTCACGATCTTTTAAAAAAAGAATGGCAGCTTTGGGTTACAGTAAAGGCAAATGTTACTGTAAAGATGTTATTGCTGATGTAGTTTGGCAGGTGGAGCTCAGAGTGGAAGCTGATCAGATAGTTTAGTTGCTGGACCGTCTGATGTGTTTGGCACTGATGGCTGTTTCCATTAGGGATGATGACGCAGGCATTTTAGAGTCAGTGCAGGCATAAAAGATAGATGGAGGTGCAGTGATAGAGAACCAACACCATGGATTATGCTGTAGGTTGAAATTGTTTAGTTTACTGGAGCCTTTCTGTATTCAAAGTCAAGCACTGCTTTCTTTATATAATCCAGTGGGGTGTTTGTTTTTGTTTGCATGGAAGAAGAACATTTACAGTTATCCTGCAGAGAGGATCTGATGATACATCACCCGTGAGTGAAGGCCTGCTTCCTGACCTGACCTTGCAAAGGCCCATGTGTATTTTGGCAGGTGGTTGTGGCAAACGAACCTGACGTGTCTCTGATAAGAAATGTGTCTCTGCATGTGCCACGTTGTCAAACAGAAAGCAGGCTTGTTCAGTCAGACCCCCTCATTCATCTCTTTTTGAACAGGAACAGCAGGGGACGGCCGACGTGAGCCATGTCTGGACTCAACGCATCTCTCGGATACTTCGTGGCCGTCGTGGTCTTCGCAGCCTCAGTTCGAACGCTCCTCAGGAAATGGCCGAGGTTGAGCTTCATGACAGAGTTCGCCTCTGCTTTCATGCTGGTGGCATGTCGGCTGGAGGTGCAGACCATTGTGGAGGTGGGTGAGTGGGCTGGAGGCCTGGGCCCTGATGTGACTGTGACCATGCTGTTTGTGGTGCTGTTGACCCAGGGTGTGATCTGTGGCAATGCCACAGGGAACACCAACCTGGTGTTGCTAAAGTTCCTGCAGCTGGAGGCCACCACCCTGCCCACTCTCCTTGCTGTAGCAGCCCAGTTCCTCGGGGCCTTCCTTGGCCTCCTTGCAGCTGGATACTACTGGGGCCTGGAGCTGACAGACATGCACATGATCAAAAACCTGATGGCGAGAGAGTGCAGCACCTCCCTGCAAGTCTCTCTGCTTCAGGGGTTTTTCACAGAGTGTGTTTGCGCGCTCGTCTTTCATCTGATCCACTTAAACCTGGAGCGCAGATCCGCTTTGATCCGGGTGCCCCTGATCGCTGTCCTCCTCACTTTCCTGTCCCACACAGGTAAGTTTGAGGTGAACCAGGCCCCTCTTTCAACAACCAAAAGGCTAAAAAACTAACAAAGAATACACATTTCAAAAAGAAAAAAAATGTGTAGTAACAAATACAATTTTCATTTTACAACTTTAAAACACAAAAATATGGAAGCTCACTGGGATATCAGGGGCAACATGACACCTTCCCATTTTGCTATTGATCAGTGAATGCACAGTATCATCTGGGATCTGCAGTCACGGTCACCCTGCAACATCTAGCTGACTCACCACTCATGCATCTCTTTATGAATTTGGCAAAGAAAACTGAAGGGATATAAGAGAAGAAAATAGGGTATCGTTCATTAAAGAGGCACTATGTAGTTATGGAGAAGATATTCAAACTCAGCACATTAATATGTACAATATTAATGAGGTAATAATGAAAATTCAGAAATATTGATTTTCATCCATAAGTGAATAAAGAAGCTGTTCTCAAGAGGAGAATAAGGTCCCACAACACTCTGTGAGGCTACAAAGGAGGCAGGGTCCGCCACATATACACAGTAAAACAGTATGAAACTGTGTTGTCCTTTAAGGTCAGTTTGTTTAAGCAATCATGACAAATGTTTGCATATTAAGGCATAAAAGAAAATACTCAACAAATGTCTTTCTCTTCTGATTAAAATGTCTCCCTCAAAACTACACAGTGCTCCCACTTTGGATGGTATTTCATTGATAGTGTTTGTTAATCATGATCAGTGTTTCTGCTTGTAAATAACATTAAATTATGATGTCATGGGACTCCACCTTGGTATAACTCATCCAGCAACATAATGTTTCTGTTGTTTTATGCAGGTAGAGGCTACACCTCAGCTTACATAAATCCATCCCTGGCCTATGGCCTCACCTTCCACTGCCCTGGATTTACCTTCACAGAGTATGCTGTGGTCTACTGGCTGGGCTCTTTCACAGGTAAATTACATTACGATGGAACATAAAGTATGTGCATTCTTTGAACCAGCCCTTTAAAAGTGAACACACTTGATGTCTGTTTTCCAGGCATGACAGTGGCTCTTCTCCTGTACATGGGTCACATCCCGAGGATCTTTGCCAAGAACCTGCTGTACAGTCAGAAGACACGTTTCAGAGTGCCGAAGGGGGACAAAGGAGAAAAGAGGAAAATGTGAAAAGAAACTACAACCATTTTATTTTCTTTTAAATCATCAGGGAAAGTATTTGGCAACAAATTGTTATCAGTCAAAAGATATTTACTGTTGCCTGTACAGAAAATGTAAAATTAAAAAAAAAGTCAAGTTAATGCATTTTCCATTGTTGTTGGCAGTTTTTAATAAAACTATTGGTATCAATGAAGTTCTCCTTTAAAAACCCATGACACCCCCACCAACATGTTCTTCCTTTAACTCCATCACACAAATGCTGCCATCTGCTGGTAGCACCAAAAATAACATGGCGACAAACGGAAGAACTTAAAGAGAAAAACAAAAAATTATCTCTCAGAGGCCAAAATCTCACTGAATCAATAAATTAATAAAAGTACAGAAGTGAAAAGTCTGCATTCAAAAATGATCAGACCACCTCCTCAGATACTGAAGATATGCAACACAATAAAGCTAAAAAACAAAAAGGATAAATATCAGTCCTTCATATTTCACAGTGAGAAGAGGGGAACTGCTGCTAGGTGCTGGTGCTGCTCGGGGCAGCGGCAGGTTTAGAAGAAGGAGCTGAACCACCACACTTTTTGTCTTTCGGCTGATTCTTACGAGAAGGATCTGTGGGTGAGAGAGAATAAATAGTCAGTACAGAGCGTTTGCCCTTTTCAAGTCATTATTGTTTTTAGCTTCCAAATAAATCATTCAGATTGATCACAAAAAACCTGGTTTCACACCATGAATCCTGATGCCTGAACACAGAGTACAATTTAGATATTTATGGTATTCTTATGGAAACAATCCTCTGTCAGGCTGCTGTACAGTGCTGAGTTGAGTCTTTGTCACCTGGCTGCTTCTGTTGCTCCATCTGAGCCTCGGGACGGTCCACCCACAAACTATAATCTGGATTATTCAGTAATGTCTTGCTCTGCCCACAGCTGAGGCACCTCATGACCGTGAAGCGAGTCTTGTTTTTTTTCCCTAATGAGACAAAATCAACAAAAAAGAAGCTCAGTTCAGATGAAGCACATAGAACAACAGTTTAACATGAAATGAAAGCTAACATGGGGAGAGTAAACATCAGTAGCCGGACTGTCACTACACACGATTAACTGACTTACTTCGCTGTCTTGTCGTAGCCGTGACACCTGGGATGAGCAACGAGCAGCACTTCTTGCATAATGTTCTCTTCACTGACGGATCCCTGCAATCAAATGTACAATTCACTTCATTAATCCTGTTCTTAATCCTGTGAAATGACCAAAGACAACAGTATGTTAGTCCATCGGTCATTACTTTCTAAGTAGTGCATCTGCTGAGGACTATTTTATATTTTCTATCTATAGATTCATATACATGTGATGCTCAAGCCAGTATTAACATTAATTTGTTTCAATAGTTTTTGAACAGTGGAGCTCTAAAGGTCATAGGAATATGATTTATCGGGCTGTGGCCACTCAGGCATTTGTAAGTAAGATCACCTCATTGTTGGTTTTGGTGTTTTTTATGTGATTTGTGGAATCAAACGAGAGCAGTTGGTACATTTGGTGCATAAAAATATTAAAATGTCACCAGTTATGAGCCTTTCAAAATAAAATCAGGGTCCCAAAAGCTTTATCAAGCCGTGTAAATGCGCATGTATAAATAAAACCCTTTGCAACAATGTAAAACAACAATCAGTGAAAATGTGATGTGCAAAATGATTAATCACGTGAGAGCGCCAGGCCGTGCTGTGACTCAGCCTTCAAAATAAAACCAATACTTGGTGAAGTACACGCCTCTAGATAATATTGACACATAATTAACTTACTGCCGGAGGACTAATCGTCTCGCAATGGTCTTCTGTGTGAAGCAGTAGAAACGCGCCAGCTCCACATTTTCCGGGTTTTGCGAAAGAACACAATGTGCAGCCTGTGGAGGGATAACACCGGTAAAGAAAAGTTGTTAGCCAGGTAGCTAGCATGTTAGCCATGTGACTACCGCCGATGACATCACGGACACCGAGAAGCTTTTCATTTGTTTTTCACTTCCCACCTGGTACAGATAGTTTAGTCTTTGGTAGGCTTCTTTGTCTTTCATTTGGGCTGCCATTACACACGAAGCCCTGATAAACAGAACAGAACCGCAGTTTTCGTCCCGTTGACTGCTTGTTACAGCAGCCGGAACTCAGGGGAACACTTCCGGGCAAAGACTTCAGAATAAAAGCTCACAATTCAATCACAAAAACATTTTGTCAATTTTTTAAAACTGCTTTTCAACATATTACTACAAAGTTAAAAACATCCCAGGCGCACACTGATATTAAATGCCTTCCAATATGCAGTAAATATATAAAAGATTATTGATCTTATATTTCATCACGTTCACCAGTTGCCAACACTAATATGAAATATACATGTAAAGGGTTATAGATGTTATATTGCATCATTTTTTTCAGTCTAGTTCCATGTTTGTTTCCCTGTGTGGCTTGAGATACGGTGATATTTCTGCACACCAATCATTTTTAGACCCAGATCACAAAAGCACAAACAGTTGCATTTATTTGAGTGTGCAGACAGAGTTGTTAGTAGTTCAACGGAGAAAACTAAACAGTCAACAAATTGCCCTTACCATGCCTACGACTGCTAACTACCATGAGATGGCCGCCCTATTATTTAGTACACAATATACACAACATGGGAAAAGCACATTTGTTTAGTCCAGAAGAACACAAAGGACAGACTTTGACATACAATACTCATTTTTAATAACAATAAGGAAGAAAGTATAAACCCTGTCAATCTAACATTTAAATTTGCCTGTAAGGTGCACCTCTGGTATCAGAAGACTAATGATACAGGGGAAGAACTGGTACAGTAGGTCTTTTGTCAGCTGTGGCAATCGAAGGACGACACGATCACAGCAAATGTTCATAATGACGACTGTACTGAAATGTTTCCTATAAAAACCGGTCAGAGAAAATGTCCATAAAACACGAGTCAAATGTGGAAATAGCAAGAGTGTTCATTAAATGAGACCAACTATATAACAAGAAGGGGGACACATGAAATTCAAGTATCAAAATAACTAAGACACTGACGAGCTGAAAAGGTCAATTACAAAGGTAGTAAAAATCATGGGAAGAGAAACACTGACACAATCAACAATACATTAGGCAACATTTTGCATTTGTTTAAGGCAGTTGATTAAAAAAAACTAAGTAGAACTAGGCGTCTTCTTCATTCCAAGTTAAATACAAGCCTAGCCCTAACTAGTCACCAGGAGATTCGTTGTACAAAATAACTACGCCCGACTCTGAAACTACGCACTTGAGTTTGACTTGTCTTCTGACGTCTGAGTGACAAAAGAGTTCATATGGACAGCGGTGGAGTTGTGCTCTAGATTTTTGGTCTTCTTCACAGTGAGGTTTGTCAGGGCTTATAAGGCTGGTGCATCAAGAGTGGCGAGTCACTCTCAGCCTATTGTCTGGCACGAAATCTAAATGGTTGGCACGTATCTGTGCACAGCATGGGAAGGCAGGGTAGCTCTGTATCGTCAGCTAACGGTTGCCCTTCATGGCCTCCTTGGCTGCCAGGATGAGAGGTGTGAGACTGGAGAGGGGCTTTGCCAGCTTCAGGAACGGATGCTGCACAAAGATAAGAGAAAGAAAAAAAACAGTGAATTGTGTGTAGATTTAAATCAAAACACAAAAGACGATCAGTGAAAAAACACTGAGGGGACTGAAGAGTTGTATAACCTGCAGCAGCTCTTTGCCTCCGCCTCGTTTCTCGACGTCCATTTCCAAGCAACGGTTGAGGAAATCTCTGAAGACCGGAGACAGCTTCTCAGGGTTCTGAAGCTCGGGTGTGCCGTTTGTGGCAATCAGGTATAACGCCTGCCAAAGGGGAAGAGACGACAGAAAAGGGAACATCAGGAACTGTCAAACCAAGTTTCAGGAAACAACCCACTTGCAGCAACTGAATCAGGTCTAACAAATAATTAGTCTTATCAGTTTAAAAACTAAGACTTATGTTGTATTGCACACTATTTTCCAACACAGCATTCACATCGCCACCATAATGTCCTTGAAGCACTTCATTACAGTTGCATAATCTGACTTCACAAAAAAACAGACAAACTGTAGGTGATATCTGATAACTGTTCACAAAAGAATTGAAGTATGTGAAATCCAATGTGGACACATCAAGAGAAACACTCCCTGGGGCCAGTTTTTTTTAAATCATTATTTCCAGATATAATCAGTGTGATCTGTAAACCAACAGTGCGTTTTGGTCCAATTCCTTGTATATGTAAACAAAGAATGAATCAGCCGATAAAGCCGCCAAACTGGACAGAAATATGTGCATCTTGACAACTTCAACTAACAACAGCTGTGTCAGCTGTGCAGGACCTGGCTCATGCTGTTGTTAGTGCATGTGGAGAGCAGGGTGATCTCTCATGGGACTTGTCCTGCTTCTGTGTTGAGTCATCACAGTTTGAGGAGTGCAGTTTTTCAGCAACTTTGCGCAAGTCTGACAAACAAATGCATGATCCAATTAATCAACTTTTTGACCTTCTAGCTGTATGTGAATTAGTGAAATTAATTTGTTCACTGTACAGATGATTAACTTGGGAGAGCTTCATGTCATAAATTGTAAATAAACAACATGTAAAGATGGCTAAAATAAACAGGACAGGACAGTTTAAGAATCAAGAGGGTTACAACTGTTGTCACTCACTCGTAGTGGGTTCTCGTTCAGGTAGGGAGGCTCTCCTTCAACCATCTCGATGGCCATAATACCCAGTGACCAAATGTCTACTTTAGGCCCATAAGCCTTTCTGGTCACCACCTCAGGAGCCATCCAGTAAGGCGTGCCTACCATGGTGCTGCGTTTACTCTGCTCTGGAGTGATCTGGGCACAGAAGCCAAAATCGGCTGTCGAGGAGATAAGAGTAATTACACAGTTATATTGAAAGGACGTTTAAACAGGCTGCTCATGATATCATCAGTACAGGACTTACTCAGCTTGACGGAGCCGTCCATTCCAAGCAACACATTGTCACTTTTGATGTCTCTGTGAATGACCTGGTTCGCGTGCAGGAACTCCAATGCTTGTAAACACTGCAGAAGAGATGGTTGTTTAGAAGTAAGATTTAGTTTTGTGTCCAGCTTTCACACAATGATCTCAGATTTGATAGCTCTCATATGGATCCAGTTGTAAAGAATGCAGTGTACCTCTCTGCAGACAGCAGCTATCTGGGCCTCGTCCATGCAGGTCTCTGTAACCACATCTGTCAGCGAGCCACCGGCCAGATACTCCATCACTACAAACAGCTCCTCCCCCATCAGGAAACTGACATACAAACACAAATACATGCCGTCACACACTGGTGTCCATCCATGCTTTTGTTACAACATATTGGATTTGTTATGTATAATATTAGATGTTGCAGGTTTACTTTGAGTCTTACCTGTCTAAAAAGTTGACAATATTGGGGTTCTTCAGCTCCTTCATCACTAGAATTTCATTGATGATCAGCTCCTTCTTCGGCTGCTTTTGTAGGTTGATCTGTTTAATGGCGACCTTTAAAACGGACAGAGAGAGAGAGAGAGAGAGAGAGAGAGAGAGAGAGAGAGAGAGAGAGAGAGAGAGAGATTCAGAATTACCCAAATTTGACAAATGACCCCAGAGACCATGTTAGTATAAACATCTCTTTCCTTTGTCTTTATTATGACTGCATAAGTGTGATGTATTATAGACTTTAAAACTGTTTTCTCTTATTGACTTCTCTCTTAAAAAAGGTACACAAAGTGCTTTTACAGAAAGATGGCAGGTTGTCAAATACTGATGTTGATATTTAACATGTGTCAGTTTATTTAAAGCAAGACAAAGTTTCATAGAAGAAACATTATATTTGTCTTGTTAGAAATGAAAAGTTGAACTCATAAGAAGTAAAACACACCCTTACCAGTCTAGTATGACTTATGATGACTATTGTTAGCCAATGTCAGCTCATGTTAGCCAACTTAAATAACTATTGTTGTGTACTGTTACTCACAGCACTGAGTCATTTTGCTAATCTGATTACACCTAATGTTAGGAGTGCTACTGATACAGCAAGTTTTCAGCGTTAGAACTGTCACTTGTGGCCATAGTAGCAGCTTTTCTGCAGACATTACAGTCTCATTTTAACTTCTGCTTTTTTTTTCTGTGAAAAAATTGTATTGATAAAGCTTATTGTAAGTTGTGTGTTCATAGTCATGTAATGAGATCTATGGCTCTACTCTGTACCCTGTCAGTCCACATTTCCTCATCTATTACACAGTGACTCTTTACCTCTTGTCCTGTGGCAACATCGATGGCTGTGAATACTGTTCCAGATGCCCTGTGAGAACAGAGATATGCAATTTACCTCAATGCACACTGTAACAAACAGTCCACTCAAACATGTCTGCAAAAGTATTACACACAGACATATTCATGTTGTCACATTTTAACACAAAAGCTGTGATTCATCTAACAGAGTCATGATAAGATGCTTCGTTTGTATGTTACTGACTGAGAAACACGTACCAACAAACACTCTACCGAGGATCTAGGATCTATATCAGATCATACTTAGGGTTTTATTGAAGATTTTTTTTTTTTAAACCCAATCAAGCAATAACTTATTATTTAAATATTCTGCAGAAAAAAACTTTTTAGGAATCAGGAGGGCATCATTACACTGTTTCTGACTGCTGAACCAGTGGACTTGATACAAAAGAAATGAGCAGATTTTGTTGAAAAGGTTGAGAAAATTAAGAGCCTATTGTTACTATAATTGCAATATAACATGAGATAGTTAAATACTTAAATCCTAACATGCAACAAGAGGATCTGCACTCACCCCTGACCAATTTTTTCATATCTGGTGTACTTCTTCTTGGGATCTCCAATGCTGACAATGGTTCCTGTAAGCCACATAACAATAAGATAACGTAAAGGAAACAGGTGGGGTTTTAAATGCTGTTATGTTGTGACAACAGATTTGTGAGATTATTTACTCAGTTTGTCCATGATCTCCTCATCAGACATCTTGCCCTTCTTTTTCTGTCTGTCAGCAGCCTTGGAGGCGACATCTCCGTCCACACACGTGCTCGGAGCGGGGATGGGGTCAATAACGGAGCGAGTATACACCTGCTCCACACGACAATAACACAAGTCAAACAAAAAAAAGTAAATACGTCTCAAGTTCACAAAGAAAGCTAGTTGTATATGAATTACCATTATGCCGTCAGGTCTACTTAAAGCTGGTGACTTACACTCTTTGTATGTTCTGGCCTCGGTGCCACAACAGGAGGGGGAGCTTCATCATCGTCATCATCATCAATGGCTTTGATATTTGGAGAAGAGGGTTCGGTGCCTTTTTTGACAGGCTAATATAGGGTGAAAAAGAAAGCCGTTAGCCTTTGATAAGACAAAACACTTTGTATAACAGTTTAACCAGTCTTATAATACTCACCGACTGTGGCCCGGGGGTGAAAGCGTCTTTTTCTGTGAATGAATAAAATAAAGAGGCACAGATTGAACAATGTATTCATGAAGGATTCAAGGCTGACACGCTGAACTGTTTTGTTCATTGTAATGCCTGATCGATTACTGAGTGTTTTACAGCAGATCACATTGATTAAATTCCTCTTTATGAGAACAGAAAAAATGTTAAGTTAATAATCAACTTTTACCAACAAACACAGCAATGAGTTTGAAATGTATTTAAGATGCCCTTTAGCTAAAGAAATTTAATGTCACAAGTTAACTCAGGGCCTCACCAGAAGATGAGAAGCTGAGGTACTTCTGGCGTCCGTTGCCCGTGGAGTCGTAGAACTTGAGGACGTCGAGCACAGCCTGTGGGTTTTTCTTCTGCTCTGACTTGGTGATGTTTGAGGTCTGGAGCAGTCGAGCCCATTGCTCTGGCATACCCTGGGTTGGACAAAGGATGACATGGTGTCAAACTGGTGTGTAAATGTGTGTTTAAGTTGATAGTCAAGTGTCAAAAAGCAGGGGTTACTGGCAGAGAGAGATTAAAAAAAAGTGTCAGTATGAACAAACTCACAGTAAACTCCCCCGTGACAGCATCGAAACCAACATGTATGGTGTGTTCAAAATCTGAAGGTGGTGAGATCTCCGGTCGTTCTTTGTCTCGATCTTTCTTTCGACCACCTGAAAGAAACCAAAACCTCATTAGATTTACACAACGACAGAAGAATGACTTCATACAGTTCCCTACCAAACTCTTCCTCTCACCTTTTTCAGCCCCAGAGAAGATTGAGATGATCTTATTGCGAGGTTTTCTCTCCTCGGGCACAGACGGCAGAGGTTTAGAGCTGTGGTTGGCTGAGAGCGAGTCTTTGCTAGAGCCGGTGCTGAAGATGGTGCTGCTCATCCTGACCGGAGGGGCTGGGGGTTTATCCTCAGGGTCTCCGTTATCACACATCGCTATAGGTTGTAGTTTGTTGGGAGCCTAGCAGGGCTAAAAGGGCTTGGGGAGCACAGTGGGCGACGATGGACAGGGTGGCAAACAGACAGGGGAGCGAGGCAGCGCTCACATCAACACAAGGCACGGGTGTGCTCATGCGCCACGGGAAGATGTGTCGAAAATGACAGCAGAAGAGAAAGGAAGAGGTACCTGGAGGAAAATCAGACATTTATGAGAATCTAAGTTAATAGTGATTTAATAAACATGGAACTTCTTTCTACTCTGAATCAATATCATGCAGCCCAACAATATATGGGACTGTTGGAGAGTTATATCAGTAAAATTAGTTCAGCAACAATAAAAACAACAATCATCTTGGGCCTTAATTGTATGGGACAGAAATCTAACCCAACACTCAGCCTGCACTGTTCTGTCTCATCCCTTCATCTCAGCAATAAAAACTACATTTTGACAGAATTAAAAGCACAGATAAACTACAACAGACCAGTAAGAGTGGATGAGAGGGTGAAGAAAGTAGTTGGCACTATGTAGCTAACTAAGAGCTAATGAAGGGGAGAGCAGATACTGTTACACTTGAGTAGGTAATAGCGGAACAAAAAAGTCACCACAGCTTATTTTGACAAACTACTCGTCCTCTCAGACCTTAGCATAAGTCTGAGAAATGTAAAGTGCATTTTCAGAAATCGCAGTTTCTTCTTTGTGTTCCAGTTCGCAGCTGAAGAAGACTATAAAGTAGCTCAGATGAGGATAAAAGAATAATGCCAAGTTCCTATTGTGCTGGTTCACATGGTACAGAAAAATACAACGTGGACACTTCACTGTGTCTTGTTAAGATAAATAATGCCAACATACCGATGTTCAGCCGATTATCTTCCCGTATAACTGTTCTGTCTGTACAGAAGTGTCCTTCAAATGAGCAACAACAGGGGCGGCTAGCAAGCTAACGTTAGCATTAACTACTTGGCCAACAAGTGTGCTAGCGATGAGCTAGCTAAGGTTAGCACGACAAGCTACCATAACGCTTGCTCTCCCAGGAGCTCAGTGATAAGCTCTCAAGCTAACTAACCCCACCGAGCCTGCCAACAAAACTTATAATGTTTCCCCAGAGAAGTCAGCATTGCTAAGAGTTGGTTTAAACGACACTACAACAGGCTCCAAAGTATCGAACGGTTCGGTAGCAGGTTGCTTTACTTGCAGGCTAACGAAGACGACGCAGGAGCGGCGGAGCTCACCGGAGGTTCCACACCACTTAAACTTGAATAGAACTTGACTCCCGGACGATCCTCGACGGGCAGGAAAACGTCTGTGAATCCGTCAAAAAGTACTTCATCTGTCTCATGGGGCCGTGGTGGTACACGACAAGTACAAATAACTTAGTAAAAACGTGACGGCGACTATTTACAATGCAACTTTTCTTCTATCTTTTCGGCCCTTGGATAATTCCGCTATGGCGAAGGGGAAGCGGAACTACCGACCCAGCCCTGTTCAATAAGTGCTTCAAATGAATGGTGCGTGAAGTCTGTGTGCTGCCTCCGTCCTGAGACCACAGCCAGGGTGCAAACTGCACTGCTGATAACTAGAGATCTATTAAAACTAAAAAAAAAGAAAAAGAAAAAAAAGAAAAAAAGAGAGAGAAATAAAGAAAAATTTAAACTACAGGCACTGGAAGTTACAAGTTGTGAATCAGGTCGAAAAGCATTTTAGGTAATGTAGTTCAACATTTACAGTATGTGAAGGTCAGGCTGATTGATGCACACTCACCATCAGATGACTCAGGGCTTATCAATGAGACATTCATTCAAACTGGACAAGAATCTACATTTATTTTTGTGCCTGGATATTTAAACCACTCACAAACCAATGTCCTTTAATTCCCTCTTAAAGGTGCATTATGTAGTTTTTGAGGTAACATTTTAATCAGCAGATTAAAATCTTCATTTTGCTGATTTTTCACACTTAAACAAACCAAATAAACAAGCTCTCTCTGTTTTCATAACTGTATGAAGTTAATAAACAAACTGACCATAAAGGACAACACAGTTACATACTGTTTTACTTTGTTTATATGTGGCGGACCCTGCCACCTGCCTAGCTTCAAACAGTGTTCTGGTGACCTTATGTTCCCTCTGAAAACAGCTTGTTTATTCACTTAAATAAATATTTCTGAGTTTGTGTTATTACCTTATTAATAGTGTAAATATTATAATTCTGAGTTTGAAGTTCTTTAATGTTGGACACAACATCTTATTCCACACTGTAAGACGGTAACATCTGTATGCTCTATCAACTTGTTTGCACTCTCAGTTGAAGCTGCATGAGTGAGTGTCCTGAGTAAAATATGTAAACCTTAGAGACTTTGTGTTTTTACGGCTGCGACACTGTATCAAATGGATCTCCACCAGAATCAGACGTATTGGGTCTGAACAATGTGCAGCTGCCAGTGGTGGAGGTGTTCAGATCTTTGACTTTAATACAAGAAATTAAGTGAAGTGTACAGTGTAAAAATCCTGTTACAAGTAAAAGTCCTGCATTCAGAATAATACTTTACTAAAGAATGGAAGTGTTGGAAACAATATACACCAACATTAGAAGAGTTCCATATGTAGAGTGGAGCGTTTCAGAATAATATATTTCCTGTTACTGAATAACAATTATCAATGCGTTTAAGTGGAAGAATCAGTCATGTTGCACCTCGTCATGTTGGAGCTATTTTATTAACTCAATCCATAATAATGCATAATTATTTATCAGTTGATTTATAGTTTGTATTAAGAATAAAAATCTGCAGAATTATTTACTTTATTAGTACTATTTACTACAACAGCAGATACGTGTAGTTGGGTAAAAAGTACAATATTAACTTTTCACAGTGTAGTGGAGTACTGGTACAAGATAGCACAACTTGGAGATACTCAAGTAAAGTACAAGTAGCTCAAAACTGAAGTTGAGTACAGTATTTCAGTAAAAAAAAATGTTAAGGAATTACATTTCATGATTGGCAGCTGTACGAAATACTTTGGTACTGACAGACCGTGAGGTTGAAGAAGGTAATCTGATTACTGCAATAATTAAATGCAAGTGTATGACTTGAGCAAACTTCTTTGCACCCAACATCTGCACCAGTCTACATTTTCTGCCCAGTCCCTACTCTGGAAGCTGTGTTGTGCTGGATGTCAAAATAAAATACTTTAAGGACACAGGAGTTGATATAAGGCAAGTATTTTTTAACTAGCTCCGTCTGTGGAGTGGTGTTTATGTGCACTGCAGCTTTATGAGCCTGCCGTTATACTTTCCAATCTCACATTTCTGAACAAAACAGAGTTTTAACACAGTAGAGCAACACTTTATTGCCAGTACAAGACAGGTCTTTAGTGCAACAAAACAAAAATCAACACAGATCTTTGCTTTGCATCACTTGGGAGTTTAAATTTAAAATGCAGTTGGGATAAAAGATGTCTGGCCACAGATGTTCTTGAGGTAAGTGTCTGAATAAATAAAAATAGTGTTTCATCGTTCAGGGCAATGTTCAGATGACAGATCCAAGAAAAACAGAACATTTTGAACAAAAAATTAGAGGACTAACCAACACAAAGATTTAGCTGCTGACTTACAGTAACTGAGGCCTATTTCAAGAACAAGGTCAACTGAATGCAGAGTCACACCAGGAACCTGGACTGAATAATAGACATGAACTTGGTTTGTGTCACCTCAGAGGATTAAGTGCTGTTTGACTTTGATCCGAGTGATGCCAGAATTAAACCTACCATCAGACAAAGATGTATAATTAGATACTCATGAGCTCTTTAAAATATGCTACGCTGACCATCACAGTTTAAATGATTTGATGTTTCCACATGTACTTTGACAGCTCTGCACAGCAGATCATCGTGACTAGAAGAGTTCCACCACAGACAGGCATCACCAGAGACCCGTCACCAACTGGAAACTGTAAACTCACTGGGCCTTGATCCTACAGTTTACAAGATATGTTTGAGTGATAAAAGAAAGAGAACAATAGACATTTAGCATCATGAAGACATGGACTTCTTTTTTTCCATTTAATATTTGAGAAGATTCAGAGAGAACCACCTGCTGATGCTGGAGTTTAACCCATGAACATATGCTTGAATTGTCAGGAGTACAGGGGGCGTCGACGACAGTATGAGGCTCTAAGGCTCTGAGCTGTGTACCTAGACGGAGGACAGACGTTTAGATCAAGACAAAGCGCGGCATAAACCTTTTGAAAAGAGACAAAAGAACATTTACATTTTTCAGTCCGCAGCAGCAGCTCTGGAGGCTCTATGTCAACTGATGTCTGCGTTTTCCCATCAAAAGAAGGCTCATGGTAGCGACCATGTATGGGAATAGTTACTTTCAGCAGCCTTGGAGCTGGTCCATCAGGAGTAGGATACACATAGGTGACAAATCCTGAGGCCTTGTGAGCAGGCACCTCGAGGTCAATGGCTGAATCTACTAATATCTTAAGAGGTAAATAGATAAATAATTAGTACATACATGGTGTGCACCTATGCGGTTTGTAGTTCTTGTTTCCAAAAATGTGTGAGTCTTACCTGCCAGTCACTTTGATCCCTCAGAGACGCGAGTTGGTACGGATCGACGAAGACACCTCTGGGCCATCTATGAAGCAGCAAAGCTCTGACACCACTGAGCTCACCAGGGCTGAGCTCCACCGTGGTGACCACCTCCCTGTAAACACATCAGAGATCCCATCCTCTTCACTGTGAGCCTTAAAAGATAATTACTGTTCCATGTTTGGACAAGCAGTGTTGGTACCTGTGAAGACCCTTCTTGTTGATTTCCACTGCAAGTGATGTGGATTCGAGCAGCTGCTTCAAGAGACCACAGTGGTTATCATTCTTTTCAACTGCAAAAATATTAAGATTGCATTAGTCAAGAGCACAAGACTTCACGTAGCAGCGCTTCAAGTGTAACTGTAATAATAGATTTAGAGTATACTTGTCATTGTTAATTCTAATAAAACATCAGTGACACCTTTAATTCTAAACTTTTCCCTCCTTCGGTTCAAAGCTTTGGCGAAACACAAATCAGTTTTAGCTAGGAGGTCTAACAATATACTTCACCTTTCTCGGTCAAACAATGACATCTCGATAGAAAAGCCAGAACAGAAAACAGTACAAAATACATTAAAACGGCAAGGGTGAACTACACCAAGCTTTAAACAGCGTGTGTAGTCTGTTTATCTGGCTGTTAGTGTGACATTTCCGAGCCCTCTTTCTAACTGTTTACGGAACAACAAGCTGAAGGACCCTTTTGTAGTTCCAGGGAAGCTCTGACGGTGCCGGACTAGAAAGAAAAATAAACGGACCCTGTGGGAAAAGCCGGAAGGGATGATTTTGTTAATTAAACAGATACCACAACATGAAATCATTAAAAATCCCGTCACTGTGATCGAAAAATAAAATTTTAATGTTTTTGCTCGAATTAAAGTCAGGCTTCGTCGAAGACAGAGAGGTCCGCCACCAAGGTAACGTCCAGGAAGCTACTCTTCACATCAGCTCCTATGCTCACAGCCAGTTACTTAATTCAGGCTAAATTTCCCAACGTCCGTATATAAAATACATTAAATATTGTGGTCATAAATGATGTAGTCTTTTATCTCAGAACTCCAAGTGAAATAGTTTTGCTGCAGACAGAAACAGAGGATGAGTTTCGAGGCAAAACGATGTGGAGTGCAGTTCAGTCCTCCCTCTGTAGTGTTAATTTATGAAGACAAGGAAACCAAAAGGGTCCGAAAAAGAATAATACCTGTGAGGAACTTCTCCAAATATTCTGGTAAGGCCAGACAATTATTGTATGAGTCATGGACGCTCAAAACCCTCCGTACTTTACTTTACTCTACTCTTATTTATTTGACAAAAGTGTGGTATTATTGATGTCCAGGGTCCAGTATCAAAACCCTTATTAGTTTGATTGAGGCCTGCTGAAAATCTGTGCTCAAGTCAAGCCATGTTTTCTGGGCTTCTGGGAAAAAAATTAACTTGCCAGGTGTATTCAGTTACGTGTACTGGACCTGTTGGCTTCTTAAAGAGTAACATCCTCCAGATCAGGCGGTTTGTAATCTGAAAAATTCCCTCCAGTGATGTCACTCCGTTGCATTGTGGGTAAGACTCCGGGTTTTGAAAAGTAGTCCACTGGTCTTGCTTTGCACACCTAGAAATCTGTTGGACTCATTATGGACCCATTCAAAAAAAAACCAAAAAAAAACGGAAGCCAATTTAACAGATTAGATGCAACTTCCTCTGGAGCAAAAAAAGGCTGAACACTACTTTATTTTTTCTCATATTCAGAAGTACTTCCCCCGAACTGTAAACACAATTTAATGTATAAAATGTGTGGCATGACCCTTTAAAACATGAGCATACACAATGGGAGTCAGTAAGGGCTCCTGCAGGTTCATCTGACCCTGTAGATTTCTGCCTCCACACAACAGTTTCAATCCTTGATGCCCTCTCTACTCAACCTGCAGACCACAGCATGGCCGCTGAAAGGCTGAAGAACCACCCTCGTCACAGGGACTACCTGGAGGGTGTGTCCCAGAGCCAGCTGGAGAAGCTTCACATCATCCTGCGAGATCACATGCAGGGCTTGAGCTTGGAGGAAAGCCTGACCTCATTCCGCCTGGACCCTGATGAAGACCTGAACAAACTAGACGATGAGAAGCTGGCTCGCAAGAAGGGCCAAATGGACGAAATGTTTGAGAGAAACCGGAGGCGCAAAGACGATCCCGACTTTGTTTACAACGTGGAGAAGGATTTCACCAAGACGACTCAGGAAAAGTGCAGCTGGGATGAGGAGTCCGATGATGGATTTTAACACTGTTCTCTGACCTTTCAGAGTGGAATTTGCAGATCACGTGACATGCTGATGTTGTATGAGATAACAAGGGGATCAGACAGCTGACCTTTGCTACAATGATACATGTCTATCTCAACTTATACACAGATGCTGAATAGCTCATTTGAGGGAATATCTTCCTGAGTGATGTAAGGAATACACACTTGTTTGCCTGTTGATTGGGTACACAGTCTAAAGTTTTTTGCAATAAATTCTACCTTCATGAAGCTGTTAATAGTCAGTCTTTGTTGAAGTAGTTTTTTCAGAGGCGTTGATTCAAATGTCCTTTTACAATAGTGATAGCAGTGTTGAATTACACCACATTATACTGATAAATGTTGCCATTACTTTGCCTAAGTAATAGAAATAACATTTGGTATGACACAATATAATTCAGAACATTGTAGAATAGCCTCCAAAATGCTGATAAAGCCGATACAACACCTCTGAGGCAGTTTAAAAAAAAAACAGTGAACATAACCTTCATGGAGGCAGAATTTAGTTATGTTTTTGAAACCAATAAACTTGACAACTGAATGTATGTATTGCAGCAGCTACAATGGATGAGTTAGAGTGGATAGTTAGCAACAGCCACAATAGCAGCAGCTGAACAGAAGGAGAGTGAAGAAAAACAGTTTTCTGCACCCACTTGACTGCATTCCCAGACAGCAGCTACCAGCTTTCAGTTTTCATAATGGTTTGGCATTTCACTGAATGCAACAACAGTGTTTTCCCAGTTACCATTCGTTATAATCTAGCTCACCTTTTAATAGTTTTCACTGAGAAATAGTTAAGTTTTTGTACTTGTATTGTTAGAAAATATAATATTTTTAAGTTATAGAACACTGCTCTGAAAACAGAAAAGGCTTTTATTCTGGAATAGGAACGGAACAATTGTTTTACAGACAAAAGTTCCTAGTGAAATTCAAGTATTTGATGTGTTGATACTTTTTGAGTTCCACAAACCAAATATCATTTGCTTTAATACTGAAGTGGACACATCAGACGTCTCTGCATCTAATAATATATAGTTAAGATAGCGCTGGGGTAAATAGGGGAAAATGTGTAAATCAGGTCATTTCAAAACACATTTCACACTGCAATGAATGAAGTAATGCATTATTAACAGTGAATATTTATTTGTTATAAAATACTGAATTTACAAAATACAAAGACTTTGGCTCTTTTATTTGTGGCTTACACCTAAATGAGTGATATTCACAGTTGAATACAAAAGAAGAGGCTATAATCCTATTAAATAAAATTTGAGTGCACACCAATATGTAAGCGATACAACAGATATCTTTGGAAAAAAATGTGTCCACAAAATATTGTTTCATATCATACAAAACATATATATATATATTTCCATATGGTTTAAAGTGAGAGAGTTTTAAATGAGATAAACTATATCATAAAACCGAGCCTGCCTTATCAAACCACTTAAGGGGTAAATTTCATTCAAAGTGCTTAAATACCTCTTTCAGTTGACAAGAGACACTGACTGACTGACCATTAGTACCACAATACATTCAAATATGTCGCAGGTATTTTTCTAAAAAAAAAATAAAAATAAATCGACATTGCTTTGCTTGTTTGGTTCACACTGATCAAAACAGGTTTTCACACTGGTATCATTTGCAGTCATTTATGCAGTGTTGATGTATTCCCTAAGGAGGTAGGTAAATGAAAATCTGATACACAATTCCTTTTACCACCAAAGCTTGGTAAGGACCCAGGTGTTTTAAATTGTAAATTCTCAGCAGGCTATTTATTTAAATTGTTTAAAAAATAGATCTTTATAAAATTGATATTTCAAGTATGCTAAAGCCACAATCCAAGATTTCTGAGTATGTTAGTAATAATATATACACTATATGACTTTGAGAGGAAGGACTTTCTGATTGGTAAGAATTTGTGCATTTTTTTTAAACCCCACTTGCCCAGACTAATTTACCCAGATTACAGAAATACAATGTAGATTAATTAAATATATTAAAGCTATTAAGACAACGTCTTAAATCCAATGACACAGGCATAAACATCTATAGAGGGGATCTAATGGTGCCACAAGTGTAGCTATACTCCAAATCCAGATTAGGCCTTTAAAATAGCTTTATGACCCGCCATTTCTATGGAGAGTTATAGGAACTGAAATATGTATAGATGTATAACACTATTAAACTACACCAAAAATACATACATCATTCGGTAAGTACTTCTGAAAGTAATAAATCTCATTTCTTCTTCTTGTCTTGGGTGCACCTCGGACAAAACCTGAGTAATTTAAAGAGAAGGGAGAAGAAAAGATGTGAAGGCCCCGAGGACAAGAATGATGATAGACTCTGGGTTAACATTCTGTGAAATAACTCAAAGTTCTTACCATTTCCCTTTGGGTTTTGTGGCGAGATCAACACAAGCAAAGTGGAACCACTCAATCGGACACTAAAGGATGAAAAACAATGTCAGTAATAAAATCTCTTGTCCAGGCAGGCTGTTGGAAAAGAAACCACATTTAAACCTACATCAAAGCAAAAACAAAAGCACTGTGAAACCTACATCCGGGTTATCGCATCCAATCATCTCTCCATATGAAACCTGATGGCACAGGCAGTATGTAGGCTCATTGGGATCAACTGGCATGTCCAAAACATCTGATGGTTGCATAGGCAGGAGAGCATCACTCAAGTCTGGGCTGTAATACAGAGAGCATTATTAGATCCAAACATGATTTAATGGCTGCAAATCAATGAATCATTGCTAATCTGAACAAACACTTGTATGAAAACAAACCTGTTTTTCATCTTCTTCTTCTTAGGAGACTCTTCATCAGAACCTTTCCGTCCTCTTCCCCTGGATCCACGCTTCTCCCTCAGCCCCCTGGTCTCACCCTCTGTGGAAAGCACTGACATGTTTAGATGCACGATCACTCTGTTTTGCAATGTGCTAAAATGGATCCTTTAGTAACTTGACTCACTTTTCACTCCTCTTGCCTCTGCACTTTCGTAGCCGCTCAATTCCAATTTCTCCTTCAGCTCATTCTCGAACCGCGCCAGATCTGCATCCAGTCTGCGGATATGTTTGTCCACCTGCAGTAAGAAGATTTCATGTTGAATAGTGTGTGTGGTTTCTTTTACAATAAGGAAACAAATTAAGTATCAAGAATGTGAAACTATAAAATCCCTTCCCCAACATGCTGACTGTATAAAACTCCAATAACTGTGATAGAAAAGACAGATATAACAAGTGAACCTAATACCAATAGATTTGGACTGACCATTTCATACGTCTGCATTGCGAGCTGGACTTTGTCATCACTGAACTCTTTGCACTTGCTGTAGGCATTTTGGATCTTCTGCAGGTGTTCCACTCTCTGCTCTGAGGCCAGGTTCTTCACAGTAGCAATGTACTCTTCAGCCAGTTTGTCGATCTCTACTTTCTTTTCTGCACAACAACATAAATATCACAGTGCTGGAAACACAGTATTGACCACACAATACTTAAGACTATTGGTTTAAGATGCTACACTTTGAGGCCTTGAGCACATGCTACAGTTACTGTAGCTAACAGACATTTTGAGATTTAAAAGCAGGACAGGCACAATCATTTACAACGAATTAAAATAATGACTTTATGATATTAAATTTTCACCTTCAGTCCTGTTGTCTAGGTCCCGCATCAAAGTAAAATTTCTCTGAAGCTCACATGGCAGGTTTTCAATACCTAGAGGGGAAATTAACAAGAAGATGAGTGAGGAAAAAAAATGTTGGTTATTTATCCACAGAACTGATGTAATGTCACTGTGGTCTAAATCGACCAATGTCCATTGGTGTCGTAATTGTGTCATTATTGTTATTGTGGCTCTAAAGAGCTGTAAAACCTATTTTTGCTCAGTGTTCTTACTGCATGGTTGAGTGTGTACAGCTGCAACTGAATGCTTCAAAATTAAATATGGAAATAGATTAATGCAAGACAATAAGTTTTTATAAGATTATTTGCAAACAATTTGCTAGCATTTAGATACAAAAATCATTATTGTACAGAAATGAAATCACTAAAACTTCAAATAACATGAATATTCTCTATTATTTACCAGTTACATTATTTTTGTCTTATAAGAAGAAAAGCAGAGAGGATTTTTCTTCAGTGTCCTATGACATATCAACCATTATTGACATTTACCATGCACCTAAGGAGGTGCACTACGTAGTTTTGGGGAGGACATTTTGAATCAGAAGAGAAAGACTGCCGATGGCTGATTTATATGTTTAAAGAAACTAAAACAAATGATTTTTGTTTTCATGACTGAATAAACAAACTGACCTCAAAAGGACAGGAAGGCTTCATCCTGTTTTCATTTGTTTATATTTGGCGGACCCTGCCACCTTTCTAGCTTCACACACTGTTCTGGGGATCTTGTTTTCCTTTTGAGATCAGTTTGTTTATTGAGTTCTGGAAAAAAAAAATATGTCTGAGCTTGTATTATTACGTCATGGATAATAATAATAATTGTAAATCATACCATTCTGAGTTTGAACTTCTCCAAAACTACATAGTGGCCCTTAAAGGTGTAGCTATATGCACCTAATAAGCTCAAGCCTGACGTTGAAGGTATGTAAGGTGAATGATGATCTCATGGTAAGTACAGTGTTTGCCATAAACAGACATTATGGGAGAGCTGGCCCAGCTCACAGTGACATGAACACTTCCCTCCCTCTCTGTGTGTTGTGTGCTTGTCCTTACATTATGTGACGCACTTTAAACACCCCGCCCCGGCGCGTAACTGCTTACTGGAAACGCGGTCACCAACAGGTTGCAAATGCACGATGTCCACAGACATGTTGACCAAAATGATCACGTTTCAAAATATTCTTCTTGTTATTATTATTTTTAAAGCTGCGCATGACATTAACATTTTAAACATTAATAAACCACTGCTGGATGCTAACACACCTAGCTGCTAACAGTTGTGTGTGACAGATCACGAACCGCTAAGTACACACGGTTAAGTCTTGATAACATGCTCCACGAGTCCAGCTAACGCTAACACTGGTCTCTGTGGGAGTTTGACACCACACATGGAGAGTTTGCCCAACTTTATCCCAAAAAAGGCTTTACCGTGATGCTAATCAGGGAGCTAGCGAGCTGGTGACCTCACAGATAGCATTCCAGTGAGTTAGCAACTAGGCTATCTGTCAGTCAGCCGCCAAGAGAGACGAAAAAAAAGTCGTCGATACTGTAAAACTAAACCTCAAACAGACGTAAGATGCTCAAACTGTTCTCACAAGCTCGGTGTATCCCAGGATACTCACTGTCAAGGTAATGTTCCAAGTATATTGCCGTCGCCATTTCAGGTTAGCTGTGCAGCTCCTGCGTTGTTTTCACTAGCTGTGACAGTCCTGCAACTGGCCGGAGGGTTTGTTTTACAACCCTGGGTTGCCCGTTGGTCAGTGGCTTGCAGACTCTCGTGTGGAGTCGCTGGCTTCTCCTCTGGGCGGTAATGAAACGACGCTCGCTCGCTCAGTCACAGTCAGTCACTGCTGCAGAATCAGTTTCCCTCCAACACACACGCACATTGCACTCGTAGGAAACTGTACAGGATACAACTTTTCTGCTTGTGTGAGCTTGCCACTCGCATGCGCAGCAGATATCCGCACGTTGTGTGTGCGCCGCACTGTTTGGATGAAAATAAAACCTCAATGTTGACGTCAGTACACGTGTTGTCTCCATGGCTACAGGGATTACGACAGTTCACGCAGTCTATTCTCTTAATTTCATTTAATTTAATTCGGCGCAACTAACCCCGCCTTTGCGTGCACTTTTACTCATCCGGGAGTGCATTTGTTTCACCATGCAAAAGTTAGCTCAATTAGCTGTGCTTGCAATCCTGGAACAACTATACGATAATGGCCTGACGGCCGTTGGATTGCCATAAACCATGTTGATCACAGATATATTCACCACCCCGCCATGTGAGCGCAGCGGGGGGACACATGCACGAGCGCGCCCTCGCTGCGTTTTACTGGCACTTTCCAGCGCTGTCAGCTGATGGCTTACGTCATTCAAAACAAACGCCTCCCTCTCCAAAGAGACTGAACGCTCGTGAAGATGCTCGGTGGGCGGGGCTAACGGCAGCTGTCGACCGGCGCCTGTGGCTCTCCCCGGGATGTGTCCACTCCGTTGATTGGTCAGACTTTTTTTTTGACTCCGAGGAGGGCATCGTCTCGTTTCTTTAATATCCCACTTCCGTGTTTGCTGGAGCCTAACGAAAGAAGTCATCTTTTCTGAAAACAAAGCCTTAAATAATCAAGTAAGTAACCTAAATGTACTAATTCATGTTGTAAGAACCAGCATTAGGTGTTATATCTACCTATTAACGCTGTGACGTGTGAACTAGCAGGTTAGCTGCTCGCTGCTGACACGGTTAGACAAACAACGTTAGTTAAGGCTAGCTAACTTCGACTGCGTTGTTATCAGATAAGATACACACAGGTCAAACTTATATTTGGTTCAGGTGCCATGCTTGACGTTTTATAATCAATATTTAACAGTTTTTCTCCATTCTTACTTGTATTAATCTGTTATGAGGATGACCTGTTCACAGCTGGCCTACTGTTGCATGAAACCGTTATCTGTTACCGTTAGGTTAGCTAGCTAACATGCTGTGACAACCACAATACCTGACCGACAAATCGATACGTTAATCAAGAAATAAAAGCCAATTAGATATCTAATTTTAGCCCTAGTGTTGTAATAAATGACAACATATGATGCCACGTTTGTTATCATGAGATCATTAAGTTGCAACGTGTAACTCGTGATTTTTTTTATTTATTTATTTTTAACAATGCTTTTAATCTTAGAGTTTAGATAATTCAATAACGTGTCAGATATCTGCTTATGAGATCTTTGTGCTCACTTCCTTATAGCTTGTCCATTTTGTTCTGTAAATGTGATAGTGGACTTCAGCTGAGTGACAGTGTTGGTAGTCACGAGGTTTGTTTTGTTGCGCCACACCCAGTCACAGTCCTAGTTTGTTTGTCTTCATGTGTAAATTTTTTATTGTTCTAGGTGTTTCCCTTCAAGATGGCTATGGTAAAGAGTGGTTGGCTTCATCGACAAAGTGAGTACCTATGGATAGCCCTGACAGTTTTAACAGCATTTAATAATCTACTTCCCAATTGTGAGATGCTGTAACATGGTATCAAATCCTGTATGAAAACATTTAGTTTGAGCTTGATTATAACATATTCTGGTTTAAGGTACCATACTGCGCCGGTGGAAAAAGAACTGGTTTGACCTGTGGGCTGACGGACGCCTCGTCTTCTATAATGACCAACAACGGCGTGACATGGAGGATGACATCCACATGAGGGTCGACTGCATCAACATCCGCAACTCTGCTGCCTGTCAAGGTGCTTGTCGTCTGTTTCATGATGATGTCATTGGCTCCCACTTAAATATACATTTTTGTTAATATATTTCATGTGTGTCACATCGCTATTTGTCCTGGTGTTTGGTTTCTTAGAGCTGAACCCCCCGGAGGGGAAGAATCGCGATGCCTTACTCCAGATCGTGTGCAGAGATGGACGGGTCATCAGCCTGTGTGCAGACAGCGCAGATGATGCTCTGTAAGACAGCACATACATTATATCAATTTGATGAGTTATTCTTGTCTCTCTCTTTTTTTTGTTTTCAAGATGGTGAAGTTAAGGTTTTGGTTTTAGTGCTACTGTGTTTATATTTTAAGAATATACATGATTTTAGTTGAAGTTGACATATGGTTACTACTTTGTGTTGCAGGGCATGGACCATGGCACTGCAGGATGCCAGAATTAATACGGTGAGCTACTTTTGATTTGCTTACCAAAATAAAACACAAGACTGGAGGTCAACGATTTCACCTACTTGCCTCTGTCTGTGTGGCACCACTTTAATATTAGATATTTGCTTCATACATCTGTGATGGCAACCTGAATGCATTTGAAAGAACTGTCCTTATGTGGGCTTGGCAAATTTATCTCCTATTTCCGTTCTTCAAAAAAATCAAACAGCTTGGTTTTGTTCATGTTCGTTCTCAGTTTTCAGTGTGAGGTGGCCTCATTTGTGTTGTATTCATTTACCTAGGTGGTCGCTACTCCTCAGATCGGCTTTGCACAGGAAGTGATGGCATCTGCTCCTCCTCCGTACTCGGAATATGCTCCCCCACCTCAGGTAAAAGGCATAAAAAGTATGCATATGAATAAAAATGTATTTTTTCAATACTGTTAAAAAAAAGCCATTTGAGATGCGCTTGTGGATTTCAGGTATCAGTATTCTTTTTCCCCCTCAACAATCAGTTGAGTACATTTCTGAATATAATTAATCTGATCCAGTTACACCTACAAAAGCAAACAAGTATTGTAAAAGGATACAGACTGGAAGATTAAGATATGTACACAACCTAGACTGGTTTCACATGATGCTTTAGGGAAAACTGAACTAATGAGCCCTGTAAAACAAACAAAAAAAGATCACTGTATGATTGAAGTGTTGGAGCTTACTACCATCTGCTGGTGTAGAAATGGAAGTGTTTGAATCCTCCACCAAGTAAAGTAAAAGACAAAGTAACACTGAATCAGCTGACCTACCAGTACTGGCAGCCCGGGGAGGATCGATTGATTATTTTTGGTCTTCTTGTCATTTCCAGCAGGCTTACGCCCCGGGCCCATATGGAGACTACGCTGCACCTCCACCACATGCTACACAGATTGTATACTCTGCTGATGGGCAGCCTTATGCTGTAGCATATCCTTACCAGTACCAAGGTAAATAACTGCACAGGTCATCTCAAGCTCATTTGATGCTTTGACAAACATTATTATACCATCTAGACCATCTCTTTATAATGCTGAAACCTTACTTTTTCATGGTTTTTGTGAAGTTTGATAGTCACCAATTCAATGTTAAATGAGACATCATGTGTCCGATGTTCTGTCCAGGTGGGTACCCTGCTCCTGGAGTGAACCACGTTGTTATCCGGGAACGCCAGCGTGACGACGGCGGAGACGTGGCTTTGGGCATGCTCGCTGGAGCAGCGACCGGTCTGGCCCTCGGCTCTCTCTTCTCAGTCTTCTAGTGTTTTCATGCACATCTAGTAACGCACCGTTCCCCCCCTGTATTTGCAACATTTGGCTTCTTCTCTGCGCCATCACATGAGTTGGAGTGAAATGTGTCTGTTGGGCTACTTCTATCTATGAAGCATGATTGTGATGGACAGTGAATTACTCCGTACGTGTCCTATAGCCTATATAAAAATATATATAAATATATACAGTAAATACAGTAAGCACTTTCTTCCCACCCCGTTTGTGTTGTCTAAATATGAATGTTCTTAACCAAAAAATACAGTTACTCAGTTTTTATTTAAATCACAGGAAAACACTCCTTTTATGTTAATTTCAGGTCCTCTCAGTATTTCAAGGTTGTTTCTGTTTCCAGAGCACGTTTGTCCTCTATATTTACAGAGTCATCTAAAGAGTTATCTGTGTACTGTACCTTTTTAGTTTGTTTTACATGTATTACCGCCTTTGTTGTGAATAATGCAGTGTTTCTCTGGCTCCTCAGGATATTTGTGGTGGAGGCAGACTGAGGTGGGAGTGCACACACACAAAGCAATAATCACTCACACTGTAGCATTTTGACCGACCCGTTTAGCGGAATCTGGTTGTGAAGGATGTCCGAAGTTGTCGCCGCTCCAAATAAGTCTTACGTTCGGGGAAACACTCGCATTTACATGATGTGCTTTGAAGTGAAAAGGGACATCACTCCTCCTTACTCTGTTATTTATGTTTTTTTCTTTTTCATTGGCAGCTGTTGAATCACACTTCGCATTTGATTTGAAGCGCTTTTGAAGTGATATTTTGGTCTTGGTTTCAGCAGGCTTTTTGCAATATGCACAAATACCAATCAGGTTATCAAGTCTATAGAGATGTAGTCATATATTAATTGGCCTGGACACTATTTATTCACTCCAGACTACTTGAATATTGTCAGATTTCCCCATTTTACATGGTAACTATAATCGTTTTTATTCACTTCTGCTCAGTAGAAAAACATTGTATATCTGCCTTTAAACAAACAAATTGGATTTCTCTACCAATGACACTAACAGAAGATGTACGACACTTGTATTTCCACATAATTTCATTTTAGTAAACGATCAGCTTGTGCAAGCCGAAAAACATTGATGTCATTTTTCTACAGGTCCTAAATTGTATTAAATTTAATGATGTGAAGATAATCTATTATATTTCTCTTATCAATTGTACTAATTAAATTATGATCACACTGCATTTAAAATAAAAATATGAGACAGTTAACTAAAAGATGTATTTTAACAATTAAATATATATTCACAAAGTTAATAATGACTCCTGTTTGGTTTTATGTTGTTTATTTAACCCTGAGACTTTGGTTCACAGAACACGTCACGTAGGAAACAGCAAAAGAGCAAATGACCACCTTAATAAGTTTAAGTCATGTAACCAGTAAGTCACATCTGTAAACCCCACAAGAAACTCTTAAATAAAGACATATTTCACACCCAGCGACAACACAGATTGACAAGATCTACAAGTTATTCAAACCATACAGTAACTGACTAGTCTGAAAGTTGAAACAGTAGAAGTGTATAAAATAAAACTCTCTGGCCAAAGATGATCAGAATTCAGAATAATGCTTTTAAAGTCATTAAACTTTTAACCATAATTAAGTGACTCAATACAAACCCACATGGCCCCTTTAAAGTTGGTAATGACAACATTTTATGTTGTGAAAATAAGTGTTAATTTCACCCAAATAAAAAAATTCAGTCATCATCTACTCAACCTCATGTCGATGTAAAGTCAGGTGAAGTTTCATCGTCCACAAACATTTCTGGAGCTTCACAGCAAAACAGCTTTGCAGCATTCTTCTAAACAACTGAAGTAGATGGGGACTTGTTTTAAATATTAAAAGACAATCGTAAAATGGCTCCATACTGCTCGTGTGGTGGAATCCAAGTCTCCCGAAGCCTCGAGATCCCAAATTGATTTGAAAAGATGTTATGTTTTAAAGCCGAAATCTTGTAACTTAACGCTGTAGCTGCTAAGCTATAAGCGTTAGCGAACGAGCTTGACCCGGGCCGACGGTACAAATAATTTCTTTTCAAATCAGTTTGGGATCTCGGGGCTTCTGGAGACTAGGGATGACGTCAGATGAGCTGTATGGAGCCGTTTTCTGAGTAGATGATGACTGAATTTTGATTTTTCAGTGGATCTATCCTTTACATAAACCTGTAAAAGGTCATCTACATACACACAACAACTGTGTTTTCTGGTATAAATTCCCATTCATAAAATCCCTGATTCTGTTTAGTGCATTATAACCACCCTTAGACTATACTAAGAGGTATGTTGTGTTGAGAATGTGCGCGTACCCACTACAGCATCACCAACCAGTGCTTCTAGAACATGGATGGTGCTACATTTGACTTCAAGAAGATAAAGATTAGTGTCACCTTTGTTTGAGATGTTTAAAAATAAAACATAATCATTAAGTAAAAGAAATATTAAACCTTATAAATGTGCACATGTAAACACTCACAGATAAATAGTGCTGAAACAGTTGATGAGTTAATTAGTCAACTGACAAAACAAAGGCATCAGTTAAGATTTTGATCATTGATTAATCATTTTAGTCTCCAGGTAGAACAAGAAACATTAGCTGTTATGGCATTTAAGTCTATTGCTTGCTTTCTGTTGCTGTTGCTTTGAGTGACATTTACTTATTTTTGCCAGCTAATCGGATGAATATGAACTTTGAGCTCTCTATGATGGACTATTTTTTTTGGCACCTTTGGACCAAAAGATTGATCAAACAACCAACCAGAACTGACTGAGAAAGTAAGTGTTAGTTGCAGTCCTGTTCATGAGTAGAGTGCGTCTGTTTATTAGCCTTCTTGACCGAAGTCCTCAGTAAACTTCTTCAGCTTATCCAAGTCGTCCTCGTTCACAGTCGGCTTGGTGCTTGTCAGTGACCTCAGCATGTCGGCCTGCACGCAAAAATATCAGAGCTGTTCACAGCAGTCGTCCATGTTTATCAATAACACTGACCGGCAGATGAAATTCTGTGAAATGTGACGAAGCCGTTCCTCTCACCATGCACACGAGGGGCTCCAGGAGTTTCTCTCCGGGAACGTCCATCCATGTCATCGCTATGGCGTTGGGATCACCTGGCGAACACGGAGTCAGCAGGTCATCCACCACGACGTCGGGATTTTTCCATGATGAGCCACGAACCTTAGACAAAGAAAGTCACAAAGATCAATATTAGATAGATCATTATGAGACTTGTGTTGTGTCTCAGCTTCATTTTAGTTTATTATCTTGTTACAAATTAGAGTATTATTTTGATCGCACATACTGATAACAGCACGGGTGCAGTTGTTGCACTGGTCCTGTGTTTTTACCTTTTTGAAGTGAGTCGCTGACTGAACCTTCCTGACCGGCTGCATGAGGGCGTCCCTGACGATAACACTGATGTCCGCTCCGGAGTAGCCCTGCGTCTTCTTGCCCAGAGTGATGAAGTCAGCCTCCGTCAGGTCGTTGGGGGTGGAGCCCAGATGCAGTTTGAACATGAAGGAGCGGGCGTGCTCCTCTGGCAGAGGAATGTAGATCCGCTTTTCAAACCTGAGACGGACAAAAGGTTCAGTCAGCCATTACAAAGCATTAAACCTCTTGCATCCGCAATGTTGTTCCTTCTATTTTACAGTTATGAAATCATTTATTAGACTAGTTTGTAACACTCACCTTCTCCTGATTGCTGAATCCAGTGTCCATGGTATATTTGTGGCTCCCAGGACCAGGATCCCTTCATTATCAACTCCAACACCTGAGAGGAGAAGGACATTCAAGGCAAGTTCTGTTGTTCAGCTCAGATTTTCACGCGATCTCTTTCTGCTCACCCTGCATCTGGACGAGGAACTCCGTCTTGATCCTGCGCGCTGCCTCACTCTCGTTCTCGCTCCTGGAGCCGCAGAGGGAGTCGATCTCATCGATGAAAATGATGGACGGCTTGTGTTCGCGGGCTAAATTGAACAGGTTCTTCACCAGCCTGGAGGTGGAGAACAGTAGTCGTTTACTGACACATTCTTAGATTCCCAGTTTTATCATCATATAAGGAAGGAGGGCCTCACTTTTCACTTTCCCCCAACCACTTGGACACGAGGTCGGAGGAGGAGATGGAGAAGAAGGTGGAGTTGTTGGCTTCTGTGGCTACCGCCTTGGCCAGGTAGGATTTGCCTGTTCCTGGAGGGCCGAACAGAAGGATCCCCCGCCAAGGAGTCCGCTTTCCTACACAAATAAATACTTTACTGTCAAAAACTGTTCATGTCCAGGAGGTTTAGAGTTCACTCGTGTTTGTCGGTACCTGTGAACAGGTGAGGGAATTTGATGGGCAGGATCACAGCTTCTTTGAGCGCTTCTTTGGCTCCCTCAAGTCCAGCAACATCGTCCCACTTAATGTTTGGTTTTTCCATGACAATGGCACCTGTGTGAGAGAGGTGGGTTTAATAAACACGTTACACATCAAAGCATGTATTATTTTGTGAAATTTCAAGCGATGGTACTGTGTTCACTGGACGCTCATTTACCTGAGAGTTGGTTTTGGAACTTCTTTTTCTCTGTGTCTTCCCCATCATCATCCCTGAAATTAAATGACAACTGTTTCTGATTTTTGGTAGTATGCCATAACACTTTATTCTACAAATCACACTGTTTCTTTAAAGCGACATATGCTCAATTTGAGGTTCATCGTCTTATTTTGGGTTAATACTTGAATAGGTTTGCACACTTTAATGCTCAACGAGGACAGTTTTCTCATACTGTCCAATATGATTTCAATAATAAATGATTGTATGAGGGCTTAAATGTCAGTTATTCCAGTCATTAAGATTTTAGCAGCTTTAAGGAAAGTCTTCTGGAAATCAACATCTTTAAAACTTTAAAAAAAAATGTTTTCTGTCTTTGTTTGCTCTGTCTCTGAACTTTATCTCGGTTTTGCATATAATTAGTACCACATTACGTTGTTTGTTTTTTTTTAATAAAGAAATGATTAATATACTTCTCTAGGTATATTGTAGAAAATGGTCCTTATGAGCCTAAAATTTATAACAAGCCTCCAGAGCAACAACCACTGCCATAATGACTCTTCCCACAGTCTCACCCTTTATTGTCAGACTGAGACTCTTTGACGGGTTTGGCCGGAGGATTCTTCTCCTTCTTACTCAGGTACTCCTTCAGCTGCTCGGCTCTCTCCAGGTAGTCTTGACACTTGGCCCTGATGCTCTGTGCAGCTCGCTCACCCTTGGTCTCATCTGCAACACAGGAAGTAGCTTACACAATGGTGCTGTGTTGGATTTTCAACAGTAAATATCAGAAAAACAGTGTAAAATAAATAAATAAATCAAACAGTGATGAAAGTCACAAATCATACTCCTTACACTTGATAACATGGAGGAAGTATTGAACTGCATTCTGATACAATCTGAGGGCCTCCTCGTAGTTTTTGGCTTTGTCCTCCTCTGCAGCTTTGGTGGCGAGATCGATGGCTTTCTGAGAACGACAGGTAACGTTTAGCAAACCATCACTTAAGTACATATTGAAAGCTGAATTTTCATAATAAATATGCATATAAAATAACAGAAGCAGATAGTCGATGCGGTGGGTCCTACGTGGCATGTGAAGTGATACAACTGGGCATTGATTTTGCATCACTGGGTCACAAGACATGGAAGCTATTGGAAAGAAATGTTGACTTTTCATAATAAATATTCATATAAAATAGCAATAGCAGTACACTGTAATATAAACAGACGTGTCTTATTTGTCCTGTGTAGTTATACAATTCGGCATTGGTCTAGAGTCACACTGTCACATGATACGGAAATAATGGAAAAAATGCTGGATTTTCATAACAAATAATCATATCAGATAATAGAAGTAGTAAAATCCGTTAAAAACAAGTGAGTCCCATGTGGCCTGTGTACTGACACAATTCGGCATTGATATGGAGTCACTTTATTGATGGTCCCTAAATCAGCCTCCAGCGCAGCGCGAGGTTCCGGGAGGTGAGATAACCGTCCTCCTGCTGCCGACACCAGGTGAACCTGAGTACGAGGCGCCGCTGGGTGTCTCCGGAGTGAAAGTCTGTCTAGTATCAAACCTAAAGCTAACTTCACCTCGGTACCTGTGACTGCCAAATGTAGTGGAGTTAACTTATTTTATTTCCATCCCCAAGTTTAGCATTATAAAGAAATAGTCACGTAAACAAAAAGCTTTTTTTAAACAACCAGTGTATCCGTAAAACATTAGTAAATTATTTAATAACCATTAATGAAGTCATTACTAAGTACATAAAAAATGTTTACTTCCTTATTACCTTATTACATTTAAATTGACGTACTTTCACACATTAACTTATCCGGAAACTGTCAACCTGCTGATACATTATGTCACCGAGCAGCTTCTCGCTTTGGTAAAACTTTATCACTCACCTGTAAAGTACCACCAGCCATCAGGTTTCTATATGTCGGTCAAACTTTAGTCTGTAGCTTCAGATAAAATACCAAAAACCCTTTTCCTCAGTTTTTCACTGTCTCCCTGCGTCTTTTTCTTTTAATCTTAGAAACGACTTCAATCACAGAAACATCCTAAAGTTTGTCTCTTCCGCATCAACAACAGCTCGACCGTCACTTCCGCGTTGGGTCACGTGACAATGTTGTTGTTATCTTCATCAGATCCAGGAAGGGATGTAGTTTTAAATGTCAGTCATGACTTTTAACAAAACAGATAATATTCATTCAGGGTTACTACAGAGGTTTAAATAATTAGAATATAATTTACTTTGCTGAAATTAAAATTTACTCAACCATAATAGAAGAACAGGTGTCAGACAGGTGTACATCAGATAATACTGACTTCTGGTGAATAATAACTCCTATTTGCAACTAAATCATATTGTCGTTTCAATATATACTACCTGCATATTGCTTTATCATTAAAATACTTTTATTTTCATTTAATTAAAATTCAGAATGACTGATTTTTCAAAATAAAATGATTTGATCCTCGCTTTTTTGAACAAACGTTCACGCTGCCACTTGTATTGAATAACAAATCTACACTTTATTACATCTATTAAAAAGGCAAATAAAATGTGTGCAAAATATATAGAAATCTTACAACACCCGGGGTAAACAAAAATAAATGCATATACTGTGGAACTACAGAGTAACGGAGATGATGCACATGGCAGATGGATGGACTGTGGTTTGCACTCTGTGCTGCTCTGGAGTAAGTCCAGGTTTTATTCAACATATGACAGCTTCTCTTCAGCCGCAATCAAAAGCAAGCACCATGTACAGTACATATTGTAGATGAGTAGATTTGACACTGTGTTTTCTTTTGCTCCGCAGTATACATCATCAGTAAGGTACAGACAGACATGAAGGCGGGAGGCCGATGGGACGGTCATCAGCTGTCTCCGTTCAAGATTTTTGGACGTAAAACATTTAGGATGCGATCGCTCTTTGTTAGATCTGCAGGGAGTTCATTATTCTGCAAGGCACAAACACAGGAGAAAAAATGTTCACAAGCTGAAGTCATCGATATACGGTCTGTTTATCATCTTTCAGACTGAAGAATCTCACCTTGTTTGGTAGCGTGGGGTCTGCGTTGGCTTCAAGCAGCAGCAGAACTGTTCGAATATTTCCACCCATAACAGCAGCATGAAGGGGAGAGGAGCCATTCTGCAGAAAACAAATCAAGATATGCATTCATGATGCCTGGAGATATATTCCCCAGGTATAGAAATATACCCAGAAATATACCCTTATTCCCTGTTTCCCTGAATTAGACGAGGGAATTGATACCACTCTCATGTCTGTATGCTACAACTTTGAAGCTGTATCTTGTTTGTTTGATCTGTAAAACAAACAAAAAAAAAAGTCTTAATCGTCATGTTGAGGATTTACGGGAGGTGATGAGCCTTGGAGTCTTCTCGTATGCTAAGCTTATTCATATTCACTGTACAAACATGAGAGTTGTACTGATTTTTTTCACTGAACCCCTCGACAACAAAGAAAGTCCTCGTCCCGTACCTTGAGAAGGCCGAGAGAAGGAGAAAACTTGAGGAGTTCCTCGATGACACTGTTGTGTCCTTTAAAAGCGGCTTTGAATAACGCTGTGGATCCATCCTTGAAAGACAACAGAAAAAGCAGACAATTACTTTACAAAACAATCTCTTCTCTCCCCTCTGTTTTCATCCACTTGCTCTGAGGCTTTCCATTACATCACATGGTTCCCATCAGCAGAAATTCTTTGCTTAGTTGTCGTTGAACTGTGGATTAAAATCTTGAGCAGACAACTCTCAGTAGGCACTTTGGATCGGAGGGCTACCTTCAATCGATAATGTGCACTTTTAACGATGCTAAATGTTCAGAGCAGCACACACTTGTCTGTCAGCGTCCCGATCGGCCCCACGCAGGAGCAGCACCTTCACCACCTCACTGTGACCCATCTGAGCTGCCATCCACAGGGGGGCAGTGCCATCCTGGAGGAGACGTGCACGAGGAGGGTGGACGCAGTGATGAAGCACATAAGATGGAGGAGGTGAAGAGAGAGAAGGGGTGTGAGCTAAAGGGGGGAGAAACTCTGCGGCTCTCTGTCCTTTAAATCTCTAAATGTGCTAACGAGGTGACGACATTACCTCCCTCGACTGGTTGACTTTGGCACCGGAGGACAGCAGCTGACGGATCACAGTCACATGACCCTCCTGGGCAGCAAGAAACAGAGCGGTGGCACCGTCCTGAAACATAAATTAATCATTTCAGCTACACTTTAGATTTCTGGAAACCAGCCCAAAAAGCCCATAACTAAGCATTATGTGTGTTATTAACATATGACTGTGTTACGACTATTTTATAAATGTATGTTTGTCCAGGCAGGTTGTTTTACCCGGCCTGAGGACAGACTCTAATCCTGCCAAATGTCAGCCGTGCCTGACTCAGCAGTCTAGTCTGCAGAAACCTGAGCGGCTGGATTCCAGCTGCCGGTACATTGTGTGCGACTGACTCTCCTGTTCCTGACGTGCTGAGCGACAGCGAGGGGACACGGCTGGTATAAAAGAGGCCAAAGATGTGGCAGCAAAAGGGGCTCACGTTCAGCTGGTCGTGAACATTGGCTCCATTCTTCAACAGGGTGTCCACCACCTTTGTGTGTCCGTACTGAGAGGCGACGGTGAGGGCGGTGCCGCCGTCCTGAACACAAAGACACACATGAGGAAAACAAGCCGGCAGTGATAGGAAGAGTTGTGTTACATACTGTGGAGAGAACAACTCTAAGGTAGCCTGAGCAGCGGCATATTTCGTGCAGCATTTGTGTGTCCTTATCACTGCGCGAAGCACGCCTGACTCTTTGTCAGAGATGATAGCATCGCAGCGGTATCAATCACACCCCAGACCGTCATCACGCGTCACCGTGCCCGGCCGCATACCTTTGTCCGGAATTCAGTGGAGGCTCCGAATTCAAAGAGGAGTTTCACAACGTCATTATGACCCTGCTGGGAGGCGAAGAACAAGGCAGTGGAACCTGTCTGGATCAGACAAAGAAAAAAAGACACCGCTGTTTTCATTTTTCAAAAGCAATAACCTCAAATCTTTTCTTTTTGAAATGTAGAATATGAGATGAAATAAGTTGTATCTTTGACTGGCAGCTAACCGCACAATCCTGTTGCTCCCTCTGCAACGGTTTCATCTCAGCGCCACAAGCTGTTTTAACTCATAATTATCCCACAACAGAGGGAGATGAAAACACACATTAATTCTCATTTCCCTTGCAGATTGTCTAGACACGGTGTTAAAAATTTGGCTACATTCAGACGACATCTGGCTACTAAATATGTGTACTGGTGTGTTTTCTTATAGCCATCTCCCTTCAAAACACAAAACTGAGATTTCCGAAGCTTTAGTCAGTGGGGAAAATGCCTTTTCACTACTTTTGCTCAGAGTTTGATGACAAAATTGATACAATTTTCATCTCTTTGCACTAAATTTGTCACCACAACTAGACCAATGTTAGATTAAATCTCTGGCTACAACCAGTCGACAGTTGACTTAGTTATGTAGCTACAACTACAATACAATTAAGCTAATTATGTAGCCCATGCCAGCAGACAGTTAGCTTAAATATATTGTTACAACTGTTAGACAATTTACCTAATTATGTAGCTCATCCCGGCAGACTATTAGCTTAAATATAGCTAAAAACAGAAGACAATTAGCTTATATGTATAGCTAAGGCCAGAAGGTAATTAGCTTAATTATGTAGCTACTGCCAGCAGACAGTTAGCTTAAATATGAAGCTACTACCTTTAGACAATTTGCTTAATTATGTAGGTCATCCCAGCAGACTGTTAGCCTAAATATGTTGCTAAAAACAGAAAACAATTAGCTTATATATATAGCTAAGGCCAGAAGGTAATTAGCTTAATTATGTAGCTACTGCCAGCAGACAGTTAGCTTAAATATGAAGCTACTACCAACCGATAGTTAACTTAAATATATAGCTCCAACTGGTAGACAGTTGGCTTAATTATGTAGCTACTACCAGCAGACAACTAGCTTAAATATGTCACTACAACCAGGACATAGTTAGCTTTAGCTTAGCAGAAATACAGGAAACTTGTTTGTATTATGTCTACAAAAAAATGTAAGTGTGACAACAACAGTTTGCTGTATTTTGGGGGTTATATGCCAGACTATTTCTTGGCTGGACGCAGTGACTTCCCTGAGTCTTCTCTGGCAGCTGGTTAGCTTAGCTTAGCATGACGACTACAGTGGGGGGGCAGCAAAAACACAGAGTGTAAAAAGCAACAATTTATGTTTTTTAGGGCAACTTGTGCTTCGGACCATCTCTTGGCTGGGAGCGGTGACTTCCTGGCGTCTTCTCACGATGCCTCTCAGTGAAACGAGATCTCCATCTTAACTGTGACTTGCAGTTTTAGTCTTACGCTGTTTTCCCGCCATACCTCTCTCTGGTAGTTGATGTCGGCTCCCTGCATGATCAGGTCTTTGACACAGTCATAGTGGCCGCTGTACGATGCCACCATCAGCGCTGTCGTCCCATACTAGACAATTAAAAAAGAAACATGGCAACGATTAACTAGCAGCCTCAGGTGTTTTGTTGTGGATGACCTGCTTAAAAGTACTTTGCATGACGTGATGAAACCACTTTATCCTGCATGTTTTCTCAACTTAGCACATGGGACCCTCACCCGCCTCGACTATGACAGACGGAAAACAGACATGAAATGGTTGTGAAACCTGTGACGGTACACATGCACCACAGAGGTAAAGGCCCTCGAAAAGCTCTCTGCGCCCCTACCACAGGTGGGTTATGGGTAAAGCGTGCAGCCGAGCGGCCGGGACATGCAGCGTCCGTACACTGTCTCTGCAGTCTGCGTCCACGCGCCCGCTGTTGAGCAGCAGCTGAAGCAGGGCCAGGTTCCCCTTCCTCGCTGCCCAAAACACGGCATTAGCCAGGGGTGTTTCCTTCTGGAGAGGTAAATACACACAACAAACACCCTGAACTTAAACACCACCATTATAGTATTACAGTACACACTGACAGCAGAGGAGGAACAGTACAGAGGTGTATAGGTTTATAGGTTTAAAGTATCTGGGTGTGATCAGGTGCACCAATTCATCAACTATCACAAACACACGCACACACACTTATCAAAACAAACAAACAAACCTCACTTTCAGATACACACATTCACATGATACAGGTGTGAAATTAAAGGAGGGCCATATGATATCACTATTAAATGTACACACACACACACACACACACACACACACACTCAGAGCCAGACTGGTATGACTGCATCAGAGCACACAAACAGGTCCAGGTCCAGCTCACACCGGTTCAACTTGACAATTAAATACATCACAGCGCTGAATAATCCCTCAAAATGAACACAGGTGCCCAGGAAGCAGGTGTAATGTGTTTGTCTCCTGGAGGCCCCTCTGCTGCTGCCGCTGCCGCTGCTGCTGCTGCAGGCTGCAGGCTGTGGAGATCGGGAGTAAAAGGTTGCTGCGTTACCTTGAAAGACATCCTGCAGACCTCAGTCGTGACTCATGGCTCCTCCTGCGCACTCATTCATTAGACACGGTAATGATGCTGGGCCTCCTCTCGCCTCCTGGTTTCTTTTCTCTCTGCCGCACTGTGTTTGGGGTGTTGGCGGCGCCCGCTCGCCGACATAATAACAGACAGTCAGCTGAGCTCATCCTCCGCAGTCAGAGGAGGCTCGTCAGCGCCGCAGCAGGCCGCAGGAGGGCGCTGCTGAGCGGACACAGTCCTGTGTGAGCGGAGGGGTCAGGTGGAGGGGCTCACCTGACAGGACGGATTGTAATGTGTGTATACATGAGTTTTTCTTTTTTATTGCACTTTCTACTGCACTGAATTAGTACCTAGTTAATTACTATTATAAAACTTCACTTAATAATTACTTCAACATATCATTATTATTATTATTTTTTGTATATTGTATAAAGTACTTTATTGTTTCTATATTTGCCCTTGTGTTTTTGTTGGATTTCTAGCCACTGCTATTATGACCTTATTTCCCCTCAGGAATTAAAAATCTATCTATCTATCTATCTATCTATCTATCTATCTATCTATCTATCTATCTATCTATCTAGTGGTTGTTAACATGTTGAGTCCTTTATTTCTCTAAACCTTCACAGATGGTTTCAGTTGTCAGACGCTCCATTTTTTCACAAAAGCATGAAGATTATAAAACAGTAGAAAACACAAAACTAATGCAAAGTTATGCACCAGAACCTTTTCTTCTTCGTCTTCTTTTTTAATTAAAAACAGTAGCACTGACTGCATTTACATTCAGCGCATCAGTTTGACATCTCAACTACTTGGCACAAGTCAGAGAGTCGATTCATTATTTATTAGTTCTTCGTAAAATTTCTGTCTGCAGTTTAGAAAGTGATTTCTAGACTTCAGTGGAGATGTTTCCCCTCTCATCCGTCACTCTCATCACCCCAAGTATGTATTTTATGATCTTTTTGAAGACTTGCTTCTGCATCTGAGGTGCAAAGATTCACAATCACATTATAATGCGTAATAAAAGTGATTCTGATGTGTTAAATAATAGTAATGTGTTAAAATAATTTTAATATACTATGATCCGTGCAAAAAACAGTGAGTGACCAGCGACAATGAATTTTTTCTTTAAAGTGTGCTACAACTTACTGCAAGTATGTTTTTAATGATTTACACTTATTTCTATGAAGCGTTATAATATTCATGAGTGCTTACAACTATGATTACACATACATATTTCACTTTTCTGTCATGGTGAGTAGTTTTGGAAAATTAGCTCACAACACTTTTACCTGAGTAGGCTTGTGAATGCAGGGCTGTAATGGAGTTCTCTTTTTTTAAAACTTTAAGGTATCGACACGTTGACCTCAGTAAGTGGTCTGTGTACGTCTTCCAGCGTTTGCTTTTGGAAAGTTTGATGTCAGGTGTTATGCTCAATTATAAACAGGTATTTGAGGGATTAACAATATTGCAGCTTTAGCGCTCTCTAAATGATAATAGAGGTATTACTGAGGAGGAGCATCTTTATTTTTGTCGACTAATGTCCCTCTCAGCTGCTGCCGTAAGTGTTGATTTAGGGGATTCGGCAAAGTATAGTGGAAACACGCACTTGTTGCACGGCTACATAAGGACGGCTGACTGTGAGTTTGTTGCAGTGTGACTGTCCAGAGTCACTTTCAGAACCATGGGAACAAAACAGACTCACAGCCGTGCAGGTAAGACGACCAGGGCCTCTTATCTCAGGAGTCTTAGAAACAGTCACCTTTTATTTTAAAGACAATGTGCTTTGTTGTATTGAATGTCATGATGTATGATGATATGTGGTAAAAAAAAATTTTTAAAAAGTGTGTTGTGGCAAGTTTTACTGAAGCTTTATGAGAGATTAACTAAGCGAAGTGTTTGAGTTTAGAGGACTTTGAGTTCAGATTTTAAACATAATGAACCTTTTTACATCTTGAGGTCAGTCATAGAAATGAAGAACATGGACTTCCAATACTCAGGAGCATGTTGGCAAAGAAGCTTTTGCAGATGGAGGCTATAAAAAAGTCAATTCTGTAACAACCAAACTTTAGAAAAGAACATCATGTTTTTCACTTTTTGAACAAACCCCCTTCGAGGTTTGCAGCCGGCAGTTTCTGTCTTAAGTCTTTACTCGGAGCACATTTTATTAACAACTGCATGAAAATTTCCTCTTTTTTGGCCTTTCATTCTTCACTATAAAGCTGAATGAAATATTGTGAGGATGCTATGGATACAAGCGTTTTCATGTGTAATTTAAAGTTCTCATATGTAAGATCTTGCATGCCTTAGAAAAATGCATTTAACGTTTTTTTTATTATTATTCATTTTGCTGTAGATTGGCCTGAATGGTACATTTCAGTCCAGGCTGACGTTTTCAAAGGATGAAAATATAGCAGTAATGCCAGAATAATTGCTGCCACTCTGCATGAAATTACTTTAAAAACCAAAAAATCTTAATAATTATTAGGATTACATGGTGTGAAATTAGTGGCTCTCTGATGTGCTCAGCTCAGACAACTGGCATCGCTCTGATGTGTAAACTGAACAAAGATTTCAGTTCATATAGCTCCCCATCAGAAATCCAAAAGTATATGAAAACAAACCACAATTCTACACAAGTGCCCCAATACTTATACTACTGATGATGATGTTGACTACTGGATTATTAAGTACAAACAGAGAGGTGTGATGCTCTCGTCCACAGTGCAGCCGGCTGGCCTCCTGCTCCTCGTCCTGCTGTGCGGCCCGTGGCACGCAGCGTCGGACTCGGACGAGGCCATCCTGTCCGAGTGGGAGCTCTGGAAGAGCAGCCACGGCGTATCCTATGAAGAAATGGTGAGACTGACTCCACACATCTTACAGAACACCAGCACTGACATCAAGTGATTCACCACGATTTTGTGTTTCTGTGTTATTGTGCAGGACGACTTGCAAAGGAGGGTCATCTGGGAGAGCAACAAGCGGATCATTGACGACAACAATCAAGGGTTTTTAATGGGCATGAGGCCGTTCACCATGGCCATGAACAAATATGGAGACCTGGTGAGGAGTTGTGTTTTTCCTTGCTATGTTCAAATTTCAACACAAGATATAAAGAGCTGCATTTTAGGTAAATATAACGGTTTCATAACATTAGAAAAATTATTATAAGTTTAGAGAGAGAAATCAATTATTGACTAGATTTGAAAATCCCAATGGGAACATTTTGGAAAAGACACTAATTTAGTAATCAGACCAGATGATAGATACCTCTCTGATATCTGGTCAGATCCAGTCAGTTGGCTTATCTGAGTGTAAAGACTGGAAACGGGAGCAGAAGAAGCTAGCCTGGCTCAGCTCACGTGTTCACTGCTCCAACACACAACCTCACTCAAAAAACATAATTTGCCATTTTGTTTTTGTTGTTGTTTGGATAAAATGAACAACTAATAATATGTTTAGAGATGCTGGTACATGACTTACATATCCTTTGGGCAAACCCAGGCTAACTGCTTCCTCCTGCTTCTGGTATTTGTGCTAAGCTAAGCTAAGCTAAGCTAAGCTAAGCTAAGCTAAGCTAAGCTAAGCTAAGCTAAGATAACCATCTTCTGGCTCCAGCTACATGTACACTCTACAGATAAAAGAAAGTGGTTTCAACCATTCCAGTGTATTTAGAAACATATTAAACAATTCTGTAAACATTCTTTGCTTGTTTGATGAAAGCTGCTGTAAGCGTTGTTGTTTTTTGTTTTGTTTTTTTAGCTATCCAGCAATTTCAGGAGCCAACAGGACCGTCTCTTTAAGTTGTTCTCTGTCCTGATTGGATAAAGTCGGCAGGGATACCAGAAAATGAGTTTTCTCTGTTATTGCAGGGGAAGGAGAGACACACTATAAAGTGACTAATGTTGGAATATAGAGCTTTTCAACCCTTACTTTGAGTTAATATCGCTGATGTTCCCCACATGTAGACAAGTCGAGAGTTCCGTGTTTTGCAAGGCGCCAGGATAAACGCCCAGTTTGTGAAGAGAGGGAAGATCGTCTCGTCCCGACGACTGCGTCACAATGCTCGTATGTTGGACGCTAAAGCTGTCGACTACAGCAAGATGGGTTTTGTCACTGAGGTGAAAGACCAGGTAAGACATTTTTAACCTCAGCTTTAGAGGGTTTTATCCAGACTGAATCGTGACCGCCTTCACATTTTAAAATGTTCTTCACAGGGCTACTGTGGCTCCTGCTGGGCCTTCAGCACTACGGGAGCCATAGAGGGACAAATGTACAAGAAGACGGGTCAGCTCATATCTCTGAGTGAACAGAACCTGGTGGACTGCTCCAAATCTTACGGCACTTACGGCTGCAATGGTGCCTGGATGGCCAACGCGTACGACTACGTGGTCAACAACGGGCTGCAGGCGACCAGCACCTACCCATACACCTCAGTGGTGAGGCTCCACCTGCCGGCTCCACCTCCATCAAGACAGTCAAAACAGTTCATTACTGTGTCCGGCCTGCCATTAACTCTAAACTCTGCGTTGCTCTCCGCAGGATACCCAGCCCTGTTACTACGACAGCTCACTAGCGGTCGCCCATATCAGAGACTACAGGTTCATAGCTAAAGGAGACGAGCAGGCTCTGGCTGATGCCGTGGCGACAATCGGTCCAATCACGGTGGCCATCGATGCAGATCATTCCAGCTTCCTTTTCTACAGCTCAGGTTAGTTATCTTTATTAATGGAGATGGTATAACCTATTGAATGATCAGTAGTAATTCAGGAAGAATTTCAAACTCTGACTAAAATTCCCCCCAGTTCTACGGAGCGTTGTATCATCTTTCAGCTCATTGTTTTGGCATAAATCTTTTACTGTCGTTGTTTTAAGTCTCACAGCTCTCATGAGCCTTGCAGATGTTTACAGCAAAATAATTAGACAAAACAACTGTCCATGACCTGCTCAGCATGAAATGATAGTCACAGTCATCAACTAGCTGTTGATAGTGGGGTATTAAGTGGATAAAGAACCAGATATTTCCCTTTGGAGTTGGGAGAGACCAAAACAGGTGATAAAGAAGAGTGTATATCTGGCTTATGGTTGGTGTTCACATCTCATGTTGCATTTCAAAGGGCAAGGCTTCACAATGCCTGCTTTAAACTTAACATGTTTTCAGAATGATGAGAGAAAGTTTCCGAACAAGCCGCCATGTTAGTCTAGTTTCATGTCCACAAACCTCCCAGTGGACATTCATCCAAGATCCAAATTCATCAGATACACATGCACATGACACAAATAATTAATAATAATGTTGCTCAAAGTGGCCAAATAATGAATTAATGCAGGATAAAAATGTCCTTTTTCAGGAATCTATGACGAGCCCAACTGTAACCCAAACAATCTGAGTCACGCAGTCCTGCTGGTTGGCTACGGCACTGAAGGAGGTCAAGACTACTGGATCATTAAAAACAGGTCAGAAAATCCACACTGGTTGAACACTAGCTTTAATTTACAGTATTTATAACCTGTGGAAGTGTTTCTTATAAGGTCAATAAGCTGTTTTTCTTATTCTGTTTCAGCTGGGGCTCCAGTTGGGGTGAAGGCGGCTACATGCGAGTCATCAGAGATGGAAGAAACACCTGCGGCATCGCGAGCTACGCTCTGTACCCCATCGTATGATTCTGATAAGCTGCCTCAGTTGCGCGTCGATGCGCAACTCTTGACGCTGGACTGTCTCAGAAAACAACATCAGTCGATGCTGACGCAGCCCATGTCTTCTCTAAAGCACTTCTATATCATCCTCATTTTCTGAACCTTCTGCTGAACCTTTCTGACACCGTAGATAATGTTCAAAGACTCACGTAACAGTGAACACATCGCTTCTCTCAGGGACGTATTGATTGATCCGTCAAACATGAAAAATGCTGGTTAAATAATTGAAATGAGACTGTAATGTAGTGAGTAATGTAACTTTTGGACGGAAGTAATACAACATTACTTACAAACACTTACAAATACAAACTAATTTACAACCATTCTGTGGCCTTTAGCTTATGGTGGCTAATCTTGGCTAACATTAGCAAACATACTGCAGCTGTGTAACAGACGTTACTAGACCATTAAAACTCATCTCCACTTGTGCCAATGTTACACTAGCTTAGCATTTTAGCTAAATGCTAGCAGTCCAGCATTTATTCAGCATTATCCAATAAAGGCCCGATCACAGCAGCTTTAGCTCCTGCAGAATTAGAGTGAATTAATCCAGCAGAATTTTTGCCATTAGCCTGCTGAATTTTAACTTGAAATTAAGTAAAATTTGAACAGCATGTTGGTTAGCCAACCAAAAAGGGAAGTAACAAAAGTCCCTCATTAATAAAACTCTTGATGAAATTCCACTAATCAGCCCAGTAAGGAGACAATGGAGAAGATCCTGTTGTGACTAACATCTGTACCTGGCTGCCTAAACGTTAGCAATTAGCTCGCCAGCTACTGATGTTCAACCATGGAGGATTGATTTTGTCCCTTACAGCTGTGACCAGGCCTTATCTGTAACTCTGTAACGACACAGTGGCTGCTGTCACACAAGTTACATGGTCTTCCTTTGAACAATTAATAGAGTAATTCTGTAATCATTTCTAGCCATGATGCAACCCAATGAATTTTGTTTAGACTTTACCCCAAAAAGAGTAAATCAGGGCGCCCTGCATGTGAATGTCACTGTGTGTGTGTTTTTAACGTATTTTATATCTTCAGACTGCAAACCTTTTTTTTTTTTTGTAACAGTAACACTGATGGACTGGGTTGGACTGCAGTGACGTATTGAGACGGAGGGGTGGGATGGAGGGGTGATGGGGGACACAAGCCTGGTGATCTCAGTGTTTCAGGCCTCAACGTGAATCTGTTTGAAACAAAACAAATAAAATGGTGCTTTGTGTTTTCAATGCAAACAATTGTTTCAGTCTCTTTATTTTCTTCCTCATTCTTGCATGAATGAGGACTGAACTTCTGGACTTACTGATAATAAAGTGATACAAATTGTGTTTGACGAGCGTTTGTCACTGCACGTGTTCTCACACACCTGCTCCACTAAGACCTCAATGTCTGCGAGTTCAACCACACCTCACTGAACCTTGAGCCGGTGCGACACTCACTGCAGACCGTACAGCTTTTCTTCATGTGCCTCACATAAAGCGCTCCAAGGTTCACCTGCTCCAGGGTTTACCTGTGAGGAGGAGGAGGAGCCTTCTGAGAGGAAGACAGAGAGACTGTTTCACCTCCAGACTTTTTCCAAACGCCTCATCATGCAGCAGAATATGTCGTTGCTTTGCAGCGCCGTGTGGCTGTTTTTGGTTTACTTTGCTCGGGTGTGTCCCTCTGCTGACAAACATTCGAAGTGTGGGCACGACAGACACAATCAGTTCCATCACACTCAGAAGACGTACGGTGCTAGAAAGTTTTGTGATCCTTCTTTCAGCAACCACACAGCAGGTGCTGTCACGCAGGTAAGGCAGCTATCCGTTGGGTTTTCAGCTGCAGATGCAACTTTTCCTCTGACACTTGAGATTGTTCTGACTCATTTTGTCCTTTACTCTGTTTCATTGCATTCAAAGATCAATCCCAGGCTGCACGGTTTACCCGCATATTTCCATTTTTAAACAGAAATACTCTTCAGTGTTCGTATCACCACGTGTCTCCATGTCACACCCTGATTTACAAACTCACACCAGGGGAGGAAAAAAAGTATTTTCTCAGTGACGAGGATGTAATTAATACGATTTAAACTCACATGTTCCTGCATTTAGTCATTTTGCAGTGTGATTACCTAGTGATAAAACACTTCTCTAAGCAGGTGAGTGGTGTTATAGTGTTTACTTTCTGTGAAGTAACTCTCAGTCGACTGTTCGTCTCTCTGTGTTCATACAAGAAGTGCAGCTCCGGCTTCTACAGAGAGCCAACTGGACCGTACAGGGGTCAGTGTGTGCCATGTCGCTGCAATGGACTGTCCAAAGAGTGTGACGAGCACACGGGCAACTGTGTGGTTGGTGTACACACACACATGCACAGATAATGGTTAAATTGTGGGCCGAACTGGACACGAAACTCCACTTCATGTTCTGTTTCATCTAACCGACCCCCAGAACTGTCAGTCCAACACTGCCGGGGACAACTGTGAGCGCTGTAAAGAGGGTCACTATGGAAACGCAGCCAGCAGGACCTGCCGTGCCTGTCCATGCCCCTCGACAAGGAACAAGTCAGTCTCTTCACCTCACACAGCTACATCTTAATTGTCGAAGCTCTGCACCAGTATGAAGGTTTTTATTCCAACCACTCTGCAGCTTTGCGTTGGCCTGTCTGGACATCGGCTCAGGAGAGGTCCAGTGTTTGTGTAGACGGGGCTACAGTGGAGCCAGATGTGAGAGGTGTGTCACCATCACAGTGCACCAAAGTGTCGGCATGAAAGGTTCAAAAGGCTTGATCTTCTTCTTTCCCTGTGTTTTCTCTCTTTATTAAGATGTGCATTCGGTTACTACGGGGATCCAGCGGTGCACGGCGGCAGCTGCAAGCCCTGCACCTGTAAGGACGCCACCGTGAACATCTGCAATTCTCTGACCGGAGGTGAATACATAAACACAAATAAGGGTTGAGGAGAAAAGACTTTCAGATGAACATCCCCTCCACTCATGATTTAAGGCAGACGTTAGAGTTTGATGAGTGTGTCTGACAAGTAAAATTACCACATTAAAATCCTTAAAATGACACCTGCTCCATCTCACTTAAGGAAAATAGATGATATGACTATGTGGACATTTTTCATTCCTTCATTCACTGTGAGGTCCATTCAGTGTATGTCAGGATTGACTTCAAAAGTATCTGTGATATCACAAATCATTCTCGTAGGCCCGTCTCTTAACATCAAATTTTGAACGAGCTCAGAGCAACAAATGTGAAAACAGCCTTTTAGTGTCAATCAGTGCACATCTGTCTTTCTACACAGTGAAGCTCAAACATTTGACTGTAGGAACAAGAAAAACAACGACACATTTTCAGCTGTAGAGTCGCATGTTTACCATTAACCGGGAGTGGTCCATTACAATATTTCATAGTTGCTATGTTTTGAAGATCTCTGTGGTTTTAATATTGGATTTCGGTGAAGTTACAAGACTCCCAAGAGACAGAATTGAAAAGAAAGAATGGTAAAAGTCAAAGAAATCTTTGACTTTCAGTGGCCAGGAGTGATCGAGCTCCAAAAACACTTTTATTCCAAGCTTGATAAATGCTTCTGTGAACTCCATGCTCCACTTTGTAACGCACGTTTTCAGGTATAAATTAATCTCCAAGCCCAAGCTGAGAAAATAACCCCTGATGGAGCTGGGACTATTTTCTCAAGACCTTACAACCAGGACATGACTCAACTTAAAATATCCTTTCAACTTTCCCAGAGTGCATCACATCTGCTGACAGCAGCGGTGGTGATGGCTGCCACGGTGAGTTTGTGTTGAAAAATTCACCTTGCAGTCGTGTTTTGAGCGATGACGAGTCACCTAACGAGGAGCTTCCTTCACTCCTTGCATGTTTGCTAGACTGTGACAGCTGCACTCTCGCCTCACTGGTCGACTTGGAACAGATGGACGGTGCTCTGGCTCGGCTGGAGAAACAGATGCAGAACATCACGACCGGCTCTGGTTCACTCTACAGGCTGAGCCGCCTGAAGGCTAACATCTCTGAAACCAAGGTGCAGCTCATGCAGCTTTCAGATATAAAAGAAAATTTGCCAAAAAAAACCCCCCAAAACATCCCAGCCACTGTAATATTCACATCACACACGCCAGTATTTCTCCGTGTTCAGAGCACTTCTCAGCTTCCCTGTTTGTGCAGATTCGGGTCGGGAGCTACAGCACTGCTGAGACACATCTGGATCCAAAGGTGGATCAGCTGGAAGCAGATGTGGATGTCGTCGGAGATGAGTTCAGTCAACTGATTGACAAGGTACCTGCAGTGAATTTCCCTCTGTTAATCAGACCGAAACTTCATCAGAAGTTTTGTTGTGTAATTGCAATTTTACTGAATTTTACACGTGGATTATTGTTTGAATGCTGCAGGAGGTGTTTTTTTTGTTAATATATATATAATCACATGAAATATGTGTATGTATGATATAAGTGAGGAGTTGTAGAGCTCTAAAAACATATGAGGAGCATTAATACAATATTTAAACTGTCATCCACTTTCCAGGCAGTTCATGCTGGATCACATCTGGAGACGGTCCTGCAGGATGTGAATGGAACAAAGTTAAATGCAGAGGATCTTCTCTCTGAAGCCGAAGATCTCCTCATAGCCACGCAAGGTCAGAATATACGCATGTGTTTTCAGAATGTAAGAAAAGCCGGCTAAAATATTAGTCTCACGTTAACAAAACAAGGAATAATTATCAAGTATCCTCAACTTTAATCATTCTTGCTCAGTGATGTCCAACCAGAGCAGCAGATTCTGTGGGAAACTGGATGATTATCTAAGTCAAAGTGAGCCTCGGCCACAGACGCATCATTAAAAGCGGCGTCTTTCTTTCTTCCTTTGTCAGATTTGATAAAGCGGCTGACTGAAGTAAAGCCCGAGCAGTCTGCGCCTCTCTCTGAAAACAACAAAGCCGGGATGACGGAGGAGGCTCGGCGCATCTTGCAGGAAATGAGAGAGACGGGCTGCTCTGCTCACAGAGACGATGCTGGCACAGAGCGAGAGCAGGCACACGCATGTGAGAAAGGTTTTTTTTTTTCTTTCTATTTGCTGGTTTATTGGTAAAAAAAAAAAAAAAGAAGCAGTGCAGAGATACTTTGATGTTTTGGATACCTCACTCTCAACGCCAACCACATGCCCATCCACAGCGATGTGAAGTAGATGGTGTTTGATAGAGGGTCCTCCACTCTCGCGACTCACAGCTCTCTAACTTTTTGAAGCTGAATCCACCAAAACAAACACAAATGTTTTTGTTTTTTTGTTTGTTTTTATCACTTCTCTTCTAGGTTTGATCAACACAAACACTAGAAGGTGTGTTGTCTTCTCACAGGCACTTTAATGCAGGAAAATAACAGTCATTTAAAAAGACAGAAAATGTTGATCTTGAACTCCCAGATAAATCTACCTTGACTTCTGGGAAATTATATGTTTTTACTTCCTTTTGGAGAGTTAGATGTGAAGATCAACACCACAATAACATACACGGCATCGCTGTAAAAAGGAGGAAACCGATCAAGTTGGCTGAATTGCAGTTGCATAGAAGTTACTTTATGAAGTTGAAGCTTGAAGAACAGAAAGAGGCAAAGAGAGCTGCCCCTGAAACAAGGAAAGGAGTAGTTGTTCTTTTAAAGATGCATTTTTCACACGACTGAACAATTAAACAAAATGATACATGGGCCTCCAAGATAAAGTATAATGTAAAGTTGTTGATGGACTTCCAATATATCAGAGACGGATGGCACTGATCGGCCCGTATTAACTATGATGTACAACAACCCTAAAAATGGATGTGTGAATGTGTGCGTTCTCCTCAGTGTTGGACATCATCAGGAACATGGCGGTCCCCGTGGAAACCAGCACGACCGCAGACTCTCTGATGGAGTCCGAATCCTTTCTGAGGGACGTGGCTGATCTGCTGTCAGACGCAGAGGACACAGTCGACAGGACGCAGGGTCTGAACTTAAAGAGCCTCACGATGCTACAACAGCTGGAGGTGATTTTGAAACACAGCTGGCAGTTTCGTGTCATATATTCCTGATATACACACACTATATTGTTTCACTGGTTATTTCACTTCCGTTTGTATTGTATTCTAGCATCTTCGCTCTCAGCTGCAGAGAGAAAACAATACACGCCGCCCTGTGACTGAAATGACCAAAGAGCTGCTGAAGAACATCTCAGACATGTTTTCGATGCTGGAGGGGAATAAAAAAGTAAAGAGAACAATCTTACAACTGTGATTCCACAAGACATGTTTTGGAGCGTGCAAAGTGAGTTCACTGTGTGTCAATTGCAGGAGTTTGAGAATCACTCAGCTCAGCTTAATGGTGCCAAGATGCAGCTCATCCAGAAGTTAAACAGCATGTACCAAATATTGTCCAAGTTGGCTAACGTGACTAAGGCCGAGGAGCATGCAGGGGAGCTCAGCAGGTTGGCAGCAGAGCTACAACAGTGAGTGTGAAGCAGAGGAACTATTTAAAGTGGATGAATACAGTAAAGAAGACCTGTTATGCTTTTTTGTTTTTTTTTCTTCCTTTTAGTATTTTATATGTTCTTATGCATGAAAAAGATCTTTAAAAATCAAAAAAGGTAAAAGTCCACACCAACAGAAGCTCCTCTCTCCCGACTCAGGCGTGTGTGAGCTGACCAATCAGAGCAGACTGGGTATTCAGGAGGGGGCGGGCTTAAAGAGACAGTAGCTAAAACAGAGCGTTTCAGACAGAGGGGGAATACAGAGCTGCAGCACTGGACAGTATGAGAACACTGATGTGTTTGTTGAGCACTAAAGCTTGTAAACCTGTTCTAGTAGTGACCTAAAATAACACTACAAACCTGAAAATTAGCTTAATATGTGTCCTTTAAATAAGTACTAAATACAATTGTGTGTTGACAATAATACACAATGCTGTATGTTATTGCAGAGTGCTTCATAATGCCACCAACAGCTCCGACCTGCTCAGTGCTCTGGGTATGAGAGCTCATAACAACATCTTACATACAACAGAAAAGGCAGAAATGGCAGCAAATCAGTCCAGAGAAGCTGCTGATCAAGCCTTACAGGTAACTATTAGTGATGCTTGACGCTTGAACCTGAATTCTTGTTAAAAAAATATATTAATATGATCCTGTCACAATGAATCAGGATGCGGAGGACGGTCTGGTCTACAGAGCAGAGGGACTCAAAGATAACTCAACTCGTTCATGGACAGAAGCCAACAAGACTCAGAGTGACCTCCGATGTGAGTTAACAGCACGATTTACTGAGTCAGATCCATTATACTGACATTGAATGCACAAAAGTAAAAAGCTTTTCAATTTCTTTGGAGCAGCGCTGTCACAAACAGTGAACACCCACAGAGATCGTGTGAATAAGCAAAAGGAAAACGGAGAAAAGCTGAGAACAGACATCTCTGCCGTCAGCGACAACATCAAAAAAATCAAAAGAGGTCGGTGGATTGTTTTTGAATTTGCATGAGGAGAAATAAAATGGCAGATTATACACTGTAGATTATCTTTGTTTTTTGATTTCAGGTGACACAGAAGTCCTGATAGATTCTGCGAAAACAGCTGCCTCTGCCTCCAACTCCTCTGTCAGTAACGTAACAGACAGACTGAAGAATATCAGCCAGGAAGTGAAGAAAATAACTTTAAACAACGTCAATGTGAATATAGATGATATTTTGATTGATGCCGACCAGACAGGTGAGTATTTAAAACAGTAACTATCTCTAAAGGTTATAGAAAGAATGGTATCCTGTTGATTTTGATTATTAAACATGTCTAGGTGATTTATGAAAAGCTGTTAAAGTATCAAAACGCTCAATCCGGGGAGAAATTAACACAATCTGTGTTTAGAAACTGAGGCTTCAGTCAAGCTGTCAGGATTTCTGTAACACTGTGATGTCACAGCTACACAGCCACGCCCCCCAGCACCGCCGTGGTCAGAAAATATTGACAGAACCTAATGGGGAAACACAGTGGGCGGGGCATTCTCAGGCCTGTGAGAGCTGACCAATCAGAGCAGACTGGGGTTTTCGGGAGCGTTCAGATAGAGGGTGAATAGAGGTGCTGCAGTTATGGACGATGAAAGAAAAATAATGTGACTTTCAAACATTTAGTAGACACTGAAAAGGAACTATGACCCTGATAATGTGCATAATATGGGACCTTAAAGTGTAACGTGTTCATTAATGCCATGTTGCAGGCATGTCATATGATTCTATAGTTTGATTTGTTGTGTTTTTTGTTTTTTTTTACGGTTTCTGTTTCAGTGAAGAACTTGAGCACAGCTCTTCCGGCGCTGAAAGACAAAATCAGACGAGTTGAGGCTCTCAGCGAGAAAGTGCCTCCCAGCGCCAACATGACAGAAACCATCAGGGGAATCAAGGATGTGATCGAGGAGACAAGAAACTATGTTAACAGGGTAAATGTACAATTGTTGTCAGCTTTCACATAAAGCTGCTGTAATCCATACTTTGGAAGACAAAAAGATGTCGCTCATAGTGAAGAAGAATATCAACTGACTGTCTGTTCTGATGGCCAATTATCCTGACACCCCCCCAAAATCAGAAAAAATGTCTTGTTGCGAGGAAAAAACACTCCCTGCAGTTATTAGTTCAGTGACTGCCGCCCCTGTTCATAGCTTTCACAGAGGTTTGGTCCCTAGCTGTTATTTGAATGCGAAAAAGTTACCAGGCTAACTTTGTGGCCTTTAACCAAACAAGCACGAGTTCAGAGTCAAGGAAAAATGTCCAATGTCATGATAAACTAACAACCCACCACTGACATAAGTCTTGTACAGACAAGACCAGGTATCTAAAAATCAGACACACAACAAAACATCAACATAATATTTTTGGTTAAAAGTCGACCCGAGTCGTTAGATGCAGGCCGATCTAACAACAGAAGCAGACTGATGGAAAACTAATGCAGAATCACTTTTTTTTTAGGGAAAAAAGATTGAGGTTGGGGTTAGGAACCAAGACATGCAGGGAGAGTATTTTCAGAGCAATATTTTCATGTTTCCATTATAATGGGCTGTCAGACAAATGGGCTTTCAGTCCAATGGGCCATTTTTCAGGGGTTAGGGTTAGGGTTGGTGTTTTGGAATAATGGGCTGTCGGGACAATGGCACGACACATTTTAACACATCTTTCAGCTTATTGTTTTGGCTTATGACCTGGAATGTCACTGTTTTGGTTCAGTCTGACAGCTCTCACAGAGCAGAAAAAAGCTCTAAAATCCCACTGTGCACCAGAAGCAAAAGCAAGTAAGTAGCTGTGGACACAATGGAGCACTTACGCAGACTTTGCCCTCAGTAGTTGGTAGAGGTGGTGCCACAAACAGAGGCAAAAAAACAACAAATGAATTCTGAAGTCAAAAGGTGACAAGACGTCAGTTCTTGTCAAATCACTTACTGCAGGTTTAACAAAAAAAAAAAGCAACATGACAGTTTTCTGTTTTTTTACCCCCCATAAAAACACATTTACATTAATGATTTCCACCTTGGCTGCACTTCTCGTAGCTCTCGCTTGCCACCAGCTTCAACGGAAAGGGTCACGTGGAGCTCCATCCGCCGAGAAACCTCCAAGACATCAAAGCGTTTACAGCCGTCGATCTGCTTCTCAATCGCCATCAAAACAACCCCCACAAGGCCGAGCGCAGACGTAGGCGACAGCGGAACAAACACAGAGATGCCAGTGCTTTTGTTTTCTACCTGGGCAACAAGAACGTGAGCGCGCCTCCTGTTTAGACGCAGAAATATCAGTGATTTTAGTGACAGATATGTTATTCTCATTTGCTTCTCGTGCTCTTTTCTTTTACGCTCAGGCGTCTGGAGATTACATTGGGATGGCGATCAGAAGCAACGCGTTGTTTTGTGTCTACAAGTTGGGTGGAGTCGTCCATGAGGTGGAAACCATCCAAATAACAACAACTAGCAATGTGAACTCCTCAGACTTTGACAGGGTCGTCTTCCACAGGTACTCCAAACACAGAAAGAGAACGAACATCGTCTCTAAAAGTCTCTAGGGGAGCTGAACCGCACTTTCCTCCTCCACCAAGTGTAATCAGAAGATTATCTGTGTGTGTCTGTAAACACTTTCTGCAGAGTTTACCAAGACGCCGAAGTTAAAATCACGCAGCACTTCACGACGCAGGAGCCCGTCACCCGCTATCTTAAACATAACCTTCCAAACACAGCGACCAGCATCCTTCAGCTGGATCCGGAGAGTCTTGTTTTCTACGTGGGCGGCTATCCTGATGACTTTGAGGTACCCAGTCACTGCATTTATTTAAAGGTCCAGTGTAAAGGATTTAGCTGTAACTGTTTTTCTTCTTCTTTTGGTTCTTGTAGCCTCCCGTGGAGCTGCGCCACCCAAAGTACAGAGGAGCAATGAAACTCTCCTACGTAAACGACAAACCCGTCGGCCTGTTCAACTACAAGCGAGCGGTCAACATGGACGCAAAGCAGCCTCCTGTGACGTGAGCGTTTAAAAAGTCTCGCACACAGCTACGATGTTTGCGAAAGGTTTGTGCTTAACAATGATGACACTATTTGTTCAGGATCCGCAGGTCAAAGTTACACAGTTACTATGACGGAACGGGCTACAGCATGGCGTTCATCAAGGAGCTGCACAAGATCAAAAGGCAGCTCAAGTTTCACACGAACAGCCGAGAGACAAACGCCCTGCTGCTCTACATCGGAAATGAAGTATGAGGTTTCTCTGAATCAGGGGCGACCAGGTACAGCTGTGACATGTGACTCCTGTAACACCTTGAGTACGTCCAATCAGAAACAGGCTACAGAGGTTTCACTCTCTCAGCACATGCTCAGTTAGATTGTCTTCTTCTTGGAGCCACATTTAAAATGTCTGGAGAAATGTACCAGCTAGAATTTGTTTTTGAGGTGATTGTGAATCTGTCCCAAAATCATATGTTTAGATAAAAACCTGGCTGATTCCACGATGGTTGGAAACTTGTTACAAGCATCGCTGAATCGTCCACGTTTGATTAATATTTTTCAAACCTAAAAGCCCGAAAATACTAGCTAGCAAGCTGGATTTATAGATAGAGCTGTAAATATTGAAAATTTGCATTTCTAGCTAAATTTATATGAAATGTTATTAACATGCATCATATCCCTGTAAAATAAAGTAATGAGAAAACATAAATATTACTATAAATGTCCAAAATTAAAACTAACATGTCAGAGGTTTACATGCTGAATTAATGATAACTGTCAGTGAAAATGCAAAACTGATAATCTGTCGGCTTCCCACCTTTTGTAGGTAGAAACTGTTTTTACAATAGACGTAAATAGTCACAATAATCTGAATTAAATAAGCATTTGACTGATTAATATGTATATTTTAGTCATGTTTACAACCAACCCTGTGCAATAGGAGAGGAGTGAAGGTATTAAAAACTATTTTGCAGCCTGTACATATTTCATAAAGCCACTTATATACATTCCTACACATTTAAGTTTATAATATAGTAAACTGACTACTCTGGTGTCAACAGTTTTTGAGTTAGTGGGAAAATTGCAAAAGTGTTACAACCGTCCCTGGTCTCCCTCACTATCAGGACAAACAGTGTTAATGTGTCTTTGGTACAAAATGTGATAGACTTTGTGTTTGTCCGTCACAGGAGTCTTTTTTCTGTGTGCTGGTGGAGAGAGGCTTCCTGGTGCTTCACGGACGGCAAGCCGGTCGGCAGCTCAGACTTCAAAGTGCCGAACGACTGTCTCTAGTTGTAAGCTGATTAATTATAAATCTAACCGACTTTAAAAATTGAACGTCAAGCAATGCAAGCCTTCTAAACTAAACTTATCGTCTTAGGACACACAATTTGCAGTCACTATTGCAGACAAGTTCATCCTGTACTACGGACGAAAGAAGATGTTCACAGATCACAAACAAACAAACTACAGTAGTTATTACATCGGGGGTCTGCCGGCACCGCTCAGACAGAGGTAACAAACTGATACAAGCAGCTTTCACAGCTCACACTGCTGCTTTAGCTCGTCAGATGAGCCTTTTGTCCTGTTTACTGTCTATTTATGCCTTTGAATGTTAGGCACAACATCACAGCTCCACCGCTGAGAGGGTGTGTGGATCACCTGACAGCCGACTTTGAGATCGTCGAGTTCAGCGTGATGATCGGCGTCAGCGATGGATGTCCAGTCTCACTGCTGGTAAACTGCCACGAACACATGAGCAGGAGACACAGCTGCTTTAAGTTTCATGCACATGACTGAAGATTGGCTTAAATCTATCAGTCATTGTGTTTGAAAAAGAAAAATGTAACTGTACTTGACATGTTGTACAGTCTCGTCAAGTCATTAAACTCTGTCATTTCAGTTTTATTGACAGAAATGTTGCTAACTCCAGCTAACATTAGCCACTCTAAGCTAGCCCACTGCTTTCCAACCTGCGGTTCCTGAACTCACCAAGGCCTTCTTGATTTTAAGGGATGTAGGAAAACATTTTTAAATTACATTTAGCAGACCCTTCTGTCCAAAGCAACTGGCAGTACACTGATGGAGCGGTTTAGGGTTCAGTGTCTTGCCAAAGGACACTTTGACATGTAGACCAGGGGAATGGAACCAGCGACCTTCTGATAACGAGTCACTGGCTCTGCCCCTGAGTCACAGCCGCCATAGCTGCCCACATATATGCTCTATCAGATACACAGCATTTCATTAATTACTGTGAGGAAACAAATTAAATTACAATTTTTAAAGTTTGGATTATTGTTGTAAGGGGCTCTTTCATTAAAATGTTTTAATTGGCCACATGTGAGCAGATTGTAACATGACATCTCTCTTGTTTAATGCTGCTGGCCTGTGGATCTTTGTGAAGGACTCTGGTCAGGTTTTGTGCAGGTTTTCGAGCGCCACTCTCTGCAGTGCTAACTGAGAGCAAAAGTAGCAAATTCAGGAAGTCCACGAACATAAACTAACGACCGGCCTCCAGAACAACACCTCACAGGATAAGGACACACAGCAGACCTGAACACAAGCTTTTATTCACAGAGCCTCGACTAATAGAACAATGGCCGAACGTTAGGGAGAGGAAAACATTGAATTGTGCAGAAAAAGGAAACCTGAAATACATAATACAGACAAATGCAAGATTCAGGGGGAAAATATTCTGCTCAAATTTGACAGAATTTCACTTTTGTTCTCTGCTGTTACTGTCACACATTGGATATATCCATAAATATATCACTTAGTCAGGGGTCGTCAGTTTCCTCAATGATAGAAAATGGGTCTGTGGACGAAAACGGTTGGAAACCACAGAATCAGCCCATTAGCAGCAACATCCCAACATTAACTTTATATGTTTTGGAGTAAAAGGAACAACGTGCAGCTTATTTTTATCTTGTTTGTCTTGCTTTAAAGTAAATAACTGTGATGACAGACTTCAGACAGGAGCCTGATACTGAATCTGACTTGCAGGGTGTCCGTTCAGCCACGCTGCATTCAGCTCTGTCCGTTGATCCTCTGTTTGCCGGGTCCGAGCAGCCACTCAGAATCTCTCTGGGCTTCAGGAGCACAGACCGACATGGTACTCTTCTCAGGAGCAGCTCTCAGGTAAGACCCGGCATGACTCACCTCCAGCTTTCAAAGAGACTAAAGAGCCAAAGACGACTCTATCAGTATTCTCTGATTTTCCGCAGGGCTTCACCTCTGCCCCTGACCTTCAGCTGTCCCTGGATGACGGCTACGCAGTATTAAATAGTGATAATTATACCTTGAGGTCGGATAAAAGGTACAGTGATGGAAGCTGGCACTACATGTCTGCAGTGATGAGTTCAGCCGGGTGAGACACGATGACCTCCTTTTGTCTACAACAGAGATCTCCATCTCAATTAAAATGCAGTAAAATCACATAACTTGCCTGCGTTTACTTGATTTTCTCAGGCTGGAGCTCAGCATCGACAATGTGAAAGTCACCCAGGCACGATCGTCCAGCAGCAGGACACCCAGGAAGAAACTGAAAGGAGGGAATTTCACTTGCTGCATCGCTAACCTTTACACAAGGAGGTCCGGAAACCTTAGAAATCTGTTCTCACATCGATGATATCTGCCGGCTGTTTCTTACAATAACACAAATTTATGTTTTTATAAAAAAATCTAATCCGACGCAGCCTCAGGCAGAGCTTCATACCTGTCGATCTGAGCTTGTATTCACTAGCGGAGGATGTAGACCTTGGCCTGTGTCGTCTCCATCCCCAACCACACACTGAGGTTTTACCAGCACATGTACAAAAAAGACCCAAGACACAAAAGCCCGTAAGCGCAAACAAGCCTTTGCTTCTACAGGATCACGATGATTTATCTCTTGGGTTTATGTTTAGTTACTGATTTGGGTCCGCTGTGTGTCAGATTCAGGCTCCGGCAGGCAGCCAGTGTAAACACCAGGGAGCCCAACACGGCGAACACCAGCTCTCCGAGCAACACAGCTGGCTCAGTTACACCGTGCCGCAACAGGACCTGAATCACAGGTAATGGTAAATATGTAATAAAACACCTGGAAGATGTCCACATTTATTCATTCATTCATTCATTAGAACATCAAAACTCTCGTCTCCCGTGTCTCAGGCCTCACTTCTCCCTCAACATCAAGACCAAGTCGTCCAAAGGGCTGATCCTCCACGTGGCGGGGACAGGAGTCATCCCGCTGCTCGCCGTGTACTTGGCCAATGGGAAGATCAGGATGTCACTTGGGCGGGACCGAATCATCCAGCACAAGGAGAAGAGCAACGACGGGAACTGGCACAGAGTAACGGATCATAAGCTATCAGTATTTAGAATGAAAAATGGCTGCACAACTGTTGGGTCCATTGTCCTCTTCCCTCCAACTTTCACAGAGTCACAGTATTTTGGGGTCTTCGATTTAATTTTACTGATTGAGGTCATTGTGGTGATGACAGGTTGTCTGTGTGTGTCTCTGTGCAGGTTGAGTTCAGCGTGGAGAAGAGCACTTTTCATCTGCTGGTCGACGGAGTCCGTGTGACCGATGGACACCTGCCAAACAACGAGGGATCGTCGTTGGAGCTGCGCAACCCTGTGTATCTGGGAGGTGATCCAGTCAGCAGAAACACAAAAGTCTGTATCAACAGCCGCGTCACATATTTTCCCACATTCGCTTGCGTACATATTGACTCTCTCCTCGTCCTCCCTCAGGGACACAACGTTCCCATGGACAGTGTCATTGGATGCGTACGGGATTTCAAAATGAACGAGGAAGATATCGAGGGCCCGAAGGCAAGCAGTAAAACTTCACCCTGCTCCGATCAGCTCACAGAGACGGGGACGTACTTCGGTGGTGGTCACATCATCTTAGGTTTGGCAGGTTTCACAGATCCTGATGAATTGTTTCATGTTTCATGTCCCCGTTTACTGTGTACGATGCAGATTACAGCAGACATTGACCTCAAACCTCATCAGGACTTTATCTGTTTCTAGATAATTACTTCAGTGTTGACTCCCAGTTTGTGTTGGCCTTCGAGTTTCGTCCTCAACACCTGACAGGTCTCTTCTTCCATGTGCGAGGTCACAAGACCAGACTCGATGTGTTCTTAATGGAAACCAAGGTGAAACGAGATCAGGCGGCAATTTGAAGCTGTGTTTTGTGATCTTTTGTCATGTTTTGTGATCTGTTGTGTTTTGTGATCTTTTGTTGTGTTTCATGATCTTTTGTTATGTTTTGTGATCTTTTGTTTTGTTTTGGGATTTGTTGTTGTGTTTTGTGATCTTTTTTGTTTTGTGATCTTTTGTTTTATTTTGTGATCTGTTGTGTTTCGTGATCTTTGTTGTGTTTTGTGATCTTTTGTTGTGTTTTGTGATCTTTTGTTGTGTTTTGCAGTCATGCTAATATTATATTTAGTTAAAGATATATTTCAGTACATATGAAAATGAACACCATTTTCAAATATAAGCTTGTCAACTTTCCATATCATTGCAACTATAAGGTAAAAAAACTGTTATACCACTCTTTAAATAAGAATAATGGAAATAATATAACAATAAGGGTGTAATCTTTTCCCAGGTGGGCGTCAAAGTCAAGGATGGTAACGGTGCTGTCAGCGTCTCAGTGACTCCTCGTGGAAACCTCTGTGACGGGAAGTTTCACGTTGTTACAGGTATGAAGTCTCATTCTGACAACGTCACACAAACAGCTCAACACACGACTACTTTAAAATGTCATATTCTCGTGTTGTCGTCCTCCAGTGTCCAGACAGCTTGCAGTCGTAAAATTAGCGGTGGACTCCACGTCTGAACAGAAAGCTGCGCCCCGTACACCCACCTCACACTCACCACTGGACACGCTTCACATCGGAGGTAGATCCATCATCCTGTTTTTAATCTGTGCAACAAGACATGCTTAAGAACAAAAAATACTGACAGTGTATTTGTGAGCGTGTACGTGAAGATGCCTTTCCTTTTTTTTTTCATTCAGGGACAGCAAAGACAAACCGGCTCTCTGTTTCGTCTCCATTTGTGGGCTGCCTGCGAAATGTGAAGCTTAACGGAAAGCCTGTTTCATTTGAGACGGGATCCAGGAGGGTTGGACCTGTGAGCTTCAGTAAATGTCCTGCATACTGAGGACATGAGGACGTGTGTTTAGTGGGTGACACACAAACACCAATGTAAATCCTAATGGTTTATTGCCATTTGTTCCAAAAAACAAATTTAAAGACACAGCTTATTAAATGTTATGTGTTATGGATGATGGATTGTGTAATCTATAACTTCTAAATGTCCCCACAGATGTTTAGGAGCTTCACATGGAATCCAGATGTTGTCAGTTATGGTTTGTGATTGATTCAAAAACACCATAAAGACACATGAAGGTATTTAAATGTCACTGCTAAGCCAACAAACAAACAGCCGGTACACATGTAACCCACAGTGTCAGACCTGACAGCGTTACAGCTCAGCACGCTCATCGAACGGCACTGAATGAAATGTGTCATTCTCATTCTGACCATGAGATGGAGTGCTTAACCTGATGTCATGTATTCAGTCTCCGAGCGCCCATATTTCGCTCTGTGGTTTCTCCTGTATAGATTTTTATCACGTCTCCATCTTTCTAGAAACATCAGCGCCTCATCACAAAGCAACAAACCATTATTATTATTCTGTTGTTTTGTTTTTTTTTGGGGCTGATACCTGTGGTTAACCTCCCAATTAGCACCGTGTGTCAGCTTAAAGTTCATGCAATTTGCTCTCTCTACATGCTGTTTTTCCACCTCAGCACTTCCTGTTTTATTCTGTTTTATATGCACAAATTGGTGTAAATAAGAATTTAAAGAACTATAATGAGTTGAATGCCCCTGTGACTCTCAGTCAGGGTGTTTTGAGGTCACAAAATGGCTTTCTTTTTTGTTCGTTTGCAAAGCACATGAATATTTAATCAGACAAACAAATGTAATGTGACCATTTGCAGTGATGTTGTTATTAAATTTAATTCAGTGTGTTCACATTAACTGTATGTCAATGACAGATGCTCTTAGAGAGCTTCTGGCTGTTCGGGAGGGGGGGGGGAATAAATACATTAGCCTTTCAAAAGCGTTTCAGCATTACTTTACATAGAATTTCAGGGATGTAATTAAAAATGCCCGACTTTCACTAATTTAAGAATTAACAAACACGTGAAGACAAAAAAAGTCTTAAAGGTATAATAAATTAGATTTGTGTAGTACCTATGTTGTGTTTTGTTGAGTTATGTTCTGACATTATCCCAGATGTTTCCAGCAATATTCAAACAAATTTGTGATTTTATTCAAGGTAACAGTTTTTCATTTGGTCTCCCCTCGCGAGAGAGTCAGAGAGTGAGGGGGGGAAGTCGGCGGATGTGAATATACTGTATTGTTTCACACTGTAGATCAACTTGTCTGTAAACATTTCTGCCTGAGTCATATCAGATGGATTTTCCTTGGCAACTGTGGTTGTCTAACAGTAAAGACAACAACTCTCATGATCCCACGCTGCTTCATTAAATCATAAAACTACATCTTTGCCCAGAAGTTACATGCTGTGTGTTTTAGGTCACATTAGTCCCACAAGTTCTTAATTATTCATGTTGTGTACTTCATCCTTGGGTTTGAGACTCTCTTCTCAGTTATGTTCCTGATGGATATCAGAGCGCTGGAGAGATTTTACTCTCATTCACATGCAAATCAAACGTCACATTCACACATACAGCATAAGCTGCTTTTGTTTCTTGTTCCTCTTTCATCCACTAAAACTGCTTACATTTGAGCTTCTCATGTGGATATCCGGTGATCAGAGAGCACGGCCTCCTCTCACAAGTTGCTGCCAACTGCACATGCAACCCTGAAACACTCAATGTCATGACAGTCGTTTGATTGACAGCAAATCTGAGCAGATGTAAACTTCTATGTCCCGCCCAGAGTCTACAAGAACCAATGATATCTCGTGTAGACAGTGACGCACCCTCTCTTCTCTCTTTCTTTCTTTCCTTCCAGTAATATAAATCTTAGACTTTTTAAAGCTAAACATGGAAATTATACAAATGTGCATATTGTGGGGTTTTTTTTTACAGTCAGCATCTTTTATGAATCCAGCACTCGCACACAACCAGAAATGACCTTGTGGCTGTGCTAAAAGTTTAAATCTAAAAGCATTTCTTTAAATGAGGCCCACATTCTATCAATCTATTCACTTTTTTCGGATTCCTCTGAACGTTGTCTCCCAGGCTTATTTTACATGAATGGTGAAAACACACAAGAATACACTGAAGTGCTTTATTTTGATTTCCAATAAAATATTTAACAGTCTATATTGAGGCAAAATGTTTTTTGTTTTTTTTTTACATCATGACCTTCTAATCTTCTCTCAGCTTCGTCCAGTCTGTGCTACAGGTTGTATGATACACACATTTTAGATTTTCAGCAAAAATATTCATCAACCCCTTCACAAAGATCAATTGTCGCGTTTGCTCTATGAAATACTGAACACGGCAGACAAACCAGCGAACAACACAAGGAAAACAGGAACAGAGAATGCTTATAGTGTAAGTGTGATATTAAGATAGAAAATACACAGTCTGATTTCTTATGAAGTCTCATTATTTTACAAGGCAGAAAACATCAGGAGAAATAATAATCACATGAACCTCGTATTATCTGACTGCGAGTGGTTTTTTGTTGAGTTTGGAGTCCAGAGGAAATGCGAATGACATGATGAGGTCACTGAAGGTTGGAGTTTTTCTAAAGTGTATATATATATACAGATATACAGCCAGGATCAAAACATTATTATGAACATTTAAAAGAAGACCGGACACTAAAATCATGAACCCCTTGTGCATCAGCAGCTCCCCGCTGTGCTAAACGTCCAACGTGAGCAGAAACAATCCCGTCTCAGTGTGAATACAACGGCTCCTCGACAGACATCTTTACATTTCAGAACATTTAAATGTGGATTATTGACATTTTTTACGCACAGTTTTACGATCATAAAGTTGATTAAGGCCACGCAGTTTAAGTACAGTGTTTGCATAATGTATTGTAGCAATTCCATTTTATAAAAAAACAAAAAACAAAAACAGAAACAAACAGTCAATGCTGCTCCGTAGTGAGGACATTGTGCGGTGCAGAATTCCCTACAGGTGCGGGAAATGTCCTTTAGTAAATGTCTGGCAGCTGGCTGTACTTCCTGTCCCAGTACCCACCGCAAAACAGCCAGTCCTGGGCGCTGGTGTGTGGATTTTGGCCCTGCTGAAACCACCTGAAAACCACAGCAGAGACGTATTAGCATTCAGTTTAAGCGCCAATCAAACCAAAAATGACCAGCCAGACAATCAGAACTAACACAAATCAGAGAAAAAGGGAGGGCGGAAGGTCAGACATGCTTCAGCACAAGGTTGTGGGTAATTTGCATGGATGTTTGTCTCTACTGATTGTTTAATTTGTTAAACATTTAATTTCTAGAAGGAAGGGACATGATTTAGGAGCAGGGGTGGGGATGGGGGATTGGACTCCTGTGGTGTTTTTATTCCATCTAGTGCCAGGAAGCGGAGCTGCCATGCTGGTTTGAGAGCAGATTAATCACATCGTCTCCAAACTGATTCCTTGATCAGTGATTCTCACATCTTAACAGACAGCAGTTATTGAGAGTGGATTCAAATTCAGAGATGATATAAACGTGTTTGGTCACAAAGATCACATCACAGCACACGACACATTTCAGGCATGTCACTCAAGCAGCTCTAACCTTGGACCCAGGGCAGGACTCCTTCACATCACAGCAAGGATGTGACAGAGAAAACGAGACAAGATAGATAAAATGGAGATTTAGCTCGAGTATTTCAGAACAACAAAGCATGAAACAGTAGAGAAAAGAGTGGAACAAATGCATCATTAAAGACATGAACTGTATAAGAAGAGCACATTAAAAAACTTATATTACAGCTAACCTTCTAGACGACCTGCTAGTTGAGTTTAACAAACAGAACAGAGGAAAACGTGAGCAGATGCCTGTATGCTCAATATGAAGCTACTGACAACTGCGAGTTAGCTTAGCTGAAACTGGTGAAATGGCTAGCCTCATCCCATTTAAAGCGTACGTTAATCTAAATGTCAGCTCCCATCGAGCTGTCTAATTAACTTATTTACTATCTATATTGCTAAATAACTAAATATTATAAAAAATGAACCTGATTGCTGGTTAGCCATTTACCCCTGTCTCCAGCAGAGCTAAGCTAACTAGCTGCAAGCTAGCTAGCTTTACATTCAGTGAGCCAAATGCTTTACCCCAAAACAATTACTTGTAAAACAGAGGTAACATTCAGGTACAATGAAAACTGAATATTAAGTAGCGTTCTAGCAAATCTAACAGGGTAATCTGAGCAGACAATGTTCAAACTTTGATAAAGAAAAAGGGAAATACACACAGGTTTTTCTTGTTGAGAGTGAGATGCGAAAATTGATACCACTTAATGTCTGTATGGTTAATGCCAGTTAGCTCAGCTAAAAATTGGGAAACAGCTACCTCAACCCTTTTAGGTAAACATAATCCACCAGTCAGCACCTCTAAAACTTTCAAATTTACCTATTTATATTGATAAATAAGAATGCTAGCTAGATGTTTATGTCTTTCTCCAGTCTTTGAGCAGTGCTAAGCTAACCAGCAGCTAGCCAAAATGTGTACTTCCAAAAACTTCAAACAATTCCTTATAAAACAGAAGTAAAAACCTGAATATAAAGTCAGTGTAAATGATTATTGTTGTGCTGTGCTTATTGAGATTTAAGACTTTCAAGTTTCAAGTTGTATTTTTATGTTTATTAAGGAAAGCATGTGTAATAAATCTCACAGATGACACAACAAGGACTATCAGCCTCTTTAGGTAAAATGGTGTTATCAGACGGGAAAGGCCTTGGCTAGCTGGTTAGCATGCTAACTCTGACTCTCACCTCGTCTTCCACTCTTCGTCAGATTTGGAGCGGTTTTTGCGAGCAGCTCTCTGCTTCTCCTCAAGCCTTTTCTTCTCCTCACTGGCAAGGTCTGTTTGAGATATATAACATTGTGGAGCTTCAGATGCAGTGAGGGTATTTTTTATTCTTTTTTTTTTTTTTTTCTTATGTACGATTATTACCAATGTCACCGTTCTCCATGGCTCGAATATCGGGTCTCCGCCTGCAGTCGGTCTGAGGAATGACTCCCTCCATGTCCCCGCGCATCTCGTTCAGTTGCATCGCGAAGTTGGTGAAGCTGTACATCTGCAGATAAACACATCAGAGCAGTTCAAACTCAAAACGCATCCTGATTTTGAGACTGCGCTCCAGTGTTATCTTCTGGCGGTCAGACCTGGGTAGAGTTGGCCGGTCTGGGTGCGATCCTCCACAGCAGCTGGCTGCCAGGGATCACCTCCACCGTGTCTGCTGCCGGAGAGGCAACCTCCTCCTGAGCCTCACTGCTCGCCTGAACACCAGAAACAGAAAGTCATGCTGCGCTGAAAAGTCTACACATTGATCGTTTTCTCTGCAAGATTCATTATTACAAACTTTTTATTCAACTCTGTGTGTTTGGCAATGAAAAATACCCATATTTTCATTCAAATAAGCCATGAAATCACATTTAAACTCAGTTCATACCGCCTTATTGCCTTTCTTCTCTTCCGCCCCCCTCTTGTCGTTCTTCTTATGTGCCTCGAATCCAGCGGGGTCAACGACATACAGGCACTCCGTCCACTTCCCGTAGAGAGCACACAGCTTCTTTTTGCTGTGGGGGAAAAAAAAAAAAAAAAAAAAAGTTTGGTGGGTTTTAACTTCAGAGCTTTGACAGAACAAAAAAACATTGGGGTGTTTCCGCTCAGATAGATAACGAAAGCCCATCAAAACAAAAAGACAAAAAAGGCACTTTCATGTGTGGTGACACGCTGGTTCATTGTTCAAAAATTCAAATTCAGCCACACAAAACATTCTTAGTTAAAAAAGACCTTTAAATGCCACGCGCAGGCAAAATTAGACGTCACGCAGAGAGAACAAACAAAATTCCCTGGTCCTCCTTTTTTCCTCCGAGCGTCTTAACGTCTCATGTTACATGTTCGGTATTTTTCTCGCGGTCGGACACTACTCGTGTCCAGTCATCCACGCTGAGTCACCGGCCCTGTTGTGCCAGTGACGGCTTGTATTATTTGATTCGACCATCTGCTCTGCTTTGTTGTTTTTGTCTACTTCAGTGACATTTAAGGAGTAAAAATAACCAAAGATTAAAGTGATTAAGACGTAACACTGTGTTGCATTTTTACTTAATTTGACTTTTAATTCTGAGAGAACAGTGCAGGATAATTCTCCCGATGGCATATACTGTCATAGGATGCCACTTGTGCAACAAATCCAGTCGTGAAATTTCCTCGCTCCTAAATATTCCACAGTCAACTGTCAGCTCTATTATAACAAAATGGAAGCATTTGGGAACAACAGCAACTCAGCCACGAAGTGGTAGGCCACGTAAAGTGACGGAGAGGGGTCAGCGGATGCTGAAGCGCATAGTGCAAAGAGGTCACCGACTTTCTGCACAGTCAATTGCTAGAGAGCTACAAACTTCATGTGACCTTCAGATTAGCCCAAGTACAGTACGCAGAGAGCTTCATGGAATGGGTTTCCATGGCCGAGCAGCTGCAGCCAAGCCACACATCACCAAGTGCAATGCAAGGCGTCGGATGCAATGGTGTAAAGCACGCCGTCACTGGCCTCTAGAGCAGTGGAGACGCGTTCTCTGGAGTGATGAATCACGCTTTTCCATCTGGCAATCTGATGGACGAGTCTGGGTTTGGAGGTTGCCAGGAGAACGGTACATTTCAGATTGCATTGTGCCAACTGTGAAATTTGGTGGAGGAGGAATTATGGTATGGGGTTGTTTTTCAGGAGCTGGGCTTGGCCCCTTAGTTCCAGTGAAAGGAACATTGAATGCTTCAGGATACCAAAACATTTTGGACAATTCCATGCTCCCAACCTTGTGGGAACAGTTTGGAGCGGGCCCCTTCCTCTTCCAACATGACTGTGCACCAGTGCACAAAGCAAGGTCCATAAAGACGTGGATGACAGAGTCTGGTGTGGATGAACTTGACTGGCCTGCACAGAGTCCTGACCTGAACCCGATAGAACACCTTTGGGATGAATTAGAGCGGAGACTGAGAGCCAGGCCTTCTCGACCAACATCAGTGTGTGACCTCACCAATGCGCTTTTGGAAGAATGGTCAAAAATTCCTATAAACACTCTCCTCAACCTTGTGGACAGTCTTCCCAGAAGAGTTGAAGCTGTAATAGCTGCAAAAGGTGGACCGACATCATATTGAATTCTATACTTGTGTATTGTAAATCCGTGGCTTAAAGCAATATTTATCAGTTATCCGTTCGAGAGTCTGTGCACGACACTGCCGTGTGTTTATCTCCCTCCTGATGGAGAGTGATGCGGTGTGACCCCCCCCCTGACTGACAGAATAAAAATCTTCTTGGCAGATTTGAAAGAACCTTTCCTTCAGAACTTTGCGTGTCTCCCGGGCGTCTAAACTTTGTTCAAATATTCTTTCTGCTCTTAAGTTTCTCTGCCCATCCAAGGTTTTGTTGACTCGGGGGGGGGTGTTTGAAGAAATTATCAAAAATTGGGAGAAAATTGTGACCAATGAGCGGGCAATGAAAAACAGGAGTCACCTGGGAAAAGTACGGTTCTGTACTGGGATGGTTAGAAATGTGAATCCCTGGAAACAAACTTGACTTTGTATGATTAAATAATTGCATCCACTATTTCCCATCAGCATTCAAGACAAGAATATTAAGTTACTTTGACTTTTCTTACAGACGTACCTTTTATCCAGAATATACCCTTCGACCTTGTGCAGTTCTTTGCCAAAAAGGCCACACGGTTTGAAATTCAGGCAGCACCTTTCACCAGTTCTGGGTGGGAAAAAAACAAAAGGAGAAAAGCAGCGAATCATCCTCTCACTCTCTGCTGGCTGAGTCACGCAGGACTTCCTCATCTGTTCTGTCCATTTTCCCTCCTTGTTGCTCAAACTTCCCCAAAGTATTTGCAACAACTGTGTCGGGCTTGTTCTTACTAGATTCATATTAAATGTATCTTTTGCTCTCTTACTTGTGGTTGATCACCTCCACATTTCCATACTGCTCGATCCACAGCTGGCCCACGATGATGTTGTGAACACAACACGTAGGGTTTGTCCATGTGTAGGCTTCATTGTGCCTGGAGGCAAAAGAAAGACTTTAAAGTGAATTCCGCCATAGCATGACGCCAGATTGTTGGAGTGCTTTTTAGGAGAATGCGCAGATTCTACACACGACTGACACAGAGGAACTTTATGAAACGTGATTCAATAATGCCATTAATGCTCCTTTTTTTTCCAGCGAGAAGTTCTTACTTGGGCAGCTCCAGCGTGATGATGCCTTTCGGGTCGGCTTCCACACTCTTGCCCCAGAACTTGAGCTTGGGGTAGATGGACCCATGAAACACAAAGTCTTGTTCCAGGCCTTCAGCGTGGAACGCGCTGACCGGAGGGTGGTGGCTCACCTGCTCCGATATGAGCCGGAAGCCCAGGTCGTCTCTGGGGTGAGTGGGGAGACGGCAGGAGTGGGAACGTCAGAGGACGAACAAAAAACAACAGCCATGGTGGATTAAAGGAGACATATTAGGCTTTTTTGTTTTTTCCCCCTACTTCAGTCTTTTATACAGGTTCTTGTGCATGAAGAAGAAAATATATTGAAAGTTAAAAAATTCAAAGTCCACACCAACAGAAGCTCCTCTCTCCCACAGAAAACACCCTGCTGTTAATTCTGTGACTTAATGACATCACACTACGTCATCATGTCACATTTGCATAATTTAAACCTAGTAGAAAGTTTGTCACATAGGACAGCTGCTCCGTTGTTGTTCCCTGTGCTAGCTCAGGCGTGTGTGAGCTGACCAATCAGAGCAGACCGAGTATTCTTAAAGAGACAGGAGCTAAAACAGAGCCTTTTGGATAGAAGGGGAATAAAGAGCTGCAGCACTAAAGGCATTAAATGAGCATAATTTGTCTCCTTTATTTTATTTAGTATATATATATCACTGTTGAACACATGTTCTATAATCCATCTTACCTGACCAGTTCATAGGTTTCTCCCAGCAGAGGGTTGAAGGGTTTCCCCGTCCGCTCCCACTGGGAGGCCACAGCCGACACCGCAAACGCAGCCACACACTGCCAACAGCCGAGTAAACACACACTCCAAATCATACACGCTAAACTCGAAACATACACTCCAGTTAAAGCACGGTTGCATTTGAGGCAATTTGAGTCATTTGCAGGATGTTACAATGCACACTACCTTCATCCTCTCAATGGAGTCTGAGGAGGTGTTGGCCCGGTGGATGAGATAAGTGTGTTCCATGTACTCTGTCAGGCGCTGCAGAAAGCTGAGCGGCTCGTTGAAAATCACCGGCATTGTTATTTTGGAGAGCTCCTGAAAAAAGGAAAAGAGGGACCGGGTTTCATTACAGAGAGAAAAAAAAAAGTCGCACAGTGTTCCTTCGAGAGTGCAGCCTAACATTCATGATGGGGTCGAAAAGTCCGTTGGGAATTCTTCTAGTAATATCCAGTAAACTTCTGTTCCACAAGAGTCTGCCAAATGAATACATGGAAATGTAGGGGTTTCTCTACTGTGAAATCCCATGTTCAAATATAAGATTAATAGGAATAATAGGTTTTTGACATTCCATATGAGGATTATAAGCTTTAGCTCTTTCTAATCTGCAGGTACAGAAACGCACACAGTTACATTCTGCAAGCTGCTCGGCACATTTCACTTTTCACTCATATTCTCTGAGAAGCTGTTGAGCAAAAGTGTTGACAGCCATGCTAGCTGCCTTTTTTGATGATGTACCTTTGCACAGCGGTGTTTTGATCTAAACACTAATAAAATTAAGCTTAAGCAGGTATAATGTTTATCATGTTCACCATTTAAACTTGAAGTATCTGATTTTTTTGCCCATTTAAGGTTGAAGAAACAAGTTAGCTAAACTTGTTGGCATACAGCAATTTACACATCCAGCTTATACAGCAACATGAACATTTATTTGTCACCATGTTTCTGGCCTCCTGATCAATCTTGGTCCAATATTCACTCTCTTTTAGCTCTGCTTTTGGTCTCTACCATCTCCTGATGGAAATATCTGGCTCTTCAGATGCTAAAATCTTCATTGTGTTCACCTGCTAGTTGCTAACTATATCTGACTGCTGTTTGGTGCTGAGCAGGTAATATACAGAGGATTGTTTTGTTGTTGATACTTTTCACTAAAAAATGTAAACTTTGAGTGTGGGCCAGTGCAGAAAAGTTGTAGCCATAACACTAAACATGGAGCTACAACATGTTACAAAGCTCCTGAAAGCTGAGGAAAACTCCAGCCTCAGGTGGAGTGACCCCTCATAAAAACACAGATAAGACACACTTAATTGGCCATAAACCGAAGGAGTAGACAGTTTACAACGCTGACCTGACATTAGGTCTGGATATAAAATCACTTAAAGGGGCCAATTTTTACCATTAAAGTGTGTCTGTAAAGTGTGCCTGTCTGTCACAGGTCTTGGGAGAGTACTACTGCAAATGTGAAAGAAGCAGTACTAGTATTTTTATAAGGAGGAATAATGCATGGAATAAAGAAATATATTTCTGGTATGGTTGATTTTTGATCATTTGTTTTTTTGACTGTCCAGTGTCAGTGCTAGACCAGTAACCTGGTGCCTACATTACCCACAATGCCACTGAGTGATATCATTGGCAGCTTCCTGTGGAGTCACAAAAGGCTCTATACCACTTGTCTCACACATGCAGTGATACTCCCAAACACCTGCTAACACACTTTAATGTGTAAAATTGGTGGCATTACCCTTTAATTACTAATGTTGGGGGACATCCTGAGGGGGACTGTGCTGTCTGAACTGAAACCCAACCAGCTGATGGTGCTAGAGCCACTGTCATGAGTTATTAAGTAATTTTAGGGGTCATCCTCTGGGGACCATCAATGATTGTACCAAACGGTGGTCAACCAACTGATGAAAACGACATATGAACATATATCAGACATCATATATTCTCACCATTCCAATGCAGTTCCTCAGGATACTCCAAATACTGAAGTCATTTCTTGAAAACATCGGTGCAGGTAAACTGGTTCTAAAATAACACACACACACGCACATTAACACACAGTTGGATTACTTCTATAAGATGTGTATAATGCATCGACTTTGTCCTCCGGCTCTAAAAATAGACACTTCTCATTAGAGTTAATGCATCAGACATATAATAGCTGCAGGCATCATATCTTATTCAAGTGAATATTGTCAACAAAAGCCTGTAATGTATTGTGTGACAGACTGGAACAAAGCCCGGAGAGACAATCAACACCGGTATCGAAGGTGGTCAGCAGCCCTGGAATCATCCATTAGAGCCACTTACGGATGTAACACAGAAGCAGCCGGGTCAAACTGTCAGTTAAAAAGGTGTGTGCTGGGATAATACATTTAAAATCACAGAAAATAGCACATGAGAAGGGTTGATATGATAATGACTCAATTAAAAAAACATGCCAATAGTCTGAACTGCACCCCAAAGCTGCCTGGAGGGCCAAGCCAGCGTGGGATAATAGTGCAGGCTGATTATTGCATTGCACTGCAACCTTATCAATATTTAACAGCTGAGTTCTTTCAATACACACGCTTTCTTTTCGTTTACCTGACCGGGCCCGACTCTAAATAATTCACACTATGAAGTGGAAAAGACCCGAGGGAGGACATGAAAATACAAAAACAAAGATCATTGAGAAAACAGAGCGAGCAGGTTTGGGAACAGACACACAAACCTGCACTAATATATCTGGGTTACATGAAACTGAAGCAAAGAAACTGACACAATAACAGACACGACACGAGGAGGCGAGCCCTTTGTCGGGTTTGTTCATCTCGTGATGAGGAGTGGATAAAAGCCCGGGTGTGTGTGTGTGTGTGAGGGGGGGGTGTCAGCGGTCCATTCAGAATAAAAGCACCGCTGCTGACCTGTGCTTTGTGATCCCGTTGGGTTGAGCCCCGTCCTTGTCTCCATGGTGATCCTCCTGCAACATGCTGGTGGGGCTGCTGCAAGGGCTGCTCAACATGACAGAGCCTTCGTCCTCCTCCTCGTCCTCGTCAAAGGAACGGCTGGCCACCGTCTCGAAGCCACTCAGGGAGAGCTCAGAGTCCGATTCTGTCGTGGGCGGACACATGGAGATAAGTCAAGAGCTGGACTCGATGTGTTTTGAAAGGCTGATTCACTGCGTTTCTGGTCAATGTTTAAACTGGTGGTAGAGGAAAACGACTGTTTTTCAGCATTCGGCATGTTGTCATGTGATAAATAACAACATTCAGTTCAGAACCGACAAAGATACGTCTGAGTTAATATCGAGACAGCGTTGTCATAACATGCTGTCAAATCTGCTGCTGAGTGCACGTCTTTGTCATAAAAAATGTTTGCACATGCAACATGTTTCATAGTCAGATTAATGTCGACCAATTAACAGTTTTTTGTTATTCTCAAATATCAGTATCAAAACTGTGTGAATGACAGTAGCCATCACTGAACAGCATTTTGCATCAGATATAAATTAATATCACAATCATCATTTTCATGGGAAACTTTAAAACACTTATACAACACTGTATCTTGACAATACTATAATAATAATAATGTATTTATTTGTATGGCACTTACCAAAACGAAGTGCTTCACAATAAACACAAAAACAAAGTAATAAAAGAGAAATAAACAAAATGATTAAAACCATAATAACACCAAAATAAAAAAAGGGTTCATTCAAATAGAGCCATGCAAGAGTACAAGTGCCCTGTCAGGAATGAAGTACAGTGTAATTAAATGGGAGAGTGGTACAAATATGTCTTTAAAAGTGATTTAAAAGAAGAAGCTAGCCTAGAAATGGTCATTTCAATGTTAACTAACAAATAACTGTCTTATAAACTGTTAATCATGCAAAAAGTATTATAAACATCGGGTGCAACTTAACAACAAATAATTGCTTTATTAATAGTTTATAGAGTATTTTATCATTTCTTAAGCGTTAAATAACCATTAACTTAAGTTTAGTTACATATAAATGTACCATTTATTTATGACGTTATCATTAAGTGTTACCAGACTGGTATATTTTATTTCTAAATATCTATACTGATATCGGCATCAAGTGTCAGACACAGGCCACGAACAAAGCAGTCACTGAATAAAACCTACATGAATGACAAAAGTTTAAAAAGCGTTCAATTTAATTTGTAGTGGAACAAAAAAAAATAAATATTATTCACGCAAAAACATATTCACATATTTAGCCTTGATATATCTATGCTAACACTTCATTTACAGAAAAGGTGACATAAGTCGTGAAGACGCTAAAATCAAAGTCAAATTTTCTGTCCTGTAGCTGAGCATCATCACGTTTCTACACCATGCAGGTAATCCACACCAAACACACTCATTCACGTGAAAAGCCGTCAAGTTATTTCAACACAACCAGGCGACACTCGCGCTTACGTCACGCTTGAGGAGCGGCAAAAACATACCGAAGACATTCACCGGCGGGTAAAAGTATTCCAGTGTCCTACGGGTGAATGACAGAGCGGGCTGGTGTGAGCGGGAGCTTGTCACAGAATCTCCTGCGTCGTCCTGAGCGTGTGCGATCACTTGTCAACTCACCAGACACGGCGTCGTGGAACTCATCCTCGCTGAGGGCGCTGCGCGGCGACGATCCCTTGACGACGGATTGCTCAAGTTCGTGGTGCTCCGTGGCGAGAGTCTGCAGCGCTTCGGAGAGGATCTTATTCTTCTCCACTTCCTGCTCCAATTTCACACTGCGCACCTGAGCTCAGCCACACACATACACACACATACACACACAAACACACACACACACAAACAGTTAGAGACTACTGACTCTTGGAAACACAAACCAACATATATTTTCTCCTCAGTTCAGGCATGTAAGTGTTTCCATAGCGACTGACATTTTATTCCCGCTAATTACAAAGAGACAAATGTGTGTGACTGTGGGACCGGCTGCGATGGCAGAGGGTCTGCAGATAAAACAGCCTGTTGACTGACTGATCCACCCCTCTGCGCCGTCCTCTCATTATCAGACCCACGGACAGAGAGACGGGGATGGAGCTGACAGGGATGAGCTGTGTTTATCTGTAATGGAGGACAGCTGCCTCGCCTCGCCGCCGCCACTGCCACCTCTGCCGCCTCAGATGGCCTGCTGGAGGAACATGACTCCCGTGGACGAGAGGAGATCAAATGACGGGTAGTGGACTCAGGTATAAACCGTCAGAAGGAGCTGCCTCTAACACGAGACATTAGTATTAGTGATGTTATGAAAGTCGCTCATTTGTCAGCTGAAACTTCTGATAGTCTGAGACCACAGAAGAGGCCGTGTTTCTACTCTGGACTCTCAGACAACATGATAACCAGGTCCAGAGCAGGAGAGGTGAAGCCGGGTTAAGTGCTGCATAATAACACGACTGCAGACACTCCGTCACTGCACAATACTGAACTTTAAAGAGGAAATTCCCGCTGCTTGACCCCCGACATGGTCAGTGCAGGAGCTGGAAGTGAGTCAGCGTCTCTCCTCTGCAGCTTCATTCAGAGCGTATAGCATAACACGCACGCTGAGACGTACGGCGCACGAGTTTGAGTTATTCCTATTGAGGCCCGGGCCTATTCATGGCTCGAGCGCTGAGATCCTCGCGCAGCCCTTTCATCGTGCGCTCTGCCTCTGCAGATCGCGGTTCAAAAGGCTGCACAGCTGAGCGATCGGGGGCCCAGCACAGGTGTGAGCCCTGAAAGCTGAAAGCACTGGACGTTCTGTTAGACCGAGAACATTCAAATGGGTTTTGGCAGCTGCTGGGCCCACGAGCAGCAGCAGTTCCCTTCTGTAGTTCCCAGAGAGATGCGAGGGGAAAAGTTTTGTTACTGAGCGCACGTGGCCGATACCCTCTGGTTTCAGCAGCTCTTTGGTTAACTGGGAACTTTGTCCGTGCGCTGGCTGCAGATTCCTCTTTCTCAATGCGGAAAATGGCCGTCATCAAGGAATGGCATGTGTAAATAATGTGCACGTTAATCGTTCTGTCTGCATATTCAACAACTCAATCACTGCAGTCAAACGCTGCGGTGCATCAGAAGCAGCAGCACTACTATATGTCGGCTTCATCAGTGAGCAGACAGCGGTGATGGCTGACGTTCAGATCGTAGCCTGGTTCAGAAAGCGTTGAAAATAAATGAGCAGGAGTTTATTTATGTCAACAATAAGTGTTTAACCGTACTGGTGATAGCAATGTTGTTCTGAAACTCTCAACAACTCGCCTGTTGGATGAATTTTGATTACATTTCGTTCGTTGTCCCCCAAAGGACGAATCCGAATTACTTTATTGATCCCCCCCCCCAACCTTTTCCTCTCGGGCCACCATGAGATTCATGAATCAAGGGTGAAATGTTTAGCCGCTGCATCAGTTGCTGTCAAATGTGATCCTACACCTCCATGATCCCCAAGGAAGAGTCTTTTGCATCAATATTTTGAGCCAATATTTAAATTTATCAGGCAGGGCACAAAATAAGCACCATCCACCATCCAAACATCGTTAAAATATGCGAGTGTCTGGGAGATTTTCTTCACCAATAGCCAGAAAAACAATGGTCATCTAACGTGGCTGGTTAACATTCATTCATTCCACATTCACTAGAGTTGGATGGCGGACAAAAATGAGCAGAATTAGCCCAAAACAGCAATTTCCTGTCCTGTTTGTTTAATCCATAAACACTCAATTGGGAAAATGTGATGTATCACAACAGCATCATTATCATACTGGTGAACACAGTTGGACTCAGGGGTGATCGCTCGACTTGGATGCCCTTCCAGTCGACAAAATGTGGTGAAGCTTCCTCTCTTCACCAGAAATATATTCCAACTGGTGGCCCTTTTAATTCTTTCAAGTCTTTTTTTTTTAAATTGTTTGTGTGCTGCTGCGTGGTGAAGTAACCTGTGGTGCGCCTCCATGTTCACATGTACAGCGTGGTAACTAATGCTATTCCAAGTTCAGAATCCATCTCTGACTGAGCTGTGAGTTTACAAGCTATTCAGAAATGTTCCCATGAGAACAAGTGTGAAAAGTTCTCTCCTGCACTAGAAAGTTTAGCCAGGTGCTTTATACATTCTGGTTTTCATTATTTCAGACTTTACGTATAGGCTGAGCTGTTGTTATGAGCTATAAGCGGTGCATCTATTTTCCTTCCTGGACGGACGTAATCGGTTCACCGAATCCTTCCATTATAATCAAATCCATTGAATCACACACAAAGAAAACCCATCTGACAGCTTATAATCACCGCACGTCACCGAGCTGCTTTCATGAGATGGTGTGAATTGTGCCTCCACTTTCTCATGAAACACTTTTTGTTTAACATGTTATTCGTAAAAGGACAAAACATCAGTTTATACCTGGGGGGCACGGACAGTAAGGGTGCTGCTGATTACAGTATTTCTAGTCCGCATCTTTGAAAAAGACAGTTTTTCTCAGATGACAAAGAGAAATATTTTCTTTCTCAGCCTCCACTTGAGAAAACATCAGTCCCTGCAGCTCTGTCGAAACGATCGTTGATACAAGAACAAACCGTTTAGTTGAGTCATTTGAGGGAACTTACACAATAACCTGAGCTCTGCTGCGGGCTGTGGACTGTAAAATGCTGATAATAAATGGCGTAATAGATAAAACCTGACTGAATGGCTGCTGATGGGCAGTCAGCTGAGAAACTGACACTCACCCCTTCCTGCCTGGAGAAGAAGCCGAGACAGACGCTCAGGCTGGAACTGGTCTCGCTGGACAGCTCGTGGATTTCTTGCATTTTCTGCAGCACTGCAGATGGAAACCCTGAGGGGGGACAACCCAGATCGATGAAGGACCACTCGCACAGAGTAACGACTGGGATGAAAAAGTCAAACAAGCTGCTGATAAAACAGAGATAAATAACAAGAGGTTTGAATTGTCTTTTTTCATAAACAGACACAGCAAACCTCTAATGACAGGGACAGATGGTGCAGAGTGTTAATTATGAGGATTTCAGGCATCGTTCCTTCAATACCATGTATTAAATCTGCTTGATGATGCTTGTAATTTTAATCATAGAGTACAGTTCTCATTTCCATTCTTGAATGGTTCCTAACTGCGAGGTTTCTCCACAGACAATCTGTAAAAAAAAAATAAAAAAATAATGAAATACTGATTTGAGATGGAAATAACATAATTTTTTACTTTCTGCCAGCCCGTCGTTTTTCAGCATGGCCACGAAAGCTGCCACCTCCTCTTCCAGTTTCTTGTGGCTGGCCTCGGCTGCCTGGAGAGAGGAGAGGAGATGGCACGTAAACAACAGCAGCGGCGGGTGGGCGGACCGAGAGGCTTTCTAGCTCAGAGGAAACACTACTGATAATTACGCCGACGTGCTAATTATGGATTTTCTTGTTTACAGCCACCTGTAGCGAGTCTGTGAGCTGCCCGAGTGACATCACTTCCTCGTCCTCCTCCTCCTCGCTGCCCTGCTCTTGGGAGCAGTAGTGTGTGCTGAAGGCCGAGTGCTCTTCCAGAGAGTCCAGCCAGGCCTGGAAGACAGGAGAAACTCAAACACTCATTCATTTAACGCAGCATGCCCTGGGAATTATTATACGCCTCCATCTCTGATCTGAGAGATTTCACAGCCTTGACGTCCCAGATAGCAAAACTTAAACCAGGATAAGATGTACCTTTACTAATCCCCCATAGGGCAAATTTAATTAACAGGTATTATAAAAAAAAAAAAAAACATTATATCAAAGCTGAACCTTGGATCAAGTCTGACTCAAGTCGCATGTCTTAAAACGCAAGTCCAGGTTATGTGTCAAGTACTTATAGGGCACGTTCAAGACAAGCTTCGAGTCCTCTGGACCGAGTCAAAGTGTTTTTAAAGTCTTTTATACCAAGTCTAAGTGTGTGGTCTTTTAAAGGGACAGATCAGGTCGTTTGATGTCGGGTTGTTTGAGATACTTGTCCCTTGTCAGTGTAACACCTTCGGTAAATGATGGTCAGAAGTAGTACGTAGCAAAAGTGAAAGTTTTGTGCTGCTGAAGATGAGGCAGCGAGACACATTTTAGTCACCTGAAGGTTCAAGTGGGTGCCATATTTAGAACGTATTTAGTGAGAGTTCGACATTCCTGTGTATGAGTGCAGCTGTGCATATCAGCATATTGTGATTTTACGCCGCATGCACAAGAAACAGCAATGTAAGGAGCAGAGATGTCCCGTCTTTCAGGCAGCTAAAATATGTCTCGCTGCTGGCTCAATCTACGGCATCACAATACTCTGCTTCAGTTCCAGTACAACGTGGAGTCAGAATAAGACCATCATCTTCAGCAGGTAATAAACTAGGGATACAACCCCACATCAAAACACCCGAACTATGCCTGTTAGCCAAGTATTTTGGAGAATGTCCAAGTTAGGTCTCGCGTCTTTGAATCGCCAGTCAAAAGTGATCAATGGGCTGGAAATGGCGTATTTGGTGGCCACTTGCAAGTAAAGACTCAAAGCATCTGCGTGTGTCAAATAGTTCAATGAGACTCAAAACAAAGATGCTACTGTGCAAAAAAGCAGCATGATGAGTTCCCATCTGTTTCTTCACCCCTGCTCCTGGTTTTGATCTTAGTACATCTCTGATATGTTCTCGTTAAAGTCAGGAGCACTCCTGATCCTGAATGTGACGACGCTGCCTCATCATTAGTGCTCCTGCAAAAAGTACAAGGATTAGGCAGAATGGTGCAATTAGAGATCTGATGTGAAACTGCTCTACTGACAGAAAAAACAAAACAAAACACAAGCATAACCGGGAGTCAAGCGTAATCAGGCACGAGCGTGTGTCATGTTAGACATGGAACCTTATGGCCTCAGCCCTCAGAGGAAAACTGTAATTGGCTCAATAAAGAGTTAAACTTCAGTTTTAGTACCACAGCTTGATCTGCGCTCTGAGGATTATGAAGCGCAGTGTCCCAGCTGTGTTAACAAGACGCACGCGCCACTGAGCATAAATGACAGGCGTCACCATTAAGCTGCAGGAACATTTGCACAAAAAACACTTTACAACCAAAAAAGCCGACCCCCCCCCTTCAACATCATCTTTAAAACCGTGCAGAGGGCATAAAGAAAATTATTTATTCACGAGAACAAATAATAACAGGCAAATTAAGGCATAATAACAAGAATCTTAAATATTTGAGAAAAGACTAAAAGGAGCTTTGTTGATGATAGAAGCAGGAGAAAAGAAATAAACAGCGCTGGTGATGCTGATTGTTAGTCAGGATCATCTGCGTGGCTGCAGGCAGGAAGATAAGTGATATGCTGATGTGAAGAGGGGAATCTACCGAACCACTCGCTTGCACACATAGACTAATTAATTTGATAATCAAAGGCTAATTTTCTCTCTGAATTTATTCTGGTGCCAGCTGTCACAACAGAAAGCGGCTTCAGGTTATGAAAATGTTGCAGGCGCACAATGTTAATGATTCCTGACAGTTTGGCAGAGCCTCAAAGGGCAAATCTCAACAAACATTATTGCGTTTTCACAGTATTAGTGGGACAACAAGTCCAGTCTCCTCAGCTTTTTCTTTTTGCCTTCAGGCCTCAAGTATGTTGATTCCCACAGCAGATGAGTCGAAGTCGAGACAGAGAATAATGACAAGTGGATCGAAATGTATCAAAAGGAGCTGTGTGTCGGATATCAGCGTCTTCTCTTAAATGAAATCATCACTTGAGGTTACAAAACTACACTGAGCAACATTTCCTGATCTATTAAGCTCTTTAGCCTCTCTCGCAGAGGCAGGTTGGTAAAGAGGTGGAGCCTGATTGGTTCTCCTGCGTTCAGCTCATCACTGATTGGTGCTTCAAGTTGGAACCTTCTATGACAAATCCAGAGAATGACTAACTTGGACATATGGCAACGTGAAATGTAAGGACTCTGTCAAACCAGGTCAGGAGACAATGCGACCTTTTATTTTGTTTTTCCGAAATTAACAACCAGAAGAGGGATGAAACCTACCTTTCTCGTCGCCTCCGGGTCGTTTTTAGGCGACACTTTGAAGTGATGCACGCTGTCATCGAAGCACTTGAGGGTAAAAAAGCAGTTGTCTTTGGCTCGAATCTGAAAAATGAGAACAATTGAAAATTATCTCTTATGGAAAAGTTTTGCTCATAAAAAGGCAACACACACACACACATTTATAACAAACTTACCAGACAGTGAGCGCCTGTGAGCGACTTACAGCCTTGTCTCCTGACATTAGCTGCCGCGTCCGACCTTCATACGAGACAGACAGAGGTTATGTGACATATTTCCAATTGAGGGTATTGAGGACCCTTTACATCCTGACTCATCTGTCACTTCCAACACTTTTCTAATCAAAAGTGCACAGAACTTATATTTTATATTTTCAAATGTCAAATGTCTGATTCGAGGAGCACAGTCAAGCCGAAAGATGGCACCTACTGTTTCGGGTACCAGGATAAAACCCCGTCTTGAAGGACGACCCAGTAGGAGCGCCAGCCGAAGAATCGTGAACTCTGCGGGGTGACACAGAGCCAACAATCACAGGTCTGATTTCACTGTTTTTATTGTTCTGACCGCTATAACTTTAGTGGCGGCGGAGAGCGAGAGCGAGAGTAGCATCTTGAGAAAGTACAGCAAATTGGGAAAAAATCCACTCACACCACATTCCAACCGCTAAAGAGACACACACACACACACACACACACACACACACACACACACACACACACACACACACACACACACACACACACACACACACACACACACACACACACGAGCGAGCCCTGTGGGTCTTTTGTCCCGGCTGATTATCTCAGCAGGTAGTGGGAATGAAGTCAGTTTTTAGGGTTTCCCAGTGTAATTTGGGAGCTGCAAATAATTGTCAGGTTTTGACGTTTAAATAGCTCTCAAATCAGCATCCAGGCAGTAATTACAACTGGGAATGTACTCGGCTGTGGATTGATAAACATTTGCTGTGCCAGTGAGTTTGACAACATCAGAGCTCTGTGGTGCAGAGAGAGATATGGATGAGTTGTTGTATTTTGTATCCTTAAAAGAGGTGGAATAATTAATATTCTTCTTTTAATAATGGCTCATGAGTCTATTTATAGATGTTACGGGTCGCTGCTAGTCATAAACCCAAGGTGAATCACCACAGTCTGCTGCTCTCCTCAGCTCTAAAGGAGCATTTTAGCATCTTTCAGCAAATTATTTTTGTTTTCTGGGCTACTGCTATGCAACACCAATTATATCCTTCCTGATCCGACACCAAGTAAAACAGGCTGGTGTTGCCAATATTTTATACTAAAGCCATCTGTAGCTTTTGGACTGCAGGGACTTCCTGTCGTCTGAACGTCAGCACACAAGCTGAGGTCTAGAAGGGCGTGGATGACTTTCCCTCGGTCTGTCGCCAGCGGCTACACTCTCTTTCTCTCTCTCTCTCTCTCTCTCTCTACCTGTCACCGCTAAAGGTGATTAAAATCTGTCTCGCCTTTAACAGAATATTTCCTCTCCTCTCCCTCAGACTGCAGACCTGCTGCATCGCCTCAGCGTGCTATGTGTTGTGACATACAGCGTCGCTGCTGCTGGGAAATCACACTCGAGCCATCATGAATATCAACTCCCTGTCGGTGGCGGAGGAGGAAGAGGGTATTATTTGAACTGGATCTTGGTGATAGTGTAGATATTTTCTACTGTGTCCCTGTTGTTGATGAAGCACAGATTTACCCCAAATCCCTGAGTTTATATAGAAATCTTTTGATATGAAATTTAATCCTTCAACAGAATTGTTTGTCATCAGGGGTAGCGATATTTCTGGATTCACCAATTACTACGATTAGTGACTTTCTGCTGAACGTGGTGAGTCATTTAGCTGCTAAAGAGACAGAGCGCGAAAGAGAGCAGATACTAGACTAACACACATGAGGTGGACACAAACACCACTCCAAAATAATGCTAACGGTGCTGTTTTTATGCTAGATATAAAAAAAAAGCAAGTTCTTGCTAACAGTTTAGCCACAACCACTAAAAGGGTGATGATATGTTACAATTGTTTATTTGATTCTGCACAAAGTGGCCACGGAGGATTAAGCTGACTTTTAGCAACAACAGTAGCATTAATTGGAGTCATCGGCTAGCTTAGCCTCGTATAGCCAGACCGCGCTCCACAGGCTGTAAAGGATGTAGTGACTGCGCCCCTGCCTACTGAACAGCATCAGGGGAAACTTGTTTAACAAGCCCTTGTATTAAAACGGCTAAATCCCTGCAAAGGAAACGGTTGCAGCTGCTAGCTTGTTTATGTTTGTACCATTAGCAACCAGAGTGTTCGTGCTAGCTCGGAGGTTGTTGTCTGATATAATGACAGGGATTTTGACAGCTGGAGGAAGCGGGAACGCTGCCTGAACCAGGCGCCAAATGACCGACATAATAAAAACAGTTTACAGTCAGTGAGTCAGACTTCTGCTAGCTTCATCACTTTGTAGCTGCTAAAAGGCCTCATTCAGCAGCAAATGTACTACTTTTTTTTTTTTTTTTTACTGCAGATGCACAGGTGGGATTAATAACATTAATTATGCCTGCATTTATTAAGGCTATTAGCATCCCTGGTGCTACTCCCACTCAAGTTTCAATGTGTGCTGTGAAACAATCTGTCACGCTACGTCTCGTTTGTATGGATTATTCTTTATTTCTTTTTTCATGAATTTTTGCACAACAGCCCCACTATCACTTTATGTTAATGTGCGCGCGGTTGCTCGCCAAAGCCTCTCGTATCTTTCAATGCTAATATGACACCCTCATTGTGCCGCCTGTGAATCATGGTGCAGGTCACTGACTCATCACTGTCCCAATGTGTTTATCGAAGCAGTAAACGAATCAATGTCCAAATTCTATCCAGTGTGTAGCAATTCATTCTCCTCTGAACAAGGTTTCAGGTCCATTTCAGCTCTTTCTTTTCAATGACAAAAAGACTGATTTTTACACTTTTTTTTTTCAAATTTAAAAGCATCATTTATTTTTTTATTTTTATTAAAGCAAATGAAAAAGGCACATGCATCTGTGATGATCAGAGGTTTATCCTCATTTTATTTCTTTGTAATGGATTCTGGTTTATCTCAGCCACCATCGATAACAATTACCCCAGACTTTACCTTAAAGAGAAGTCCCTCGTACTTCTTGACATGGCGGGTCATACCCTAAAAGGGACACAAACGAGAAACACGAAGAAAGTAAAACACAAATCAAAGAACAAATCAAAGTAACTTAAGGAGGCCGACTCGTCATCTGAGCACTCACTCGATGAACGTTGCCTTCAAGGACCTGCTTTATTGCTGCATCGCTCGCAAGGTCAAAAACTGTCTGGCCTGTGAGTTATGGGCACACGAGACAAGACAGGCTGTAGTACAATATATTGGAAAGTCAGTTCCCACAACATCATGAGGAGATTTTCAGCACAAGCTGCGGCTTTAAAGAAATACAGAGAGGTACGTTTTGTTAGAGGATTAGACCAGTATTATTCTTTGTTATTCTCACTGAGATTTTTCATCACAGATAAACAATTTTTTCTTATTGTCAGAATAAAGTGACTCAGAGCCGTTCATGACCGCCAGCTCTGGCTTTTTACCATTCTTGTTTTTGATGTCGGGGCTGGCTCCGCTCCTGAGCAGCTTCAGGGCACACTGCTTCTGGCCCCGATAGGCTGCAGAGTGCAGCGGAGTGTTTCCCAGCAGATCTGTGCAGTTGATGTCTGGAGGTTTTTTCCTGCTGAGCTGCAACAAACACAGAGGAAACAGACAGATGGCTTGTGTGGTCCCAAATGCAGCTTTTTAATATTCTGCTAACAACAGAAGCATGATTTTTTTTTTATTTCTCACTCTGTACCCAAAAGCTGGAAGAGTTTAGGCCTTAATGGCTTTCCAAACATTTTTAACTGCAGTGTTTTGAAGACTCTTTTGGCACATATTGCAATTTCTCTCCTGATGAGGTTTTTCAAGGACAGCTGGGATTTAAAGGGCGTAGTCGGCTGCAGACTTGCCTTGACTTGTGCATATGAGAGGATACTTGAAAGAGTAACTGTCAACTCAAGCACCAAGAAGACCTGCCATGCCAGTAGTTTTTGTAATGCTAACATGCTCACAGGGATAATGCTAACGTGCTGATGTTTAGCAGCTATAAACTTTCAAAAATTTAGTATGCATGTAGCTGAGCTTGTGAGCATGCTATCATGTGCTAGTTATCAACAAAAACAAAGCACAGTTGAGGTTGATGGGAGATAATTTCAGATCAAAGTTTTGAAAGTATTATGGGGATCCGGTGGTGTGAGAAACCGACTATTCATTCGACTAGGTGGTGACTCATGTATATAACCTAGAAACCTGCTGGATCAGCGACTGCCTTGGCTGGAAGTTAGCTCTCTGCGGCTCGGCTGGCTACATTAGCAACTGTTTAGGCTCTCTTCTTCTTTGGTGCGTTTAAAGCAGCATGCATTACAGTCAACAACTGTACACAAACAGGACCACTCAGTTACCAGCCTACAAGTTAGCACATTTAGTAAAGGTGTTTAAAAAGACGTTTAAATCTTATTATTAACATTATCATCATCAGCTTTGACTGCTGATTCTACACATTCTGTTGATATGTCCCACTGAAGTTACGACTCTCTCCCCATTCATTTAGATAGGAGCCCGGTCTGCACTGGGGCCTTTTACAAGATGACAGTTGTGTCGCAAAGCTTGCCTGAAAGGAATCTGATCAGATATCAGCATCTGGCACTAACCAGCTGAGTGAGAGTTGAAAGGTTTCCTTCTCGTGCAGCTTCCAGAAGTTCCTCCTCCAGTTTCCTCTCCTCTGTTCTCTCGGCCGCTGATGTCAGGAGAAGTGTGAGAGTGACAAGAAGACACGCAGGAGGTGTCTTTGTATTATTTAGACAAATTGTACCCACTAATATTAAAACATTAAACAAGAGATTGTTTCCATGAATTCTCTTAGATGACGACGTGTCTCTCTCACCTTCCAGCATGCTTCTGATCTCTGGGTTTTGAGTGACATCTTTGGGAATCTGTGCTGTCCCATTGATGACAGTAGCACATGCATCATAGTGCAGCAGCAGCATGACAACCTCCTGATCAATACGTGATTGATTGATTGATTGATTGATTGATTGATTGAATGGATGAATAAATGCATGCACAAAGCCATACTATCACCAAAGACAGAGTAAAAGTAGAGAGAAACTTAAAATCTGAGAAACATATGAGATATCCAGGTACCTTTCTTCCTGTGAAGGCGGCTTTGTGCAGCGGTGTGTCTCCGATATTATTGGGCAGGTTGACGTCGGCCCCGGCCTGAAAGGTGTAAAAACACAGATGCATCAGCCATGCAGTTATTCAAAGACTAAAGATTGTTTTCTTTATAAAAAGGAGAGCCTACCTTCAGCAGTTCCTCCACTACATCTTTGTGTCCAAAGTAACAGGCCAAGTGAAGAGGCGTCCATCCCAGGTTAGACTTCTTCTTACCTGAGGAAACAGTCCGCCCTGTGTTACCCTGTACACTACAATAATAGATAATATCCCCATGCGTCACTCACTCATGTGTACCTTTGCAGTTTATGTTGATCTGCGTCTCCTCCCTTATCTTGGACATGAGGAGCCTCTGAATCCCTGGCAGATCTCCATTCCTGGCATACTGCAGGAACTGCTCCTCCGGCTCCAGCTCCTCCATGGACCCCTGCAGGGGAATTGCAGGGGAAGAAATAGCTAAATGCATGAAAAGATGCTTTTTTTTATTATTTTATTCTTTCCTGTGAGTCAACTGTAATTAAAGAGGAGCTTTCAGAGGCACATGTGCACCGAGTCTCTGCAAAGAAATCCGCTATAAAGCTATAGGAGGGCGATGCTTATTACTAATCACTCAGAGCTTTCAGCGAAATGGCATGAAAGCGGATGAGCCTATGGGTTTTTCAGTGGCAGCACACTTGGGTTTATAAAGAGGCAACATTTGAGCACTACGTAAGAAAAACTTTACAGTAAATACTTGCAAAAATCATGAATATACAGTATTTGTATATATACTGCCATCAAAATAATAATAAAAAAGCCTGCCATAAAGGCTGGTTTATCCCAAGTATGGTCATGATATTTTTTAATAATATAAGCATGTCTATGTTTTCTGGCAGCAGTTGAGACTTTTGGGCACTAGTTGAAAAGACACGCTCACTTAGAACGGAGGTAGCGGGGATGGAGATGTGTGCTATCTTCAAAGAGTTTGAGGACCACTGCTGTGCTTCGGCAGAGTCGCCGATTTTCCGCCACAGAAAATGGCTCCATACGAGACAAAATTCATCAGCGCAGGCCCAGAAAATCATAAGATTTTATGGTTTCAACCTCCAGAAGCACTGATTCCTACATTTCCCATAATGCACCTGCAGAGTATCTTTTAACAGACCCTCCCTACTTGGCAAACAATGGCTACCTTGTAACATGGGATTTAGAAGTCTCAAATCCCAGACAGAAATAGCCCTGATGACATCACCGTGAAAACATCAGGGTTATTACTTGAAGGATTTGTTTTCAGTAATCTGAATTTAATGTGTAAAATCAGCGTAGTGCACCTTTAAAATGACTTCTGAGCTCAGCTTGGCCAAGTAAATGTAGTACTGTGTATTTCTTTTAAGGCCTGAAAGTTGAGTAATCAATCATTATCTTGTCAAGTGGTTGATACTAAAAATAGTTTAAAAAAAAAACCAAAACACCTGGTGATCTTTGAAAAACTGAGAGGGCCGTTTGGCAACTGCGTGACGAACGGTTTATATCAGACAGGAGGAAAAAGCAACTGTCTACCAGGTGGAGAGAAAGATAAACTGTTACAAGAAGGGGCAGTGACCAGACCAGCTCAACAGGAAGGAAACACGTCCCGTCTTTACCCTTTACACAGCGCGAGTCCACATGACGGTCTGCACTTGCGTTCAAAATGCTGCCACGTGACGACACGGAGAGAATACTTGAAGCAATGTTGTGGCATGTCACATGGCTATGAGGAAGAATAATAAACGAGACGACGAGTCAGGGCACTGACAACAATGCATGACCCGGAGCTGAAACAGGTTTACCTGGGAGTGGACAGCATGTGACACTAACGGTTACTCAGCCTGTCTTTCTACTGTCTGCGTCAGGCAGCGGGAAACACCTTCAAAACCTTTATAGACTGTATGTTGCTGCAGTAAGATCAGGACACATGCAGAGTTTTCTTTGGAGTCAATGTTCTCACTTTTTAACATGGTACTTTTATTTGTTATTTGTTAAATCGGATTGCTACAGGCTTATTTTCAACTTTAACATGTCTGAAAGTTCAATATAATCAATTATTACCTTGTCAAATGGTTGAAGTACCTGTTTTTGATGGTACATTTTCTAAAAAAGATATTAAATCGATGCTCTGTAAGACTATCATCAAACGTATATGTTTTACACTGTAAAGAACCCAACGAGTGAAAATGATGCACATTTTTCTCTACAAATGCTGTTTTTTAAGAATATTTTTGAGTTACTTGTGGTTTATTTTATTTCATGCTACTGTGCTCCATACTCCAACCCTGCTAGATGCCCACTGGGAATATCCTAACATTTTCTCTGGTGTTAAAGAAAATCAGCACTTTCACTTGCAGTGCAGTCACACACACACACACACACACGCACACACACACACACACAGAGGCAGTTTCCCTCTCAACTTCTCATATTGTGTTAATATTTTTTAATAACTGAGGCCCAAAGCCATCAAATGACCAATCACTTCCCCTCCCCATCATCTCATGACCCCTCAGATGTATCTTGTGACCCTCTGGAGGGGGTGTGACCCGCAGTTTGGCAACCAGACAGAACATCATGACAAGCAAAACCACCAGACAAAACATCAGTAACATGTCATCTATAATAACTATGGTGTTTCATTTCAGAATGAGCATTGTGCCTTCTGATATTTTGAGAACATGTTGCTCACATTACTTCTATTGGCCTATTCTTTAGTGAAGTTTCATTTTAAATGCAAAACTTGTAATAAAGTATATGACATTAATATCTTACTGAGTAAAGGATCTTATTGGTTAGCTTTTAGCAACATTTCCATATTCTGACTTTTAGACATTTAGCTTTTGATTTTTTAAAGCGATGCCAGGTCCAATAAGGCAGCTGTTAACCCATCAGAAGACAGCCGGACACTTACTGCTCGAACCGGTCCGGTCCCGTGAAGTCAGATCCAGCTGCTCCGTCTCACGCGGGCCCTCTGTGGGGCTGCATGTGATGTTTTAAGCCCCTCTGAGCCGAACTTCGCTACTGCAGCACACAGCGCGCGGCCACTGTCCCCCGACACATCACACCGTCACGCACACACCGCACATCCCGCATTTATCGTCTACAACGGACGTTAGCTGAGTGATGGCGAAATACGGCTGCCTCAGTTTCACCCACACGGTCTCTCTCTCTCACACACACACGGACACACACACACACACACACACACACACATACATACACTCTGTTTTCTGTTTACACTGACATCAGCTGATCAGAGCGGAACTCGCCCTGGCACGACGTTCGCACGCCTTTCAGAATAAAAGCACCAACCGTTATTTCAAACGGAGAATAAAAAGCCAAGCGGGGTGACGAAGAGGCCACGCGTCCTCTTGAACATTATCAGAAATCAAAAGTTGTGAGACTACAGTCACTTTATTTGTTACATGTTGTCCCCTGCGTCGTCTTTGTCCGAGTGTTTTGCCTTATAGTTGTGTGATAACGCGGGGGGGAAATCCGGAAGTCGAAGCACACGCGCGTCATCAGTTGACCCGGAAGCAGTTAGACGTCCACATACAGGCTGGAGCTCAACATGTAGTTCATGTGCTGTAAGTTTGATGTAATTTTTTTTTTTTTTTCACTGACCCATTTAAATGTCTTTATTAACTGACAGCTTATGATAAAATACACGAATGGCCGACATCATTCATCCGGAAAGTGAAGGAGATCTTCAGGCTCAAGTAAGCTAACTTATGCTAGCTTTGGCAACATTTCTGATGAAGTTCAGACTGCCTGGAAAGTTGAGTGTGTTGTGTTTAACAGCTACAGTGTAATAGCTGGTGTAGTAGTAGTATATGAATGTTGTCTGCAGAGAGCGTTTGACACACAAACAGAAGGTCTAGAAGTCCAACAGCAGTTTACTATGGTTTAATATTCAGCACAGACAACACAGGGAGCTCATCCTGGCAGGCTCACAGTGCTGGCACAAACAAACATGTCCCTCTGTTTCTATCTTGAAAAACACAATGGAGGTTTAATTAAATTGCTCGAGCAACTAGGCGTAGAACGAAACATAAAGAGGAACATGCACACACACAGACACACACACACAGGAGGTTGTTCCCAGGGTGTCTCTGGATTCATTAACACATATCTACGTGATGTTTGCAGCTCAGCGGGTGTTGAGCACACAGAGGCCACACATTAACACAGTGCGGCCAAAAACAGCATGAGGACAGACAAAAGATGGACACAAATTAACACCATCACAAACACTCATTATTAAGCTTATTTTGGCGTGCTAAAACAGAGCTTCTGTTAACCTTGTGTCATTGTTGTATATTAGCCCCAATTAGTTGCTGTTATCTATCACCATTACGTACGGGTCGCAGAGCAACATCCAGCTTTCCAAGAAAAAAAACACCTAGTATTCTTTGAACACCAACTGTTGTTCTGAAGGTATATTACCAATCCCAGAAGACACATATGGATAACTTATCCTGTCTGTTGTATGAATGAAGAACATTTTTTCAAGTTTCATGAGTTATGGTTACATTTCCTATACAGATAGCTCAACATGTCCAGTTTCAGTATTAGCATGCTTTTACACAAGAAACAAAGCACAAGGTACATTTATTTATCATTTTACAACACTGGGGTTGTAAAACGAAATTAGGGTTGAGTCCTTTTATGCTTTATCACAGAAAAACAACACATGACATTTCCAGCTTCCATTACTGTTTGGATAAGGAACCAGTGGCACAACTTCAGACAACATGTCAGGAGTGTATCTTTGTTCCCCCGTTGAACATTTTGTTATTCACATTCCCCTTCCTTTTGTGTTTGTGTCAAATAAACCGAACTCTTGACCTAGAGCTAAGGAACATAAACCCTTAGAGGAAAGACTTATGTAGGATAAGAGAACAGAGGACCCTGGGAACGTAGGACAAAGACTGGGAACTCAAGCTCACTAATTAAGACATTCAATATGCCAGGCAAGCAGTAGAAACTCCAGGAAGATTCTGCTCCCAGCCAAGATATAGTCCAAATGCAAAACCTCCCATAAGACAGCATTTTACATTTTCATAGTCTGGTTTTTGTATGGGTTTAAACCACCAGCATATGATGTGTTAATTAATGAGCTTTTGGTCCTGGTAGGGGGATTTTGTACCTCTTGTACCAGAGCCAGGCTAATTGTTTCCTCCCTTTTCAAGTCTTTATTCTCAGCTGTTTGGCTGCTGGCTGAAAAAACAATTGATATTTCACAAAAGTGTTGAACTGTTGCTTTAGATGCGTGGGTTTTTTCTTTCTCTGTTCTTTTTTGTTTCAGAAAAATGAAATGTTTAATTCAGGGGCGGCTGTAGCTCAGTGTGTAGAGCAGGTCGAAGGGCCACTGGTTCAAATCCTGGCTCCTCCGGGCCAATTTGCTGCATCAGTGCGGGCCCCGCGATGAGCTGGTGACTTGTCCAGGGTGTACCCTGCCTTCGCCCCGAGACAGCTGGGATTGGCTCCAGCAACAACCCCGCGACCCCTTGAAAAAGGGATAAAGCGGTTACAGGCGAGGACAAAATATTGAATTCAGTTTTTTTCAATTACATGGCGACACATAAAAAGCTCAAACTGAGACTATTTGTGGTTCTATACTGTTTAGTTTTGATGCGCAGTTGGATTTTGCTGATAAAGGGACAGAGTTTGAAGCCTGCCACTGTTCCAAATGCTGAAAGGACTTGATGAATGTATAATTAATGGCAACAGACTGCCCAGTATTGATGTTTTGTTATTGTTCCCTCTGATTTAGATTGAAGAGGTCGAGGCGCTGTCATCCATCTATGGGGATGAGTGGTGTGTTATAGATGAAGCATCCAGAATATTTTGCATCAAAGTATCCAACGACTTGGAGCAGCCAAAACTGACAGCGTGTTTGCAGGTAGAGAAAAAGAAAATCTGTCATGCGGTGCAGTTTGCCTGTGATGCAGTTTTTTGATTATTTTTTTTTCCCCCATTGATCAGATAATTCTCCCACCTGATTATCCGAGCGCATCGCCCCCCATCTACCAGATCAAGTAAGTCTATTTGCCTTTCAAATTTAATCTTGTACTGATGTGCTGATTTGATAGAACAACATCCCACTCAAAAACCTACTCCTCGTCCTACTCAATAACCCTCTATTTGTTCTCGGCTTTTGTAGTGCAGCGTGGTTGCGAGGCCCCGAGAGGGCCAAATTGGCAAACAGCCTGGAAGACCTCTATGTGTGAGTGCTTCTCGTAATTTCTGACTTCACAAAGAGGTACCGTCGGGCGATATTAGCCACAACAAAAGCTTTTTATGGTTGTGTCCTCGGTGCAATTTCTTTGTAGTCTGTGTCCCTTGGAGAATCGACCCTCATATGGAAATATTTAAATTTCAACAGGGATCATGTGGGAGAGAGCATACTTTACCTGTGGGTGGAGAAAATTCGAGAATTCCTCTTGGAGAGATCCCAGAGCTCAGAAACAGGTGAGGTGTGAAAAATGTAATTCATGCTTGAGAGGCACACTTACTTTAGCAATTTGTAATGACTGAATTTCACTTGATAGATTTTCAAAGCCCAGGAAAGTCAAGGGCAGGCTTATTTTATTGCTATCATTCAATCACTAACCCCAGATGCCTTTAGCTACCGTTGCTATGTCGTATTTATTGTGTAAGAAAAATTGCAATTCAAACATACACTGAATGGTGGCGGCAGATGTTCTCAGATTATTTAGTAAATTTTATCAAGTAAACAATACATTTCCCTCTGAATTGTCATAGAGTAGAAGTATATAGTAGCTATAACGGAAATTCTCACGAAAAAATAACTACAAAATGAAATTACCTCAAATTGTACCTACTGTAAGTGCAATATATGAGTAAATGTACATAGTTACTAGGGGTAGGAATCTCTTGGCACCTCACGATTCGATTCGATTCTGATTCTGAGGTTGGCGATTCGACTCTAAACTGATTATCGATGCATCTCGATGCAACAATTTTTTTGTTTACATTTCCATGCATTATTTTTAAAAACTAATAATAATTAAACCCCAGTTTGCTAATCACTTCCTACTTTTGTGATGATCAATAAGAAAGAAACGTGGAGATGGTATTTTGTGTCTTGACTCTAGACACCATCGTCCGAAAACCCACGTTCTCCACAGTGGAATACTGTCGTCAATCCAATGCATTAAAACTTGCTGGCATCTGCAACAGGTCGCTGCTTCTCTCCCAACTCTGGGTGGTATCATGCAAGGTGGTTTCTCAAATGAGTTGTGTTGCCGAAGTATTTAAGTTGAGTTCCACACACCTTACAAATTGTGTAGGTCTTGTCAATTCTCCCCTCGACTTCATGGAACTCAAAATGCTGCCATACAGTGACTTTCAAAGATTAACTGTCTGCGTGTTTTCTTTTCTCACTTCACTACTACTCATTGCTTCAGCAAACTGTTTCATCGCATGCTAATCTCTATTTTGTCTAAGTCTTCTTCCCCATGAAATGGATCACCTCAGGTGGTGCTTTGCTCCCTCTGGCACAATCACCTTATCTGTAGCGAGTGACATGTCATTACTATAAAATCTTGCAGTGTGTGCACATTTAAGATTGAAAAATATTGACTTTGGCAAACTTAACACTGTCTTGATAAAGTTCGGTTGGGGCTGCTGGAGTGTAAACGTCATTAAACCATATAACACTCATTATTCTCTGAATGTTTTATGTTTTGCTGTTTTTGGACAACCTGTCAGCATAAAGTAATATAGTTAGCTAATGACATGCCACTCACAACTAACAAGTGCATCTTGCATTAGAGTAGCTCAACAGATTATATAATCTATTGAATTCACGTTTGCTATTGTTTTTTTAATACGTAAAGAAATACACCATCCTCCAATCAGAAGCCTCGCCTGCATGTGTCCTCTGCTAAGATGCCTTTCCATGAGTGATACAACTACCTGATGTGGTCTGAAGTTGTAATAAGATGAGCACAATGGCCTGTGGGGGCATTGAAAAATCCATCTGTGTCTGACTTTGAGTGACTGCATTGAATTAAGATCGATATCTATTTAATGCCTTCTGTTACCCTGGCAGACTCTTTTGAAGTGTTAAACGAGACAAAGATGCCCAAATTAAAGGTATTCTACAGGTGTCACCGTGCAGCAGGGTTTTCTCAGGGAGTCTGGTCTGTGTCTGTGATATAGAGCACAGTAGGATCTATTATCCAGGCAGTCGGTTTCTTTTGAGCAACAAGGCCGAGAAATATTAACTGCCCTGTCTATTGTTGTGTGGCTTACATTATCCTCTCGCCGTGATTCATGTGGTAATAACTATAACTGGTCTCAGCTCTTAAGTCCAGAGGAGAGGGGTTGACGACTTATTCCCATTCAAATGACGGGGAGGGGGAGCGTAGCGCAGACGGGGTGAAAGAGGGGAGGATTGATAAGGATGAAGATGCAGTTTTCAGCAAAAAAAAAAAAAAAAAAGGAAATGAAAAGGGAGTAAACATTAAAGAGAGGACATGAAAAGTAAAGACCAATAATGGGTCTGATATTGGATATGGTTGAATAAGACCAGCCAGAAAGCAGAGGATGAAAAACAAATGTTTAACCCGCCTAAATATGAAGTCCCGTTTACTTTTAATCGATTTTGGCGGTGCCTGTATGTGTGTGCTTCTGTGTGTGCATATGTACGCACAGAATAAACACTATAGGCCTCACATCATTAAAGCAAGCTTGATAGTAGAAACATTTGGCGTTAAGTGTGGCAAGATTTTTCTTTGTATCAGATCTCCCCAAAAAATCACACCAAGGATTGTCTGTGTGTCCCAAACCTGAAATAGTTTATTCATCTCCTGCAGGGCAACATTTGATTGTTTCTTTGTGCTTTTAGTAATAGTATTATTATAGTATAGTGCAGTATAGTATAGTAATGGTATAACAAAACATTGAAATGCTGTGTAAACCTCTGTATTGTGAATGCATTGATAACAAATCATTTTTAGCAGTATTATTGTTGGTGTCACTGTCAGACAACTGGTGAGGACAAACCTTGCATTCACTCATGCATTTCATCTGTAATGGAGATGTGAAAGCAGATGGAAATGGTGCCAGGCAGCCATTTCTGAATCCACTGCCAGTCAGCCTTCATTTTATTGGGACTTTACTGGGATGTCAGCAGGGTGATGTAGCCCAAAACAATATTTTTAGGTTAAATCCTGTATATATCTAACAATATATATCGTGATATTTTGAGAGCTCCTCCAATGTACTTAATAAATAAAAACATTTAAAAAATGAATAGAAAGACTTAAAGGTCCAGTGTGTAGGATTCAGGGACATAAATGTGATATGATAAGAACAAACATTTTTAATTAGTGTATGATTGCCTGAAACTGAGAAGTGTTGTGTTTTCGTAGCCTTAGAATTAGCCCTTTATGTCAGAGTCTGCCATATGCGCTGGACAAAAAAAAATACTTATAGTAGAGCAGGCCTCTTGTTTTTAATGTTTACAGCAGCCATTGTAGGAAACAGTTGCAATCTGCAGCCTCACTGCTAGATGCCACTAAATCCCACACGCTGGACCTTTTTTTTTAGTAAGAAAATCAGCCTGAAATAATAAAAGTGGGTCATTTGAAAAGTTAGGGGGGCAGGTCTGCCTCTCCAGTGGATAATATGTTTTTGAGTGTTGTCCAAAAGCTATTTTGAACATAACAATGAGTCACACTGTGACTCCAAAGTGGCAAACATGTATTAATCCACAGCTGAAAATAGTCCCGAACAAATCAACTGATCCTCATATTGCCCTGTTTGAGCAGTGTTTGCTAAAAATGATTATTTTTGTCACATTTTTGAAGGAGTTATATCTTCACTCATAACCCCTACGGTTGGGACTGAGAGGCACTGAGAGGCTGTGGAAGTTAGACAGTATTGAAAGATGGACTAACACGTTGTTAGTTTGGGTACTTTCATGTGATTTATTTGACATCTGAATCTTTGCAACTATATATTCCTACAGAACAGACTACTGTAAAAAGGAGTCACAATTGTATAGTTTGTCCAACAAGTTTTAAAACCTTTGTTTAGGATTTTGTAAATATTCTATGCAATATCCTTACTGATAGAGCGTCAATAGATTTTAGACTGTGCAACGGAGCACTGATGTCAGTTCACCTGTTGATCTTTTGTAACTCTTCCCTCTGAATAATGTGTATCTACAACCTTCACTCACTAACATGGCCCGTTTCTGACGCTGGTGCTGTTCTCTGCGTGCATGTTGTTCAGAAACGTGGGAACTGAGCATAATGTGTCGTGATTAACTGTCTGAGAAAAGCAAACACAACAGACATCGCTCAAGTGGAAGCTGGCACTCCGCTGAGTGAAGTTTGTGTAATCACTGCTTAAAGCATCTTCACTGGCCCCAAATCTATAGTATTAGTCGGGCTCTGTTGATTGGTTTATTCAGCTGATTCATTCGCGAACAATCACCAAATGAAGATATTTTCAACTCAAACACATCTTGTTATTGTGACCCACGAGTACACACAATCACGATCACTTACACTCTGCGCTCCAAGATCCGAGATGTCCGATGCTTATCCAGTAATGCTGATTTAACTGTTTTCTCAGAGCTTCAATCAGAAAATGTTGGGAAACTGCACATGCGAATAAACTTTCGATGATTTTGGAAATTATGTTCTGTAATTCTACAAGTGGATGTTGGCAGCTCTCACACACGTTGATCGGCAGTCGTTGTGTGTGTGTGTGTGTGTGTGTGTGTGTGTGTGTGGGGGGTGTTTGGACCAGGAACAGAAAGCTCCAGGGCTGCTGGCAGCTGCAGGAACAGTCAGTGCCAGCCAAGTGGTACCTGGCCCTTTGTCATCCCGTGCTTCATTCACTCGGCCTCAGACATCAGAGGTTCACTCTTGTAAACCTTTGACAACTTGACATATGCAATCTTTTGTTTTAGGTTGTCCATGCCTGAAATGGGTGCTGGGTTGGAAAGATACTTTTTAGGGGTGGCCATCCCATGCCACCCTTGTAGATCCACTCTTGCTGTTATGTATTATTTATAGTCTGTGTTGGTATAATAGGTCATTAAACCGTGTTTGTGTCAATTTTAAAGGTCATGCCTTCTTAATGTAGTGATGAGATGCTCAGTGTGTGTAATTTTGATGACTAGCTGCCTGACTTGCAGAAATCTCACTGAAGACTTTTAGAGGAAACAACAACAACAAGTGTCTTCTTTAAAAATACTTTTCTGATGTTTTCTCACATGTCCTCTTCCAGTGGATCAACCAGAAAAGGTGAACATGACAGCTGAGGAGGAAGTGGACGATGAGGACATACCGGACTTCAGGACTTTCAAACTGAACACAGAAAATGCACATCTCTTCATTGATCAAGGAAACGGTAACGCTCATTACATAGTTTGATAGAAGTGGTCAAAACTGAACAAGGATTATAGTGAGGTATGATTTTTGTCCCATAGATGAAGAGTCACCTCCTATAAAACATGGAACTACCATCACTGACCGACGTAGCACCTTCCAGCCTCACTTAGCACCTGTGGTGACGCCCAGACAGGTAAGAAACATGAATGACATGTTAGTATTTTACATCTCCAAACAGTAGAGCAGAAGATTATAATTGATTTTGTTGAAATATGAGAAGATACCATTTTTTTTTCTCTAACCGTGGCGACAAGGCTCATACAAGCAATTTTCCGAAACTGAAATATCGTCCTGTTCCTGCTTGCTAATCATACTCTCTGGGATCTGAGGTAACACACACTGATCCGTCTTAAAAGCTTCCACCTGCTGTGAAGTGTTATTTAGACAAAAATATTTACAGACGCAGCTGTCCTCCAGAGAGCAGATGAAATGACACCTGCACACCATTTACATATTTTCTTGTAAAAGTTTGTAAATGTTCAGTTCAGCCAGAGAGAGAAATGAGTAAAAGACTCAGATGTGCTTCAGTCTGAAGAAATCTGAGTCTTGTGTTTTCATCCAGTGTAGTTTTCTGTACAGTGTGTTTTAATACAGAAACTGTATGGAGCTCCAAAGTGTTTGGTATTAAATGATTTAATAAGATGTCATGAAATGATTAAAAAAAAACAGTTCTGATAACTATATAGATGAACAGAAAAGATAATTTAAGGAATTATTAAAACAAATGATTATTTATAATAATTATTATTTATATTTTCTGTTATATTGGTGTTGATAATGTTGCTAGTCACAGCCCCCCTCAGTTTTCAATCACATGTCCCCTGCCACCCATTACACTGATCCATCAGTTAATCACCGCTTGTGTATTTAAATCCTCATCTTCCCGTCTGTCTCTGTCATTTCGTCTGTTTTGTTTTTTCCTTGTGTTCCCTGTGTCTCCCTGTCCCATCTTCCAATCATGTGTATCTGGCTTTTGGTTCCTGATTCCTCGCGTTATTTCTGTTTTGCATTCTTCCTTTTGCTGTTACAATTTTGGATTTAGATTTTTAGCTTTTTGCTATTAAAGCTCGCTCTTACTTTTGGTCACCATTTTGTAGCGTGATATGGAATTGCTGCTTGAGATTGGTATCTTAATAGTGGAACATTATTAAATCAACTGTATGTGGCCTGGTTGGTATTGCTGGCGATAGTAAATACAAGTCAAAACTCGCAGCGCTGATATATTCACACGGCCTTCTATACTGTCAGACTGTTTTTGTGCACACAAAAGAATGAGTTCTCTAAGATTTTGCTCACAAATTTGTTAAAACCTGCTTGAGTGAGCACCTGGCAGTTGTAGCGTATGCTGTATAAACAGCGTGGTTTGTGCCCTGGTGTTCACCGGGTTGGTCCTGATGAAATGCCACTCTAAAATGTGAGTGTTTTATCACACAACACAATGTCACAGATGTCGTAAGTGGCATGCTGACGGCAGGAATGTCCACCAGAGCTGTTGTTTGCAAACTGAATGTTCATTTCACTCCAATAAGCTGTGTCCATTGTCTAGAATTTGGCAGTACATCCAACCGGCCACAGAATCGCAGGCCATGTGTAATCAAGTCAGCCAAGGACTTCCACATTCAGCAGATGAGCTGAGATCAGGCACCTGGACACAATGTTGGTGGACAGGCTCACCTTCACTGGTGTCTGACACCTTAGAGAAGTATTTTCTTAATGGATGAAGCCTGGTTTTCACCGTGCCAGACAGATGGAAGATCTCCTGTACGGTGTCAGTGTTGCTGTGCAGTTTGGTTATGTCGACTTTGTGAACCAAGTACCAAGTACGGGCCGACATAAGCGCCCTGGAAGCTGAAAACATCCCAGTTCTTGAGTGGCCCGCACACTCACCAAACACGTCCGCCAGCTGGCATGTTTGGGTTGTCCTGGATAGACGTGTACAGCAGCGAGTTCCACTTCCTGCCACAATATTGTCCCTGCAATATCCTGCAACTTCACACAGATATTAAAGTGCACCAGCACTTCACAGGTTACAATCAATAACCTGATCAACTCTACCAGACCAAGATGTGTCGCTCTGCATGAGGAAAACGGTGGTCACCCTCAACCCGAAATTAAAAAAAAGCCTTTCTGTGAAATCCACAGTTCATGGTCTTCTTCTCCTGTTTAATCAGCATCTTGTTATGCTACACCTGTCAGGTGGATGGATTTTCCTGGCACAGGTGAAGTGCTCATTAACAGAGATTGTCACAAATCTATTGAGGAAAAACAAGTTTGCACATAAACGAGCAAAGAGCTTCTGTTTAATATTCTGGAAAATGGAAGTGCAATTGTTGCATTTTGATTTCTGTTCAGGGCAATTTGATGCAGCATTACACATTATATACGATAGTATAATTTTGACTGTCAGTTTTCCATGAAGAAATAATGTCCAATACACATTTTAAACCCCTGCAACTGACAGAAAATTCTTCTGTCATGATATCATAAAATTAGAAACACATAATAAAACTGATATACCATCACATTCTGATCAGTCATAACAGTGATATGACCAGCTGATCCCTGCACAGCCCTGTGCAGGAGGGGAGATCTAATTAGCACAGCTCTATGAATAGAGGATGTTTGTCAGACTGCTGTTGAAGAGAGCCTCATTTTCCATCAGTGCTGTCAGTCCTTCATGCAGTGGCTTAAATTATGAAATGTCAGTTTTAAAAAGAAAAAATCTGTCATCAAACCATGATAAGAATATTCAAGTGTAGGGCTGTTGATCACTAAGATGACATGCCGGAAATGTTCCAGCTAAGGCTCGCTTTGAATAAAAATGATCATTATGGTGACTTCAGTTGATTGGAAATGACTTGGAAAACATACTTGTAAAACGGAGGCTTACTATGCTTTTTATTTTTTTTCCTGTCCTTCAGTGTTTCATAAAGGTTCTTGTGCATGAAAACGTAGATAAAAGATAAAAGTTTGCGTGTTGCATAATTTATGCCTAGCGGCTAGTTTGGCACATCAGAGTTGTTGTTAGTGATGCTGGCTCAGGCGTGTCTGAGCTGACCAATCAGAGCAGGCTGGATATTCAAGGGGGCGGGCCTTTAAAGAGACAGGAGCTAAAACAGAGCGTTTCAGACGAGGGGCGGGGGTACAGAGCTGCAGCAGTGGACAGCATGAGAAAACTGATGTGTTTGTTGGAGCTTGTAAAGTGTGTAAACCTATTCTAGTGGTGACCAAAAACAAAACTGTGAAAACTGAAAATGAGCAAAGTATGTCTCTTAGGAAAGATGGAAAAATGGTGTGCATGGTTAAAAAAATGGTAAACATGCGAAAAACATTGGAAATACAGCTGCCTTAGGCGTGTTTAGCTGCCAAAGAAACTGAGACTCAACTATTCAATCCTATTTTATTTTTGTAGGATTTCATAAGCAGGTGACTAAATCTGTTTTTGTGCATTTGTCAGCAGCGTCAGGCAGCTGTCATGCACATATACTGCATTATTTTCAAACTGCTATGGTTCAGAAAAGAACTGTCTTTTCACACACATCCGGCATGAAAGCGGTTTATGATAAACACAGATTTTATTTTTGTGTGTGTGTGTGTGTGTGTGTGTGTGTGTCAGCATTTTTCATTCATAATCGAGGTGCAGATGTAATGGCATGTGACAGTGAAGTGAGGAACATGTCATGGTGTTTATCGTTCCACCTGTTTGTGTGTTGCAGGTAAAAATGGTCCTGGAGAAGCTGTATGAAAACAAGAAGATTGCCAGTGCCACTCATAATATTTACGCATACAGGTCAGTGATATCGTACAGGATCTCACATCTATCATGAATTTATGATGCAAACCATGGTAACTACAGTACCTGAGCTTAGTGTTACAGTGAGTCTCATTAGTGGAGAGGATCATTAATTGAAGACTGGAGGCCTGCCTTTCTAAAGGGCACATCACTTTATTAAAGGTCGAAATAGCAACGGAGAAAATAACGGCTGCTTGATAGTATTGTGTATTTTGTGAATAGACGTGTTTATACGCCTGCCTATATGCCTGCATGTGCCGTTTTTTTGTTTTTTTTTTCGCATAGTCTAATGAGGTCGATGTCAAGCTGCTGATGCACAGACTGGGTGGTCATTACCGCTGACATTTAGAGTGCTGAAAAAAAAACCTCTCCCGCTGAAGAGGCTGCTGGTGTCACAGCGTCATTCTCAGACCAAAATGTCTTAATGCTCTCCCACCTCATGCCAAGCTGTTGCCGATTTTTCTTCCCCTAGAATTTACTGCGAGGACAAGCACAGCTTCCTGCAGGACTGCGAGGACGACGGAGAGACAGCCGCGGGGGGGAGATTGCTCCATTTGCTGCAGGTTATTATTTCATTAAGAAAACAGACCTTGACCCGACTCGCCACCCTTTCAGCTGTGTGTTAAACATTTGTCAAAAAGAAAAACACGCCGACCAAGCTGATGACTGTTGCTTGTTGCATCCAATTCTCTCTTGGCTTCTGCTTGTGCAGTTGGTGTTAGTTTGTAGCTGCCTTGTTCATGTTTCTTAGTCCAAACAATTTGGCATCTGCTGTGGCTTTTAAACCTGGATTGTTATGAGTACGGAGCTTTCCAAAGACTCAGGCGTTACACTAAAACTTCTTGTTTTCTGTTAGTACCTCATCTATCGTAAACTTTCGGAGATGTGTTCCTCATAGAACAAATACATAGCATATGTATAATATGTAATATTCATATTAATGATCACAGTTGTGTTTGAAAAATGCCAGTTGGTCTTTGTACAACATAAATGTAATTTTATTTTCAGATATTTACCAGTCTTTAATGCACCATCTGTCTGCAAGTCTGTGAGATGACAAAATGTGCTGAACAGAAAAAAAAGCTGTGTCTTTAATCCATCCTACACACTAATTCTGAGCAGGTTTTGATTATATATGTAGTGTGTTCATACTGGATGAGTGAGAAGTGACATCTGCAGAAAATTCAAATTACTTGTGAACGATCACGAGCAACAAAACCAAAAATGATTTAAAACCCACACAGTTACTCAAACATTCTTTGTTGAGGGATGCAAACTTAGTTTGCCAAAAAAAAAAAAGTATCCTTGCAGCCCTTAATTCATTTTCTGACTAAATAGTTAAAATAAAATATTCATAATTATGTTTTCATTTGTGTTTAATCACCTAAAAATAACTGAAATAACTTCAGAATAAGTTACGTTTACAGAGGGAGGGTGTCCTCTTAACCCTGCTTTGGCATTACAGAAGCCCAGAACAGACAAAAACCAAACTCTGGCTCTAGAGAGGACCTTTTATGTTCTTCGTGTTCTGTTGCCTATAAATCCCACACACTGGACCTTTAACTGACCTAATGTGTCAGCCCCATGAGGGAGTGTGAGAAAGAGTTCCTTCAAACGTGACTGGGTTTGTACCAATGTCTGCGCCACATGAGGAAGAAAAATAGAAAATCATTAAATCTAGCAGTGCCACCAGGAATCGTTCAGTCTGTTAGGGATGATTTCACTGTCGGACATCACCATCGTGGTCTGTTATGAAGTAAAAATCCTGATATTAAGATGCTGAAATTGCTTGTCCTGAGGGCAGAGACAAACATTAATTGAGGTAAGTGAACTTGGAGAGAAAAATCAGTCTCCACAGGGACTGAAACTTTAGGGTCTTACATGAGGAAATGACTTCATTAGTGTGACCCACACCACTCGTTTTTACCTAATGTGTAAATTTCCACTCCGTCAGTCTCCAGAGAAGTAGTTCACGATAGTGATTTCACACAATTAATCCTCTCGTTTCACATCTCAGATACTCACTTGTCACTGGTTTGTGCTGTCAGATGGCACTATGATTCACACACACCCACATCACACTGAAATGTCCAATTGTCCACACACTGTTTCGCCAGTCGCGCTGGCTGAAGGCCAGTGAAGGGTTTGTGACAAAAGGTTTGCTGTGATCAGTGCTCACCGCTGACCTGTAGTAGTCCTGTCGTACTCGTTCTGAGTCGGTGCCGAGTCGTATTAGAGCTCCACTAGATGAGATCCATGACTCATGTCAAAGTTCATCCTCGTTCACAAGCTGACAGCAGGCGTCTGTGCCAGTGTGACCCCGTTACAGTGATGAATCGATGTGAAATGGGGCATCGGACTGGTGTGTATGTCAGAGACTGTGATGTGCTGTGTAGAGTCCGGAGTAATCAACAGTAATTAAGCTGTTTACGACTAATGCAGTGTTTCCTCCTAAACAGCCAGCCACCTCAGGAACACAGCACCCTACACAGATGGTCCCGGCTGTAATTTACTGAAATTACTGTCTGGATCAATGAAAAAAGGCGACAAACTTACTCAATAACTTAGTCTATTAAAAATTAAATATTTGTAAATTAACAAGAGGCCAGGTGACTTTGTGTAACTCACGTAATTATCACCAGACTCTGCATTTCCCCTCAAGCTCATGTGATCTTTACAGTGTCCTTAAGTTCATTGTTTTGGTTTTGCTTTACTCTTTTGGTTCAGTCTCAAGCTAAAGCTCTAAAAAAAAAAACTGTAGGCTTCCTGATAAATGGACAGACACCATCAGAAGCAGAGCCCTTGTCATTCCTATCAAAGCTGCTCAGTGGCACGTGAAGCCAAAAAGTTCAACTTTCTGGGTGTATAATACCCCAAATCTTCCACATTGTGTGGCCCATGTTGTTCTGCGCTGGCTGAACTTCCAGTTTAGCCCCCAGCTGACTTCAGTGGGGATGAAATGATTTAATGGTGCAGCTCCTGTTGACACTCCAGCTGTCATTGGACTGAATGGATCAATGGAAGCTTATAAGAAAAAAAATATTTTTGGGCTCCTGTGCATCACCTAACATTGTAATTACATAGTTGGCCACTATGTAAAAGTGGCTCTATAGCCTGTCGCTAGCTGGCAAACACAGTTACGATTTGACAGGCAAGTCCAAGCGAACGCTGTGTAGAAAAGGCAAGCGCGTGCTAACACGTAACCACACAGAGACTTGTTCATAGTTTTACTAGACAAAGGCTTTTTTCTACGCGTTTTGGTGCGAGGTGTCTTGGCGTGATCGGCCCTTTGGGTAAATCAACCTCATGAGGTGATATACTGTGTGTCACGCTGTGTTTACTGCTTGTTATGATTACCGAAAAAAAAGGCAGATCAGTCAGAACAGTTGTTAAAACTGTTAAACGTGAACTCAGCAACTTCATATTTGCTGTACTTAACCCATATAATCCTGAACGACATACATCGGAGCCTCTTCAAAGACGCACTATGCGTACACTTCCTGCAGCCGACTGACCTACTGTAAATTGTACCGATAGCATCTCGGACCCACTGTCCTTCTGCTCATCCTTCTGAGCAACACGCTGATTAATCTTCTTCTTGTCACACTCTCAGCGTACCGAGCAATTTACATGAAGAGCTCTCTCCTTAATCTATTCTTCTCTAATCTCATCCCTCTCCACGAGCCTTTCTTCCTGTTTCCTCATTTAGATTCGCGCTCTCTGTCAGTGAATGGGGAAGTGTGAGGTGATGAATAAAGAAAAGGATCTGATTAATAGTGTCGCCAGCCAGATGTGGATGAGTCCCCCCTCCAGTGACAGCGCTTTTTGTGTGTGCTGCAGTGCGGAGCCGAAATCTCCGCTCTGTGTTAAAGGAACAGTCCGGCATGATGGGGAATTGGCTGATTTGCTTTTCGCTCGCAGTTTGAGGAGAAGACTGTCAGTTAGTTCTGTGTACTCAGTAGAGAAAAGCAGGACGTGTCAGCTTAGCCCGTACAGCCAGCTTCTATTAACAAATGTTATATATATCCAGTTGTTTTCTATCAACACTTTTTTCCCTTCCTCTTTTTTTTCTTTTTAGCTAACATACTAGTGACTAGACTATCTAGACTAGACGGACTTTGGTTTGGTTTTGATTAGAGGGTTTCTGAAATGTTGCACTGTTGTTGGTCGAAAAAATGACATTCATGCTTAAAGGGTAAGATTTACACACTGAAGTGTGTTTACAGGTGTTGGGGAGTACCACAGCATATGTAAAAAAAAAAGTTTCAAAGTTTTTTAAATTATAAAGGCTTTTGTAGGCTCCACAGGAAGCTGCATATAATGTGATAAGTTCCTCCAGTGATGTCGATCAGTGGATAAATTGCATTGGGATTCTGAAGTGTCGGGCCATTAGACGTAGACTGACAGCTGGGCCAGAATCATGAGGACTCATCCACCACATCACATCTGGTGTGAAATATTTCACTGCTTAAAAATGGTTTGCCAGTAGTATATCCTCTCACATTCACACTCATTTCACGGCTAACGCGTGTTTGTCTCTCACCACAGATTCTGGACGTACGTAATGTCATGGTGGTCGTGTCTCGGTGGTACGGAGGTATTTTGCTGGGTCCGGACCGCTTCAAGCACATCAACAACTGTGCCAGAAACATCCTGGTAGAGGAGGGATACACCGCCTCCACGGTGAGACGCTCGCCGGGCCTCTTGCAAATCACTCTGCCATCTTCCATTGACACGTCATCAGTCAAACGTGGCTTTGCTGTCGGTTTTCTGATGCAGGGAAACACCTGGTGTCTTGTAGGTTTAAATCACTTTTACCCTCATGTTCCTCCGATTCCCTGAAAACAAAAGATCGGATTATTTTATTTTTTATTTGACAACCAAATTCCAGAAGTCAGAAGAGTCCCTCCAACCCTGTCAGACAGTATATAGTTACAGGTCACAGTGAGCCATAGATTTATTAGAATAATATCGAGTGTCTGTCAGACTCGCTTTGTGTTTCCACAGTAACCACTTCAGTAGCTGTCACATTAGGGATATTGATTTATTTGAAGTGTCTGGTTGCCACATTTTCTGAAGATCAAACACTCACTGTTCGCTTTCAGCAGCCTGAAGTTAGGTCCAGTCTGCTTTGAAGCTGTCTTTGTGCTCCGCGAAGTTATTCCATTGATAACACGATTGACCTCTGAGCTGCTGCCACACGTACAGTGCTGTAGATTAAAGGTACAGCAAACCAACTCTTAAAAGTGTCCTACTTCAAAACCCCATGAGCTGTATGTAAAAAAAAATAAATAAATAAAAAAAATAAGCACTTGATTTCATTCCCATCCTGACAGCAAAGTGTCCGTTCCCTTTGGATGTGAAGTCTGGGCTGTATGAAATCCAATCAGAGTCCACCATCTGTGGATTGAGGGAGCTGCTCATGATGTGTAATCACTTTTTCTGTAGTTAAATCTTAAACGTGCAAAAACAATATTATAGCTGGATGAAAAATATCTTCCATACGAGTGGAATATTTAACCCTCCAAACAAAAAAAATCCTCGACGTTTGGGCTTAACGTGTACAAGCTGATGCTGATACCTTTTTATAGTTTTCATTAACAATTATAACGATCTGTTTTTCAGATGCTTGAGATGTCAATCACGTCCGTCCTCATAGTCACCAGCTGTCAGTACTCTCTCTGCGCAGAGGGTTTGTTTTTATCTCCTTTACTCAACAAGTCCACGGTGGGTTAGTTGCGCTGACCTCTGCGCCGCGAGTTTGTCTCTGCAAAATAAGAAAAACATTGGATTTACAGGATGAAAGCTGCAGGGTGGAAAAAGGCATGAGTGAGTTTGAAATGTGCGACACAAACTACCCACAGGATTTTTTCCCCATACAGCGTATTATTTAGACTTTTATTTAAAGTAAAACAAACATAAAATATTACACTATATTATTATTTGTTTTGCATCGTATCGGATCAGTCTTCTGACCGTTCGAAGAGTTTATAAGTGGAACATTAGGGTCCATGTAAACAAATCTATAGTGGATGTATGTCGGAGATTATACCCCAAGGAACCCCAATTCATCCTATAGTTGCTGAAATATTTCAGTGAAAGTGGTGCGTCGAACAACAGACTGTCGGTCAGTGCCATCCTTCGAGTAGTGCTGGATGATAAAAATGATGAGGTACAATAACAGTGATTTAAGGACCCACAATTGAGCCTTGAGGTACACCAGTTAAATCTGTGAATAGATGTTGTTGTTGTTGTTGTTGTTGTTGCTGATTAAAACCAAGAACTTTTGATTGTCCGAGTAAGAGAGGAAACACTTCAGGTCATTTTTCTGCAGTGTTTTATTTACCAAATACAGCAACAAGGATTCTTTCTGTCGGCTAAAGTTTCAGGAAACTTCAGGAAGTCGTGATCGTTGTCGGTTCAAGTTAAAGACTGACTGGTTGACAGCTCCATCACAAACACTTGGTTTTCCTCTTTGCTTCATGCATAATCATTTTTCCCACATGTATTGCTCTGCTCTATGAATCCAAATCATCATTATGTTTTTTTTTTTTGTCCAAGCTGTTCGACTGTTGGGAGATCTATGAGTCGGCAGCCTGGGTTGTCAGAGTGATAATTAGCGGAGAATGTTTTATAAGAGTACTTTAGAATTCAATGTTTGGTTTGTTGCAATTATTGGAATACATTAAAACAGTATGGTGCGTGCCAATCAGTACATTGTAATTTGCACATTTCAGTAAGACAGGAGAAACACTGCAGGAGCTCAGGCAAGAACGTCTGTCAAATATTGAGTCGAGAGCTTTAAGACTGCACTCAAACATTAAAGATGGAGGAAGCGGTGGCACCTTTTAAGTGGAGCGCTAATGTAGGATAATCATTATTCTGTTCATCCTCTAATTCGGTCCTCTTGTTTCACAGGATGAGACCGCCAAATCAGGAGCGAAGACCAAGAAGCCAAAAGCCAAGAAAACGAAATGAGTTCCAAAAAAAAAAAAAAAGGACTTTTATTTAACACGTTTTCACAATATCATGAAAAGGTTGTTTTAAGCTGATTCAGGTTTGTCTTAATACAGACAGCATCGTTCTTAATTTCTGACAATGACAAATTATTTATTCAATTTAATTACGGTTATTAAACATGTTTGTAGTGAAACTGTTATTTCAGCTGATCGCTTTAACTCCGTTACATCAGAGATTACAGCAGTTTGACCGAGAAGCCTTGAAATGAAATGTTTACTCTACAGCATGTTTTCATTAAACGAATCAAAACACGAGAACTGAACGTGTTGCTTGCTCACCATCATCCGTCCTGGAGTGGAATTATTGATCCACATTGTTGGATGACAACGCAGTCATTACACACTTGGAGAATTGGAGAATACAAATTACCTATTGATGTCACCGTTCATTTGTAATTGTAATGCTCCACTCTGTCTTAATGTTAATGTATGAGTTCTCGTCCTTACAGGCGTTAATTCAAGCTTTCAGCCAAAAGCTCAGTGAATTAAATTCATCCGCAATTCATTCAGCGTCTCCCAAGAAATATGATCAGACATAAATGCTCGGAGAAAAAAAAAAACAAAAACGTAAGTTCACTGACGCCCTCACACTCACTCGTGTAATTCACATGTCTGTTTTTCCTGATGCGTTTCTGACATCCACTGCTAAATATTCAGCTTTTCACTCTTGTGGGTTTTCCTGGAGCATTTCCCTCACATTGGCTTTGCTGGGATTTTGCCTCACCTCTCCACTTTGGTGTCACTGGATCCCCGGGAAGACACGGTCTGCATATCAACCACTCCAGGGTTGGCTTTAGGTAGCAGAGGACTGCTTTCTAAAAATACCCGGGGCTCATCTGTGCACTTGTCAGCTTGGTTTTAACCATCACAACTCGACCGCTATAGGTGGTGCTCGGGGGGGGGAGGGGGGTTGACTTGTATCTGTGTTCTGTATCCTGAGGGAATACAACTGAAAGCATGATCCAAGGAAGACATTTGAATGACACAATATAGCGGAGCTGTCAGAGATTTCCTCCGCGTCTTTGTACGAAAGCAGCCTGCTCATTTTAGCCATTGAGAATAATTACAGCTAATCCACTTAGCAGAGAGTTGTTTGTCCCTGACAAGCGATCATCACACTGAACCCATCATCTCAGCCCTTAATCATGTTTTTTAGAGGCTTGCAAAGAACACATGGAGCTAAATTCATACTCCAAGCTGAGGAGAATAATTATCCCATTTAGAGATTTCAAAGATTTCATCCACGCGGTTTTTCCTGCTGTTGAGTGTTACAACACTCCATAGGAGAACTTGACACGAGACTTTCATAGTTGCAGGAAAATCCAGCCATGTAAAGGCAGGTATGGATCCCCCAAAGTGTTAAATATAATACGAATATTTTTAGATTCAAAACTATTAAATGGATTTATATTCCAACAGCAATCACTGTTACAGTGTTTGATCAGTGATCTATGTCTCTCCTCCATCTGCCCATGCAGTAAATAAAAGACATTTTCTGGTATCCCTGCCCACTTTATCCATTATTCATAACAGAAATGATTTCAAAAAGCTGTTTTTCTAAAGTTTGATTTCATTCCATAAAGGTATTTCTTGCCATCCTCTCGCCTTTCAGCCAATCACATGTCCCCTCAGTGCCCCTTTAGCTAGCAAGCTCAAAAACAGCTGTAAATCTTAGAAGTGCCTCTTGACTCAGGTACCACTACAAAAAAATCCTAAGTTGCATTTTGGCGAGAGTTTTGCTATAACGGCGGCAGCTAATGATGCGTTCAATCTACCTCAGAAGCTGGCGCTGGGAATGATGTCGTTCCCAGTTTGACTGCGCTCCGGCGGAAGTTGGAATACCAGATGTAGCCAGATCAGAGATCATAAACTATTGTTTACATACCAGCTGATTAATGATGCGTTTGACCGAGCTGTTTGTAAGACTGAATTATTGAGTCACAAAGCCGCCATCTTGGTTTTGTGAGCTGCATCGAACTTGCATCCGAGTTGGAAATCGGACTTCAACTTGCGCTCCAGTTGAAAGTGCAAAGTGGGAGCTCGAAAAATTCCAACTTCAAACGGAACGCACCATAACTGGTTAATTCAGCGTCACCATAGTCGTGCTTCTTAGTTATAATGCATGAATACATCGGCTAACATTGACAGCATTTCCCACAAACTCTAGGTGCTGTATCGTGGGCAGCTGGACGTGTTTCAGTTTCTTGAAGACGTTTCACCTCTCCTCCAAAAGACTTCTTCAGTTCTAACTAACCGGAGTGGAGTTGCAGGCTTTTAAACTCTGTGTGGGAGTGTCCTTACAGAGTCGTTAAGGCCACATGTGGGTTGCTAAGGCTAGGTGAGCCCAGGTGTGAATGTTGGACAAAGATGGATTTTCTTACTCCTCTTTCAGACCGTCTGTCTTCTCTGGCCAACATGTTTACTTTGTTGTCCTCAAAGGAATGATTTTTTTCCCCTTCAGATGTAAGTGGACAGCAGAGTCTTGACCCGAGGAGCTGACCCTCCTGTGTTGTGCCGTTCCCGGTTGATTTGTCTCCCCCAGTGTACAAGTCTGTTCAGCCATGGCTGCACTGAACGTTCCTCTGTCTCTGCCTTGGTGTTTCGTCCTCAGGATGGACAAGTTCTCCTCTCTGCCTGCTCTGGATCTTTTAGAGGTTTTGACCAAGCTCTCTGTATGTGGCTCTGTTCTTACTCCATCCCCTTTTTTTTTTCTTTGTGATCCCACGAATGTTTAATAGGAAAAAAAACTGATGAAGTGATGACATTTTGTAACCAGAAGTTCAAAAGTCAACTTCAGCTGTGACTTCATGAAGTTCTGCATTAACACTGCTCTGGCCATGATTCAACACCATAATTCGGGGGAGGAGATTGTGACCATGTTTGATAGTACTGAACTGGCAACACTTATCTGAAACGGTGGTGAGTGAAGAGATCTTCTGTGCTGCGGGGTTGAGGATATATTGGAAGCATCCATGTTTTAGAATTTGTAGTTTCTTTGTGGGAACATCCATATTTGAAGCATTGACTACAACCATGGCTGGAACTTTATGTTCAGAACGTGAACACAAACAAGTCTTCTCTCAATGAACTGACACACTTACTTAGAGTCTTTGTCCATCACAAGCTCAATTTTTTTACTGATACTGGGCTTCGGGGGATTGTCCTCGCACCATGTGATGAAGCTTTCTGTAAGTCCTCTGTACTTGTGTGTAAAAATAGACTGTAGTGTGTGAAAACAGTATGTTTCTAGCTGTAGATCTTACACGTCCATACAGTGATAACGTCTATGCTGGCAATAAAACCACACTGAAATGCACGGAATACCTTTTTATTAAATTTCTGTCTTCAGTCCGAACACTGATCTGCCAAAACATTAAGCCACGGGCAGGTGAAGTGTTTCTTTTACGAGTACCAAGCGTCTAGAGACCACTGCAGACAAAGTTCAACCATTCAACAACACGCCACACAACGAAAAACAATTCAGGAACAGCCCGAGGAACACGACACACAGCTCAAGGTGCCAACCAGGCTCTTAAATCCAAAAGGCTTCAATCTGCAAGATGACAGAGGTGTACAGAGGCATAAAATCCCAGAGCAGTGATTTTAGTTTGAAGGCTTTTTTTCTCGAGAGAGAAAAAAACATAACTCTGTCAGGGTTAAAAACGACAGCAGGGTGTTTCTCTGAGGTTAATGGGATCCAGCGAGTCAGCAGAGGTGATCGCCATGTGGTGAGCGGTGAAAAGTGAGCGAGCAGGTTAACTCCACCGTCATGAAACAAACCGTGTCATCGCGGGTGAATGAAACAAAATCAAGTATTTTTCATATTAAACTTTCCTTAACGAGATTTTTTAAAAAAATTGACTTTAGTACAATATGAATGTAACAATAAAATATTACTGCAGGATAATGATTCTTAGTTTTCAGATATTTTTACACATATTCGAAGAGGTTTGATAGAAATCAGAGAATGTGTTGGTTAACATGAGTTCTGATCGATGACCTTGGAGGAAAGGAAAGAAATCACTTGACCAAATCGCTGAACTTGATGGTGTAAATATCATCAGAGCTGCTGCTGCTGCTGCTGCTGCTGCTGCTGCTGCTGATGATGATGATGATGATGATGAAGATGAAGATGACTGGCTCCCTGCAGACATCCAGCCGGCTGCTGCTCAGATCATTTCATCTCAGCCTGCCTCATGCATGTCTGGTCCACTTCACCGTGTGATTGCAGACTTCAGCCTTTGATCAGTTGCTGGGCGGACAAAGGAGCAAAGCGTCAAGTCTGCAGAAATCAGCCGAGGGGGGCGACCGGAACTTGTCTTGCCTCCAAAATAAAAGCGTAAGCGCATTTGACACCTTTTGCTTTTTCTTCTTATTTTGTTTTTTTGTCTCACACACAACACACACCCACTCGGACACATTGTCTTGCCTATTACACTCTTGACTATTCTCTATTATAACACTATGTAATTGCATCTTCTTACTTATTGATTTATTTATTTATCTTTGATAGTCACACTAAAATGTTTCCTGTCGCTGTTATGTGCGATGTCCTTGAGTGCTTAGAATAATATTATTATTATTATTATTATTATTATTATTTCATTATTATTATTATTATTATTATTATTATTATTATTATTATTATTATTATTATTATTGTCTTAGATGGACTTCCCACGTGCTTGTAGACATTTCAACTGTCAGGTCAATATCGTCTGCATGTTGGTGTTAGATACTATGCTTCGTGCGGGGAAGTGTTGAGAAGCTGTCGCTGAAATCAAACACATCCAAACCACTCCAGAAATGCAAAAATATGTAACATTTGAACGCCCCAAGAAACCAAGCTGTTGTCCTTTTATTTTGAAAACCCGACCGGATATACTGTATATTATCCACCCCCGTGATCTTGACGGCGGTAACAAAAGCAAGTGTGCGCTCCTCGGTACCCACACACACACATCCAGCCGTGTTAATGATCAGCTGACCGCACAGAGGAGCTGCAATTAATTACTGCAAACTGAGTTTTATCTACAAACTTGTGAGCACATCACAGAACTCCTCTGAGGGGACCATGGGGGGTTTGGGGAAAGTCCTCTCCTCCACTCACAGGTCTCCAGTCCTGTGTGACTCCCCGGTGAAGTGGAGCGGACCGCGCGGGCTCCTGGCCGGACCTGTCTGCTGTGTCAGCGCGTGAAGCGAAAGCGATGCTCGCGGCTGTGAACTGAACTATGGGCGCGCACATCCTGGAGTCCAACTCCAGCGGCAACTTGACCCCCGCGGTGTCCGAGGCTGGGACCGTCCTCCCGGGCTACCTGGCGGTGATCCTGTCGGTGCTCATGGTGACTCTGGTCGTCGTGGTGGTGGCCGGGAACGCGCTGGTCATCATGGCTTTTATTGTGGATAAAACCCTGAGAAATCAAAGCAACTACTTCTTCCTCAACCTTGCCATATCTGATTTTCTCGTCGGTGAGTCCTGTGCCTCCTCCTCCTCCTTTTCTTCTCCTTCTTCATCTTCTACTCCTTCTTCTTTATCTCTCTGTCTGCTCGGTCAATGCGCTCAAATTTGGCCCTTTTTCTTTTGTTCCTTCCTGTGAATGAAAACCCACTAGAAGCCTGTTTGCGCACGCCCCCCACACATTGTGATCTCCCCACATAATCATTTTAGTCGCTCACTTCTGTGAAATTGGCGAGTTCATGACACCTGATGTATCCGTGCGTTACGTTTCCACGGAGTATTGTGCAAAAAAAACCAACAACAACAAAAAAACCGTGCTGCATCCCTGTATTTTACTCCTAAAAAGGGCATTCCCGACCTCTCAGTGCGCAGCAGATGCATTACACCCTCCAGTGTTGGCTGCTTTTGTTCCTTAGAATCTGTTTCACTTGATCTCTGCAGGGGTCTGTGTTAATGGCAAGCTCTAACCAGTCATTTGGTTGTCGCATGTAATGGCTCTCACATGTCAGGAGGTCTGGAGAGCTGACTGAATCATCAAGCCGTGTGTGTGTGTGTGTGTGTGTGTGTGTGTGTGTGTGTCTTCCAGGTGCCTTCTGCATCCCGGCGTACATCCCGTACAACCTGACAGGCAGGTGGATGCTGGGTAAGGGTCTCTGCAAGGTGTGGCTGGTGATGGACTACCTGCTCTGCACCGCCTCAGTCTTCAACATTGTCCTCATTAGTTATGACCGCTTCCTGTCAGTCACGAGAGCAGTAAGTACTGGGCTGCGGAGGTGCTCATTATCTCTCTCTCTCACACACACACACACACACACACACACACACACACACACACACACCTGACACACTACTACAGGCAATTCTAAAATGTGCCACTCTCTGGATCAGTTTGCTGCGCAGTGGAAGTCACACACACACTCTTCACAGAACAAAGCCAGAGTGGATTTAATCTATAAATTTGTCCGGTCAGTTTATGTCATCTGGCTCATTTGGAAGATAAACGTTTTGTTTTTTTTTTCTTATGCAAACAGCAGCAGGCAGCTCAGCAGTCTGTGCGGTGGATTAATATTCAGTTTAAAGGAGCTCTGAAAGATTATTTCAGACAAATCAGAAGGAGTACAGTCTGTCCTCTGTCGCTCTGGAGGAGCCTCCCAAAATCTGACCAAACAAACAAAAAAAAAAAAGGTAAACCTGATGATGTCTTGTACTTCTTTCACACTGGTCGTATGAAACACTTAAAGCCGCCAACATCTGGCTTTTGTGTGCAGTGTGAATATAAATTATCGAGTTTTACCCCCAAGGTCAGTTAACCCTGCAGCAGTATTTATCTCGGCTGTGATGTGAACATGAGACCCGGTGCATGGGCCGATTTTTCTCTCTCCTTGTGTTGAAGTTAAAGGGGCAGTATGTCGTTTTTTGGGGGGAAGAAATTCAAACTCAGAATTCTTATATTTACAACATTAATGAGGTAATAAGACAAAACAAATATTTTTTTCACAACTGAATAAATAAGCTGTTCTCAGGAAAACAAGATCCCCAGAACACTGTCTGAAGGTGGCAGGGTCCGCCACTTACAAACAAAGTAACGACTGAATGATGAAACTGTGTTGTTCTTAAAGGTTCTGCTGATTTTCCAACATGTTTGTGATGCAAACGAGACACACCAGACAGACAGGCAAATTCCTCCACTGGCAACGTAGACCGAGTTAACGACTGATTATCTGCAGATTTCAGTTTAAAAGTGATAGTAGTGATATCATCAGGGTCATCTCAGCCTGTGATTGGCTCACATGTTGGTTGGTAGGAGGCATGGACAGTCGCATGAAACGTGCTACTGTGCTGCACTGTGGGAAACGGAGGATCTCGGACAGGACTTTTTCACTTGGAGAGCCGGAACTGAAACTGATGGTGGAAAAATGATGTGGCAAAAGCAAACACCTGTTGGATTGTGCTGGTATGTTCTGATGCATGTTAGCAGAATCTCTTGACTTACTGTGGAAAAAAGTTTAACAAATAATTAAAAAAAAAAAAAAAATTGTGCTATAATTTTCTGTAAGGCCAAATTGAACCCCAATGTTGGGGCCACGCTTAGGGCAACCCTGATCTAGGATCTTTCAACTCTTAAAGAGGAAGATTTCCCTAATTTACGATGGAAAACAAGGGAGTCGTCTGCTTTTGTAACGACCTCTCGGGACTCTTGGCCAGAAGTGGCTCTATTTCCTCATTTACTGACTCGGAGGAGAAGTGGATTGGTTTGAGTTGCTCTTTAACCACAATCACATTACCGACATCATTTTCTCACAGTGACATACAGCTGCTGCAACCCCTGAGAGATATTCAGTGTGGTTTTTTTTTAACGGCAAAGATCAAGCACAACAACAATAAAAGGGAGAATGGTAAAAAAAAAATAAAATAAAAAATAAAAATGGAGCCCCGCTAAATGAGAGACACGAAAACGGAATGAGCACAAAGAGAGTGAGCGATGGGCGATGGCGAGGGCGGAGTGGATGTGGAGAAACCAGATGTCTCTTTCACACTCTTGTGTTGAATCAGTGAATGTGGCTCTCAGCCCAACATTCCCCTTCACTCTCTCTTTTTGGCTTCAGTGACACACACCGAGGACTCAGGGCCTCATGAGTGGGTTTTATTCACAGCATCTCTCCGCGGCTCTGCGACAGCACAATACAAACCGGGCTTCATTGGAACGTGGCGCTCAGCAAAAGCAAGTGCGGTCGTCAGCCTGTTTGTCTGCGCGCAGCTGTGATGGTTTGAAATGTAACAAACGGTGTCATTATGCATCGCTGTGACTCACACTCGCTCTTTTTTTTTTTTTCTTTTTCTTTTTCTTTCGACACAGGTTAAATACAGAGCGCAGCGAAACATGACCCGCCAGGCTGTGCTCAAGATGGTGGCGGTGTGGGTGCTGGCCTTCCTCCTCTACGGCCCCGCCATCATCTTCTGGGAGACCATCGTCGGCAAGAGCATCGTCCCGGCTCACGAGTGCTACGCCGAGTTTTACTTCACCTGGTACTTCCTGCTCTGTGCTTCTACCTTCGAGTTCTTCACCCCGTTCGTGTCCGTGGCCTTCTTCAACCTCAGCATTTACCTGAACATCCATCGCCGGAACAAGAGCGGAGGCACCTGCGCCGACGACGAACCCAAAGTGCAAAAGATCAGTAAGAAGCACAAAGACGGAGGAGGCTGGTCCGTGTTTTTTGTCAAGACTCGGAAGGTGTCGTCCAGCGAGCCGACGGCTATCTCTGCAGTTATCGAGGACGACGATGTCCTGTCCCCGTCCTTCAGTGACGACCCTAACACCAGTCAGGTGTTCACGCAGAGGGAGAAGTTCTCTCCCAACAGAAAAAACTCCAGGCTGTTTCAGCACACGGCCTCCTGCACGGCGCCCGGCCGGAGGACACAGGGGTCTCGTCTTTCACGAGACAAAAAGATTGCCAAATCTTTAGCTATCATCGTCTGCATTTTTGGGATTTGCTGGGCTCCTTACACCCTCCTGATGATCATTCGTGCCGCCTGTAGTGGTACGTGCGTGCCGAACTACTGGTACGAGATCACGTTCTGGCTCCTGTGGCTGAACTCCGCCATCAATCCGTTCTTGTACCCTCTGTGCCACAGCAGTTTCCGAAGGGCTTTCTCAAAGATCCTGTGTCCTAAAAGACAATCAGTCCAGCCTCAGATTGAGGCTCAGTCTTGTTAGATGAACTTACTTGCACTTCTGTGCTTTATGAATGCAGTAACCGTTGCTGGTCAAACACTGTAAAAAAAAAAAAAAAATCCATACATAGTTCTTCCATCCAGAAAAAACACCAACTCATTTTGTCAAAGAATATGTGACAGCAATATGGTAACTTGTACAGTAGTCATGAGGAATGTGCAAGAAAAAAAACCCTGCAGTTATACTTAATGACCGGGTAAAGCAATGGACTCTCGCGGCACCTTTAAAAAGCCGATACAGTTGCCCTTTGATTCAAGAGCCAATGTCAGATTTATTTCTGACTGGTGTACAGCTTCATTTAAAAAATGTACGCTAACCTCTGCAGACAATCTGTTATGTAGGACGGGAGGGAGTGGAGTGGTTTACGCTCTCTCACCTCTCACTTCTTTATGTGCTGAAGGCTGCGAAATGATGACTTACGCAGCCAGACAGAATTAGATTACCGTCATTTAGACTGAGATATAATGCAAGAACTACAGTGAAGCCCACCGAGTCGTGAAGTGAAGAAGGCGACATCCATTTTATCACCGAGCCGGTGTGGCGAGAAAAGGCTAAGGCTCTTTTATGGTTTTATAATCTCTCTGCACTGGGAACCTTTTTTTTTACTTTTGAGTTTTGAATGCTGTTAATTTGACAGAAGGCCATTTCTCTATGTCTTCAAAAAAAAAAAAAAAAGATACAGATTCAAGCATTTCATCATGCAGCAATACAGGAGGACAAATGTGAAACCCTCGAAGTTCAAAGGACCTGGAAAGAAGATTATAACCTGAGCTTGTTTACGGACTAATGAGTGAACTTACGTCACCCTGATGTTTTGTTTCATTTTATCTAATAGTGGGCTACAGGCAGGGGGGATAAGCTCTTACCTGCCAACACTGAATCTGCACTTAATTTTAAAAAGGTGTCCTTGTTGATGTTACAAATGTACAGCACTATAAAATGAGAGAAGCATTAAAACTTTTGTACAAATATATCTATGCCAAGCTAGATGGTTGTGTTCTTTAAGTGCAGTATTTATTCAAAGACTTGACTGGTTTATACCACCCAAACTACTGGACTCCTTTGTATGTTGGCTATGAATGTATGTCGGTGTCAGTGGCCAAAGAAAGAATAAAAGGAAAAACTGCCTACAGGCTCCGTAACTGTACATGTTATTGGTAAAATTTGGAACAAATGAAGTGTCGAACGAATAGTTTCACATTTTGGGAAGTGCTCCTGTTTACTTTCTTGCCGAGAGTTCGATGAGAAGATTGATACCTCACTCATGGGTATCAACAATATGAAGCTACAGCTAACAATTAGCCTAGCTTAGCATACAGGCTGGTAAAAGAGGGCAACTGCTAGCTTTGCTTTGTCAAAATCTGACAAACATGACCTCTGAAGCTGTTTTCACAGAAGGAGAGGCGGGGAAAGTAGATAGAAAGCACAGAGAAGAACCAACTGTGAGTTATAAATGTTTCAACATGAGCAAATAATTTGTGCGTATCCAGATGTTTCAAAACTTCTCGAGGAGACTGGAGTCAAAATAACAGAACGAACCAAAGTTTTTGGTGCGTTCTGATTTGAGTCAGAGGCTGAGTTGAACATACTATAAAATTGCTAAAATGAATGTCGGCAATGTACGTATTTGCAAACCATGTATATGTAGCACCTTATTTTTGTTTAACATGTATATTGTAACAACTCTGTGCTTATGCATTAGTTAAGTTCAGGCACAGAAACCACTTGGTTAAGGTTAGAAAAAGGCTTAAAATATCCGCTTTTGTAGCCCTAAACTCGATGCGACTAAACAGGTAAACATCTCTATTTTGGCACCACAAACACAGGTGATTTTAAAGTCTCCTTAAAAATATCTACAGGTTTCTCACTTACAAATATTGAAATTGAGTCTTTAGCAGCGGTCCCCACCCCCTTGTCCACCTCTGGATGTGAAAGTCAGGTCATAAACATGTAATGTGAATGTGAAATGTGTTCTTGAAATGTTGATATGGTATGTAGCTGATGACACGTACAAATATAATTGTGTCAGTGGTTTGCAGAAATGCTAGCTGCCAACATTTTTATCCTGACGACTGGGCTGGAACATAAACACACATTCCCACACATATGGTGATCCGTGTTTCAGTGGGTGTGTTGGCTGTTAAACAGTCCAGAGGTTAAATCTGAATGTTTCCTGATTGTCTTTAAGTGGTTTGTGACAGGTCAAAGGTTCATAGTCATTTCTGGATCCTCCGATAAGACGAGACTGAGATGAGCAGGTTCAAGAGTGAGTGGGTGGAGAGAAATGATGATTGTGAATGGATATCGTCTGTGTAGGATAAACGCCCTCGAGTAATTTCGGCAAATTACTATCGAAAAACACATCAATTATGAAGGAATATTGCCGTTGCTTTAAAAAGAAGTTGTTCTTGAGCCGGGGTGCTTGACAAAAGACTTGAAACTGCAGTGAAAAAGAGGAGTTCTTCTGTTGAAGAATGCTGTCAAGCTTTTATTATCTGATAACAAGTACAAGATAAGTGTAAGGCGTGACAGAACTGCAGAGCTTTGACCTTTGTTACATATTTCCAGCTGAGATGAACGGAGACCAAATATGTCCGGAAGAGCATCCTGAGGGATTTAAGACTGCGGGGAAACAACAGTGTCTCTCTGCCCTGTGGGAATTTATGTGGGAAGTTGTACTTGAGAGCAAAAACAGACACTTGTTGAGGAGATTGTTGAACCACGGGAGACGTGGTGTTGAGAGAAAAGTCATACCGACCGGATGATGACGGCTTTTATTTTCCCTGCATACTTAAACATTATGTCCTCGAAGTGGAGCAAAGTTATTCATCTTCCAACAGGAACAGCAATATAAGGTATGCAGTGCGTAAATTGTTTGGATGGCAAGTTCATCAGTTCAGGAACAGGTCCAGAAGATCAGTATCGTCAAAGCATTTATTTCTTTCTGTCTATTAATAGTCAGAAACATCTTAATTAAACTTTGAAACAGCTCCCATCGTCAGATTTTCCATCTCCAGTTCTGACTGTGAATACGACACATTAAGTGGCTCTAAATGATTTCGTTCTCTTAAAGGAGGCTTGTTCTATATGTCCTTTTACATTTAAAAGACTTGGAAAGTTAAAGAGGTAAATGTGTTTTTAGAGCATTAAAGCATGTAAACCTGTTCTAGTAGCGACCCAAAATAACATTATGCACCTGAGAGTGATGGAAATGCTAATGGAACCTGGGAGTAATGGAAAAATGGTAATCATGCAAAAACCATGTTAAATACAGTTGCTTCAAAGAGAGACAGAAACAAAGGAAGGCTGAGCTCTGTGGGCTCGTGTGACCACCGGCCACCACTTAGAAAACTGTAAACATCTTTAGTGGGGATGTGTCAAACAAAAAAACACCCACAGTTTTTTGTCATTTAAGCTGGCGAGACCCCTCGAGGATAAATAGATTTGTGTGGTGGCGTTATTCTTCCACTGACCCCATTCAGTGATATTGGTTTAAAAGCAGCTGTTCCTGTAGGCGTGTGTGCGCAGCTTGTGTCTGCAAAACCACAGCCGAAAAAGTGGAAATGCTCTCCCTAAACAGTCCGCGAAAATTGTGAGACACAACAGTCATGTGCACTCCTCAAAATCCATCTGTTAAGGACGGAAATAGACCTCTGAGTCGAGGAGTACAAGTGGCTGTCCCCCCCTCCCCCTCCTCCTCTCTCTCCAAACGGGTGACAAAGTCAATTTGGAGGCATTTCTTAAAAGGTCAGCTGAGGATGAGATGAATAGTCTGTGGTTTAGGTGACCTGTGCAGAGGCGCAGGTGGACGTGCAAATAGAAAACAAATTGCTCAATGCGGCATTGGCATTGTTTCTGCGCGCTGTGGGAGACCTAAGAACCGATATTCACATGCTTTCAAAACGAAATTTGGGGGCGGTTCACATCCTCCGGGGGTTCACGTTCAGATTGCTCTGGGACGCAAATACGGTGACAGCAATATAATTGTTACCGAGGCAAAATATCTGGCGAACGCGAAAAAAAAAAAAAAAAATCTAATGAGATACTCGAGCAGGGGAGAGTGAACGCGCAGCGCTCGGACGAGTGTTGGGCAGAGATTCACATGCAGGACAACAAGACAACATGTGTTTGGAAGGAGATAAGCTGCACCCAGACACAAGGGATTTGGAGCAAACAAAATAAATATGACCCTCGTGGATATTTCAGTGGGGATGCCTTTGAAAGCATTGTGTGGCTTTTCTTTTCTTCGTGACTGTATTGCTGTGCTGTAAAATAGCACCAGTCACTGTCAATGAGCTGTCTTGGAAAGATTCAGCAGTGTATTAGAGGATGATTAAGGTTTGCCAAAGAGAGTGAAAAAAGGGATCAGGATACGAGCAACACGAGAGCATTTATTTCCCACCGTACGCCGCATCGCACCAGAGCCTGCAGGAGTTGGAAACAGAAACACATCCTGACGGCGCGATCGACTCCTGAGCGTTCACACGGCGTGGAAAATGGTTCTCAAGTGGGCGTAGTTTCTACATCCTCACACGCAGTGAATGTATAAAAACCACTTCCTGTTGCTCACTCGCATTTAGGTCAATGTAAAAAAGCAATCACAGACTTCTCCTCCAGAGTTCTTAATCAACCCTTGTGCCCTAAATGTGCTAATTGCCTGAAGAGAAATACTCCACAGGATACTCTTACCACAAGAGGTCAATCAAACATGAGTTTGTGCATCATTCATTTCCGTGTTTCCGTTTTAAAGCACTTGGTTGCTGCCAGTGTTTCAGCGTCTTGAACTAAACTTTGTAGGTCAGGACTTGGGGAAACTGTAGGATGTCGTTTCCCCATACTCAACTTTTCAGCGAGGCGCTTATCATTTACGACTTTGAGTGAACTTGCACTCTAACGTTTTTGTTTACCAGCTGCAGGGTTTGTGCTCATCTGCTCTTATTAGTGTGGCGGACGGTGTCAGGCTGACGGACAGCCAGCGAGGGGACGCCGACAGGAAGCAGGCCACTCGTCTCTCCTCTGACACGGGCAGGCAGTTTCAGGGAAAACTTTTTTTTTTTTCCAAGTATATTTTTTTGGCCTTTATTTGGCTTTATTGACAGAACAGCTGAAGATATGACAGGAAACAGGATGAGAGAGAGAGAGAGAGAGGGGGAGTGAGGTCGTGGAACTCAGTTGGCATTTTATGACGACTGTCAACAAAAACTGATTTGTGCTCTGTCCGTCCGTCTGTTAGCTGTTTGCATAAATTATAAGCTGACATCATGCTGTATTGAGGAAGACTTGAAACTAAACAACTGAGACCATAAACTCACCAGGAAACTGTTTACTGAGGTAACAGATCAAGCGAGAAGTGGGATCACTTTCCCATGAGCTTAAAAACACTTTGCTCCTGCAACCAGTGGAGTCGCCCCCTGCTGGCCATTAGAAAGAATGCAGGTGTAAGGCTCTTCTGGATTGGCTTCATTTTTTTTGTTTTTTTGTTTTTCAGATTGTAAACAGTCAGTGTTGTGCACCAGAAGGTAGCACCAGAAGGAAAAGTAAGCAGGATTCATCCTCTTAGCGCCATGACTCTCCCAGTACAAACACTATCCAATATTCATTGTGTTGTTTCAGCCTTGACCAAAGCCAAAGCAACAGAACAGCATCGCCGTCTCTGGAGCCGCGCTGCTAGTGTGGCCAATATAAACTTTAGAGCAGTAGTAGTATCTGTCAGAGAGAGGAAAGACCTTTTCTGACCTTCAGTTTAGATGCATATTGATTGTTCCTCGTATGTAACTTAAATATTTCCACTACGATGACCTTTCCTGGTGATTTAATTTAATGTATTGCACCAGGGAAGCATTGTCTGCAGCAGAATAAATTCTATCAGAGCTGGGAAAAAAAAGTCACATTTTGGCTTTTTGCACACACTTCAATTGTACAACCTTTAAAGAGACTAGTGGGGTACTAAATGTTCCTGGCACTGAAATGTTATAATGAATCAGTGTTACTTGTTGTCTGCGCCAACTACTGTTCCAAATAAAGGATGATGGAAGGCACTGAAAAATGCAGTACAAAGAATCAAAGGTACAACTGAAATAACCACAAATACCTCGACTGTTTCTTTCTTTCTTTCTTTCTTTTTTTTTTTTTACATCCTTTTATTTATCCTCAAAATGTCATGTTTCCTTTCAGCGGCATTCAAATTATACAGTTTCATCCATGCAGTTTGGTGGCTGAGTGCTCAAAAGAAACACACGAAAGCAAAAGTTTCTTGTCAGACGAACGGTTCAAATCATTTAGACGACATCGCCCGTCGAATTGTTTTTTTTTGTAAAGGTCAAAACAACTAAGTTTTTCTCTAAGCTGTACCTCGGTTCACCGAGACAACGCCACCTTCAACATTATTACAGGTTCCTTAAAAAAATGAGTTTTTTCCACCCCCGCGTTATCTCCATCAGAGTTTGCAACACCAGAGGATTTGCACTTAATTGAAAGTCAGTTTTCAAGTGAGGGGAAAATTTTACGCTCTTAACGCTCTCTCTGTTCTCGGTCTCACAGAGATCCTAATCACTAAACATCCAGGGCCACAGATACAGGGATAATAAAATAATGAGTACGATCCGGTTGCCAAGCAGTGGATGTGACAAACAAAGCCCGACAATTTAATATCGCTGCTGATGACTGAGTCATTAATATTGTATTTTTCTTTCAGTCTGCCCATTCAAGACAAACAATAACACAGGAGAGAACAAACTGTTCTTCCGTGCTGTTGATTGGCTTTATGTTGTTGCTTTCAATTCAACCCAAAAAACACTGTTTTGACATCCTGATCTGGCAACCTGTTGCGGTGCAGATTGAGTGTATGAGCGCACGTCCTTCTGTTCCTCTCGACTGCTGCCTCGGCCGTATGTGACACCAGCAGGAAGGAGTCTGCAATCACACAGACACGACGAGAGCTAAAGGCGCTGTGTGTCAGAAATTCATGTAAAAACTTCCAGAATTTATTTTTAATCATCAGCATAATATGAAGGACAGGATTATGAGAGATCGCTACAGAAGTTAGCATGCTAATCATCATTAGCTTTGGCCCGTCGTGTCTCATAATACAACTTTGTATCATCTCAAGAGAAAACTGTAGAGAGACGTACATTCACTTAATGAATACATGTGTTTCAGCTTCCGGTGGTTACTCGACATATCGCTGTGCTATTTCAACCATACATTGGTTTAAATAAAAAACCTCACTCTATATAAATTTGTTGACTGTTTGTTTTTAGTGTTTTTGACATCTTTGAGCATTTGAGATAATCACCGTAGGTGTTTTTAACTAGCAGCTTGGCTAGCTGGCTTCTTAAAGTGAAACTCTTGCCAAAATGCAACCTAGGCTTTTTTTTGTGAATGTATACAAGTCAAACCTTTGTGTAAAAGATCATTATGACGAAAGAGGCACTTTTAAGATTTACCGTATTTTCGTTATCGGGTTAAGCTCATTTTCTCAGTGCTACGGGCACTTTTACATTAGCATCAAAATCTCTATTTTTAAAACACTAAGAAGGCTCGACACAACATGAAACTTTGCTCGTAGTATCACCAGGGTCTCTACACATGAACACCAGCATTGAGAACATTGTTTGTGTACACAGAGTTCGCTAAAAAGAAGGTTTTTGAACAACTCACGTTAGCAGTAGCTTGTTCCGTTAGCCGTGTGACGTAACCTGGAGGGCAGTTAAGGTGGACACTGACAGTGTTGATGTGTTCTCTAAGTAAGGTGAAAGAAAGAAAGAAAGAAAGAAAGAAAGAAAGAAAGAAAGAAAGAAAGAAAGAAAGAAAACAATTTCTTCGCGTGACATTTTTAGTTTAAAAATAGACGATCTTACAGTGCTTCTCCTAATGACTTTAACTTTGAGCTCTTGCCTTCCATCGTGATGTTTCTGCCAACCTCTGTCCTCACTGTTAGTCACTCTGTGGTGTAATTTGAAAAGTGCAACATGAATGTATTATCATAATTACACTGTCAAGGTTCACCTGAAAAGTGGAGCAAAAAAAAAAAAAAAATCAACCTGAAGCTTTGGCAAGTCTTGTAATTACATTTCAGGATCAGCGTTATCACAAATGAGCCGCGTGTCATGAACTGTTACAACAAAAGCAACATATACATAGTCGTGATATAAGCAGCGTCACAGCCTGAGCAATAATAATCAAACATGACGGCGACTGTGGCTCATAAAAACTGTTTCAGTCAAGAAGAAACATCATGAGACAATAATCTTAAGAGCTTGGAATCATTTATCATGAACGTCTGGAACTAATGAAATTGTGAGATTTAAAACAAAACAACAAAAAAACAAAAAGATAAAGAAAGTATGGTGCCAGCTGAAACGCAGTCTTCCCTCTACAGAAATGAAAAAGAAACGTTTGGCATCACTTGAAACCAACCTGATGTTTTTGTGCCCTACATCGACGTGTCACATCGTGTCACTCACCTGTCAGCTGTCGCTTCACTCATGCTGTCGTGAGACCTTTTTTTTTTTTTTTTCCCGCGTCTCCATTTGTGATTACTTTTGACCTCGTTTTGTATGTTAATTCAGCCCACACACGAGCGATCAGCCAGACAAACAGCTCATCCAGATGAGTATACAGAAAAGTAATTTGCCTGGCATGAATACGCAGATGCAATCTTTGGTGGGGTTTTTTTTGTTTTTTTTTTCCCTCCTCTCAGCTCGACATCTGTCCCGAGATGTCAAACGCTGGGCTTGAGGACGTTGGCTGAACTTTCCTGTCCACTTTATATCTTTAAAGTCATTATTCGACTACTCATGTGTGTGAAACTGCCTTCTCTTCAACCCTGCTCGATCTTTCAGTTCCTCGGAGCGCTCTTGCGTGCTCACCTCATCGATTTGTTCTTCAGGCCCACGACTTTTTGTTTTCGCTTTCGCTGCACTCTCCGGGTGCGCTCACACTAGGTTCGTTTGACTAGTGTGAGCTCTAGCGTGGTACGCTTTCTAGGCAAGAAGAGTAAGTCAAGAAATCCAGGAATGTGAGAAGTCGGTCTATGATAAAAACAACACAGAAAAAAAGTTGGTAAAGTCACGCTCTCCATTGTGTTGCGACCGCGCTATGATGAGCAAAGAGGCCGTCCCCCACTGTCGATCTGTTTCTTTTAGCTTGTTAATTTTTAGGTTTCTGCCAGCTCCTGAGGGAAATGTGTTCATCTACAAAAACACTCCAGCTACAGTAAGTCAGTTATTCAGTTCTCAGCAGGTGGAGTACAGTGGCTTTGTGGAGCTTTTTCGCCGAGCAACTGCCTGCTGCTGAGGTGTGAAGGCTAATTGTCAGCCTGAGATGCTGCTGTAAGGCTTGTTTTGCATCATTAAAAAAAAAAAAAACGATAACTGGGATTAGTCTTTATTGAAGGCCGAATGAGTGTCAGCCGCAAAACGAATAATTTACTATAAATGAGCCCGATACCCAATTTAGATGTTTTTGAACACAGTCGTGCTGAAGCCTCTGGGGAGCAGCCATCCGGATAAGAGAGGAGGCAAAACTCGATGGACGCGGGCGACGTTTGCAGCCCTCATCCTGTCCCCTGCCCACAGAAAGTCTTCCGGAGACACCTTCACACACGTGCCCGCTGAATCCAGGCATCTGCAGGGATTTCATATCAGCCTCCAATTTAATTATGTATCACACAAACTAACTATGGCTTGTGGCTGGTTTCACTGACGGTCCCTCGACCTGGAGAGACACATCCGGCTCCCTCTCAAACACAACAAAAAGAGCATCCGGTCTCATACACCTGAGAGAGTGCGACACAAAACACTGTATTAGTCACACGCCTCAAGTTCTCCTGCCCTCCCACACACGACCCACTGTGACTGGAGCTTTTCTCTTTCGTGACGCGTCTCCTCCTGCGAGGTGACAAACCGAAAGCACGGCGCGTCGAGCACGAGCCAAGGCCTGCGGAGATAAAGTGAATTTCTGTTCTGGAGCTGTGTTGTAATTGAAATGAGGCAGCCAGCTGAGTGAACGGATGCTCCTCGCTGATAAAACATCTGCCGCCCCCACAAGCTCGGAAATGTGGAAGTCACAGCGCAGGTAGTCTTCGAAGGCAGGGGGGGAAAAAAACATGTCATACATGAAACAACCATTTCAAATAACCTGAAGAAGAAAATCACTATTCTTCACGGGGGCTGCTGTGATTCCTGAGCCAGCCAGTCGAAGCGCAGATGTTGATGTTGGACGTGTGCGCAAACAATTTGTCAGTAAAGAGTTTATTGCAGTATCGACGTGTGTTTATCCGTCACACGGCGGCACAAACATCAGGCCGAGGGTTTGAAATGACTGTGTGTCTCTCGTTTCCAAAGATTTACACTGGCGTGATTGTGTATTAGATCAGCCTACCATGTCTGGACGAGGGAGGCCGTTTGAAAAGCTGTCCGACCTTTTCCAATTTTAGAATATTCTGTTGAGATAATGTCGTCCATCTTCCCGCTCGCAGAGAGGACTTTTTTTTTTTTTTTCACATTCTGGTTTTTAAAGGTCTGAACTTCACTCCTTCATCTGTGATCTATAGTGTCATCAGGACAACGCAGCATAACCAGCAAAAACATGGGCTGGGAAAAACTTAAAGTGCCTGAAAAGAATTCCAAAACACTGGAACAGGGAAAAGCCTGTCCAGGAAAGTCTCTGGAAGCTCCAGGATTCCAAACCGATTTGAAAAGCTGAAACCTTAAGCTCAGCCTTCGCTGCGTATCGAGGCTGAGACGTCTTTTTGAATCACTTTTGGGTTCTCTGGGCTTCAACCGAAATCGTACAAGCTGTTTGGAGCCAATTTATACGTTTTGTCTTTTTATTTTGGTTGTTCTTTTTTGCCTTAAAGCTCCAGAACTTTTCTTTCTTTTTATGGTGGACCACAAAATTTCACCTGACTCTCTGTCGGCATGGTGATGAGCAGATTTTCATTTCGGGGTGAACTAATCTTGTGTTATTTGTAAGAAAAAGGTCATCAAAACTATAAGGAGCAGCATCTAGACGCTCACTGCTGTTTAGTTTACTCTGTTGCTATCTTTAGCTGTAGCGACAAGCTGCCATTAGCAGGTAGCTCATTTAGCAGTGGAGCTAAGTGGCCCTATTAGCTAACTGGAGTCTGTCTGCACCGTAACTGAGTGCTGTAGAGTTGCGCAGCTCAAGGATTAAAATGTTTGATTATTACTCCATTGAAATGCAATCAAAGTTCCTATGTGTCTTGCCTACCAGATTATGACAGTTATTATTGAGAGCTGACAGGGAAAAGAACAGAATTGAGCGTTTCTAACTGCACTCGGTAATCGACTCGTCAGGGCCTCCCCACAACAGGAAGCTGCTGCAGGAGAGTGGTGAGCTGTGTTCACTTTTCAATAGAAATCCAGCAAAGCTAGCAGATGTTTGATGCCTCGACCTATGTGCTGGGACCCTATTTGTACTGCTGCTGAAGTTTGGTGCTGTTCTGAGCATTATTTGTGGAGATGAGTGGCTTTCTGACGGCAGTGTCTTGGTTGGAGTCATAGACTGCAGTGTGTTGTTATCGTTTGATCTTTTCTGAGGTTGCTAAAACTACATAAGCTAGCGGTTGGAAAATTTGATCTCTCGGGGGGGGTTTAAGGTTTTGTGTACATTACGTTTAGTCAGGGTTGCTGACTTCCCTCCTCACTCTCTGAGTCAATAAAATCACAGATCTGGGTTTGAACATGTTGTTATTGGTGACACTTGGGATAAAGGATAAATATGTTTTACCAACACAAACCGTTCTCCACCTCGCTTCACGACAAATCTTTGTATCTCCTCACCTGTTGTTGCAGAAGAACATCTATTATATTTGTCTAATTTAGTAGAGGTGATGCCTTTGTAGGTGAACTGTCATATTAAAAATGAAATTTAAAAAAATAAAATTAAAAATTGTATCACCCTTTCATCAGATCAGACCTGTTTGGTGATTTTGAATCACCTGCCACAGAGAGGAAATATCAAGCTCCTCTCTATAATAGTAACAGACTATTTCTGCAAATATTTAATCTGTCTTTCTTTTATCACAGATCTCCACCTCCACACCGATTCCCCCGCGCAATCAGTGATACTCCTCGACAGCACTGAGGTTTATAAGGCTGTGGCTGTCTGTGCTAACATCCAGGCAAGTTAAGAGGCCACGTTAAGGTGAATTCACTGGGTAAATTACCATTATTACACACAAAACAAATAACTAGGTCCCAACTAAATTGGTTTGTTACTCAGAGGGAACATCGGATATGGAGCACAAGCTCGATGTCTATGATAAAAATCAGGCCTGATCAAAGTGGAGGCAATCTGCCTCCTCATATCCTCCTGCGGTCTGCGGCATCTTATCGCATCAAGATCTGCACGAAGGTTTGCCACAGAAATGTAATCCGCAATGCACACAAGTGTATTTTATTCTTTTCAACCGCTCCCCTGCCCTCAGCAAACTGCTGATGCGGGGCTGATATATGATATATGAAACGCAAGTTGCTCAACATTGCAGCAGTGTTCACATCGGTGGTGGTGTTAGCCTGCAGGGAGTGAATCATTTAACTTACTCTCTAACAGAGAAGGCGTACAAGCATTCAATAAAGGGAACAACAATGAAACAGACCTTGTACAAATGCCTTTAATTAAGTCACCTCAGCACGAGACTGAGCTCTTAAACCCATAAGGTACCACAGCAGCATTCATTAAAACAAAAAGCCAATGCAGAAAGTGTCTCTAACTCATGAGTGAAAAAAAACCGAGGGCGTCAGATTCCTCGAGACTCTTCACCTTGATCAATAATAACGAAGCCAATTATTGTCAGCTCTCTGTGTCATGGAAAAACGAGCCTGTTTAAAGTTTAATAAACAGCTATCCTAAAGTGAAAATCATTATGTGTAACACCAAACTCAACCGTATGTCTCCACAGGGGATCACATTAATCAGCAGCAGCACTATGAATGTCAGACACAAGAGTCTAATCACCTCTGCTCAGGAGAGGCGCCTGCCTCAAACACTACTCAGCAGATTTCAGTGACTCTTCCTGAGAGGTTCAGCTGTGGGCCGATATGGATCGGATAGTCTTGGGTGTGGACAGCGCCACCATGTGGTCACGCATCATAGAAATCACTTTTACTCATCTGCTAAAAACCTTTAATGTTTCTCTTTTAAATACTTCATAAAAACATCTGAAACCGTATCATAATATATGTGGATCATCCCATATGTTTTTGGTACTCCATGCTGTTTTTCTCATAACTACTGAATTCACATTCACGGCCTCTTCGCCGTACGATGCCGTAATTCCTTAAAGGAGCAACATGTAAGATAAAACCAGAGTTTGAGAGAGCAACATTTAAAAAATGAGACGACGGCATTGATGTTAAAGCCTAAGATGTTTTTTGGACTGTTTTGCAGCGATGTCTTCTGGAGTTAGCATGCTAACCACCAGTCCTGTCTAGTAACACCACTTTGTACCACAAAAGCGGATACTTCAATCTCCATGTAAGAGCAGATGTTTACAATTTGGTCTTACAAGTAAACAAAAGAAACTGAGGTAATTTTACACGTAATTTTCCTAAATAATAGGGAAAAATACAACTGCACACCTTCTGAAGTCAAATCTCTCTCTTTTACCGAACAAGGAAGAGCGTAATCATCCGCTTGTTGTAAAACACACTTCATCAACAAAGTAAAGCTCCCAAAAACAGCCTGGGTTTGTATTTCCACCTGTGGTTGCCATATCAATGCCAATCAATTTTTTTTTATCTTACAGCAAACTACTTAGAAAGAAGGATGAATGTAACCTTCTGTGCGAGAATACATTGTGGAGGCTAAGTTGGCACAGTGCTGAAAAAAAATCTCTTTACCATATACTGACACTGCAAATATTACAAATGGCAGCATGTAAACAGACCTGGAGTGGCTTTTACCGTCTCTGTTTTGACACTGTAATGTGTTGGGAACTCAGACACTGCAGCAGTACTTTCCGCACCTTGCATGAGAAAAGGAAAGTAGGTAAATAAAACAGAAAGTGGCAGATTGATCGGCCGCCTGTCGATGGCAGGAAAACTTGGCAGGACAGAAAACACGGCAGGTGCTTGTGTGGCCAAAGATTGTCTAATTATGGAGAGCAAAAAGAATGCCACAAGAATACGTTGTCTGCCTTTTAGTGAGAAATGACATTTTCCACAATGCTGGACTGTTTCTTTTAGGCACCGCATGCATCAGTGTGATGAAGGTGCGCTGCATCTGTTTCACCCCGGCACCATCATGTAAGCTCTCACAGTCGAACAAATGCATTTCTTTTTAGGCGCTGACTTTGTTCCCATCTTAACCAATTTTGAGGTGAGTAATGGAAAAAAATCTGAAATGAGCTCTCCCAGCTTCCCCTTCGTGAACGTGCAAACCCCTCGTTCTCTCTGCCATCATGTGCCTTAAATTTAAATGTCAAGGATTTCAAAGAAAGGCAAACAGCCTAAACAAAACCTGTCAGTTTCGACGACGGCAATATTTTTATCCTCCGCAGAGAGCCTTATCCACTGCCCTCCACTTCACACACCTTGAAAATAACAACACCGACAGCAGAATTGCGTTTGTTGATTTAAACTCTGGGCTCGAGTACCACGCTCTCCTCACAAACAGATCCCAGACAGTTTGGAGTGGCGGTCACACCTCCTCCAGTCTGGAGCCCCCCAGGGCTGCGTGCTCAGCCCCCTCCTGTCGCTTTGTACACCCACGACTGCCATCGCAAACGTGGGGGGAGAACTCTGTCGTGAAGTTTAGGGTAGTTTTCTAGTTTTCTAAAACAATATCAGCCACAGCAGCAGCCTGGATACAGGTATGAAGGAAGTGTAATCACTTTTTCCTACATGCACAGAGAAAAATATAGGAAATGCTAAAGCGTAACAGCTAAGGCATGACAGAAGCCCTCAACCTCCACGGGTCAAAGCAACTATTTCCTCCATTTATATTTGTTTTCTTGAGGTTCATGAGCCAACAATAAGAATATTTCAGTAATTACAATATACTGCAGCAGGTTTCTAGTCACTCTCGCTCTCTCGAGGCAGCATAAACCAGCTTTTAGATGACGCACAATAACGTTGTCGTTGGCTAAACAGAGAGGTGATGAGACGATCGTTACAGACTCTTCTCATTAACAGAGCAAACACAACCCCATTTGAAGGCAGCAAATGACTGTCATGTATATAAATTGTAGTTTGGCACATGGAGGCGCTGATATCAACCGATGTTAGAACAAGATTTACAAGAGACACAGGACAGCAGCACCAGACACTGTGTTGGGTTTTTTTTTGTTTTAATGAAACATGAACATTTGCAGCAGAACTTGGATATTTAAATTAAAAAACATACTGCAAATACAGGGCAAAGTACACTAAATAAATATATTGCATTTTTACAGTATATATATATATATATATATACACACACACAACATGATCTAAATAAAAATAGGTCTTTCCTTTAAGCTGCAAACACTCTGAGGTTATTTATATCACTGTTTCATAGAATATAAAAAGTTATGTCCGTCTCGGCACGTTTTCCTCAGATGTTTCCGCATAAATAACATGGAAGAGAGATGATTTTTCAGTGTCGGGGCACGTCTGGCTTTGAATCCGCTATCAAGCGCCGTCGCTTTTGTCCTCCACGAGGATGTCTACCACACCGTGAACCTGTGTGAGCTGCCTGCAGTTCAGCGAAGCCAGTAATTTCCTCGGCCCGGGCAGGGTGGGGACGAAGTGCTCGGTCAGAGACACGGAGGCGCGGCTGCCAATATCTCTGAGGGGGAGACAGGAAATGACAGTGGTAATCACACAAGATATACAGGGTAGTTAAAAAAAAAAAAGTGCACAACATGAAGTCTGATTTGCTTCCTCACCCATAATGAATTGTGTGAGCAGTCTGAAGGCCCAGTCCCTCCACGTGGAATTTGACCGCCTTCAGCACCTGTGGGAGTGGGTTAGTAAACGAGATCTCCACTGACATCTTCTCCCCGACCACGGCCTTCCCGATTGGCTGCGTGAGAGAAGAAAAACAAAGCAAAGGAATCAGATCCAAACACTGATTTTAATCTCCTTAGCAGTGCTATTTTCCGGCTGAATTGTCTGACTTACTTTTATGAAGAGGTCTGGGGTCCTGAGCCGGAAACTGAACTGAGTGGCCAGGACCTGCTGTGTCTCCTTGACTCTGCCGGACAGAGTCAGCATCAGGGCGGCCTGGTCTATCAGCTGGTCCTTGTAGTCTTTGTACTCCAGGGTCCACTCCAAAGCCTTTTCTGTGGACAGAGGATATGGGCAAATTTAAAAGTGTGTTTCATTTTTATCTTTGTCCCCTTCCTCGCTCACCGCACCGTACGATTAGAGAAGTTCTCTTTAAATAAATCGTCATCTTCAGTGTCAGTTTTCAGTTCAGACTGTTTTAACACTTTTAGCTTTAGGATTGTATCCACCACAATTGCTGAAGCAGTAGTTTGATGTTTTGGCTTGTAGGTTATTTCGCTGATATTCACAGTCTGAGAAATAAGGGTTCCAAAAGGGTTCTTCATTAAAGGGCTGAGGTTCTACCCAGAACCACTTACTTCCCTTGAGGCTCTTTTAATAAAAAAAAAAAAAAAAAAAGGTCTAAAAGGAGGAAAAAGTTGGAAAATGGGTATTTGAAGATAATCACCCTCAAATATATTAATGTTTACCATTTTCTCAGGCCGACCTTTCAAATTGATATGCTAGAATTGGGTCAGGTTCAGGTTTTCTGATCCTTGAATCATGTTCTGTACTAGTGATCTGAAGAGAAATGTATGACACAAACTTAAACACTAACAAAAAGTCACATTAAGATAAAAAAAAACAATGACAAAGAATCCATGGGAGAAACCCTCATCGATGCTTTCAGAACCTCCCGAATGGGCCACTGCAATGGAGTCCTGTCTGGGGACACCCAGCAGAACCCGGGTCAGGCTGCAGGATGTCCAAAACTCTACAAAACCGACTCCTGCCCGCCTACAGATCCATTCATGCTCTCGCCCCTCGGTACCTCTCCGTCCTCCTGCAACCATTCACCACGTCCCAGAACCAAACAGGAAACTTCTCTTCACAGAATCCTCAATGATTATCAAATACTCAGTTTACCCAGTTTCACTACATCAAACATTTTACGTGATAAACAAGGATTTCTTCCTCTTCTTCTTCTTCTTCATAATCCCATTTCACGTTTGCTAAGGGTGCTATCTACACCGAAAACACCCAATTAGGAGGCGAGCGTGTGTGTCGGTGTCATCATTTCCAAAAATCTTCACTTTCTATCCGTGCAGAGTTAAACGCTGAACATCAGAGTTTATGAATATTTTCACTCCGGGTTAAACACAAGTTTAAGTTTAGGTCAATCGTACATCATTTTTTTTTTCAGGATTCTGGATTCTAGCTCTGCACTTTCATGGTGGACAGCTTTGGTTTACTGTTTTTTTTTTCTGAGACTGCAGGAGTTGAAGGACAGGCTTATTCAATCTTTTCCTTTGTCACCATTATTATGTTCCTGTGGTCCTCCTGCTCACATGCAAGGTCCACTGCATTGCTTTGTTATTTGCTGATGGCTTATGAATCAGCAGGTGTAATAAGTTGACCTTTTCTTCTTTCTCTCTCTGTTATGTCACCATCGATGGAGCTCACATGAATTCCCTTCACACTTTTTACTATCCATTATTCTGCCAAGATCCCAAAATATTGCTTTGTACTTATTAAAAATAGAGCGAATGTGTGAGCATTGGTTATTTTAACGTGTTGATGATGATGGAAACTGCAATATATAAATATAAAGGATTCAATATTCTTTCAGCTCAAGACAACAAACCAGTATAGTTCTTCAGAGAATCCTCAACAGACAAGATGAAAACCTTGAAATTTTACAGGGATCTGTCAAAAATGGCTCTCCAGTGGTGACGAGACAAAGAACCGTATTGTTTTAGACAGCGCTTTCATGGCTAAGAGTGTGGATGAGACGATCGATACCTCTCCTACATCTGTCTTGTAACATAAAGGTGTGAAGCTACCAGCAGCAGCCAGTTAGCTTAGCTTAGCTTAGTTTAGCTGAGCACAAAGACCATGAAAAGTGGGTAACAGTCAGCGTGGATCCGTCCAGAGCTAACAACATCTGCCTGGCTGCACCTCCAAGGCACGTTTCTTTATAAGTATTATGTGAGATGTTATCTTTTTTGTCGAGGTGCAGTTAAATGTTTATTAGTTTTACTCACTTGTTGAAATAATCACATTCTAAATGTTGAATTCTTGAGTGGAGTAGAAAGCATTGTTCCTCGTTACTGCTTTTTATGGAGGTGATTTCTGGTGATCCGTTTTTTAAAGTCTCAAGAAATGTTAGAAAATAACTTTCTGTCAGGATGATCTAAGTTCCTTATTTTGATGTGACAGCACGTGAAAAATACATTCAAGAATTTATTTTTGTTGTTTTCGATCGTGTGAAAGAGTAATAACAAATGTACTCGGGAGGAAAAAAAAACCCACTCAGTTTCAAAAAAATTCACCTTAAAAAGTTTTTTTTTTCCTCCTGTAAAAAAAATAAAATAATAAAAAATGAAAGTGTGGCTCCGTCTCACACATGGAACTGAGTAAATAGGAGCACAGACACAGACACGCACACTGTTGCTGCTCTTTGTGATTGTGACAAAAGCCTTTTCATTCAGCTAATGGAATAAAACTCCTCTATAGATTCTTACAGTCTGTCTCTGGGTGCCGAAAACCTACATTTCCTTCCTGCAGACTGGCGAGCGCCACTCACCCTCATTTGGCAGCAGGTCCACGTCCGTCTCGTCCTTCCTGACCGTGGCCTTGTGGACGCCGGTGTAGTACATGACTGCTGCCTGGCTGTGCAGGATGATCTTGCGCTCCTCTGAGCTGCTGTTTCGCAGCATGATGGTCAGCTCCGCGTCTCCGCCCATTTTAGGACCTTCGCCGTCCATGGACACTTCCACGGTCACGTCCGCGGCGGTGGGAGACGAGTAGGCCTCTGCTTTGGAGCCGTAGCTGCACGCTGTTTCCACGGCGATGCGCTCCGCCTCTGTGCCTGAGAACGACCAGAAATGTTCGAGTTGGTTCAATCAATGGATCCAGTCGATCTCGGTTACAGGCAGCGTTCAGTGTGTGTGCATTTCGTCTCACCTTCCGGGTGTTTGTACAGGTCTGTGATATCGTGGCGTTCATTGGAACCAACAGCCTTCGTGCTGATGAGGTGGCCCACGGTCTTCTTCTCACTGTAGATTTGACTGAAAGTCCCATCTACGTTCCTCTGCCAGTAGATTTTGTCACTGTTGACCTGGTAGAGAGAGAGCAAGAGAGAGAGGGAGCGAGAGAGAGCTGAGTTAAAAATAAAGCCCTCTAAAGCACTCTTCTCTGTCCAACAGATGGGAAACCATATGGCTGGATGTTAGTTCACAGTACAAACATAACATGTCAACGCAGAAAGCAACTAAAAGATCAGTTGTTCACTCCTGAAGGTCAAGAATGGGAGGTAAAACTATTATTTTAGGGAGCTTATCTGCTCAGTTGATTTTGAATCCTTTTTTTTTTCTTTTTTTTTCTTTTACTACAGACTGAACGGTGGACTAAATGATATATTCCACAAACCTCAGCGAACACAAACGGAGCGTCGTGTTTCAGAAAGACCTGACCATGGCGGACAGCGGCAAGAGAAGCAGGCCCACAGCGGAAGGTGCCCTGGCTGGTCTCCTGAGGCGTCGCGTCGACAGCTTGCCAGCCTCCGTTGCCTGGAGGCAAGTCTGAACGAGTCATCCAGCAGTCGTTCCACACGTGGAAGTTCCTGCAGGAAAAAGGTCAGGTTTTTAATAAAGCAGAGAGTGCATGTCGAGGCAGCATCACAGTGATGAGGACAGGACGTACCAGATGGAGTCGGCGTTGAGATGATCTATAGGCTCCAGGTTCTCGTCCAGGTACACGTCAGTCGTCAAGGAGACGTCCGTGTCATGAGCTGAGCTGAAGTTGGTCACAGTTCGACCGGGAATGCCTAAACACCGTAAAACTGACAAGGAGACGGATTGATACGGAGTGAGTGGTCAGTATCTGCGTGACGTCAACCTGTCGTGAAGACACGTGAGAGGAATAGAAAGTCGAAACCTGTCGTGAAAACACCAGCGAAGATCCAGCACTGGCCGTACTTGACAGGGGTGCCCTTGTTTTTATAGTACTCCTTCAGGATCTCCACACTCCCGCTCCAAACCGTTGGACTGGTTCCATCTGCGTAGACTCCCGACCAGTTTCCCGCCACGACGCCGTGGTCATCCACAGAGTTGATCTGGATAAAAACAGGAAGCGTTTCAGTTTTCCAGAAAAAAAAAAAACCTGACTTTTTTTCCACTTGTAAAAGAGCTCACAGTATCTGACAAACACATTCTTCTTGGACAGTAACATGGTTGGTACAAATTAATAATAGTAGTATTCAATAAACCAGATTAATACATAACAATTAAACAGCCGGTGAAATACTGTCTGCAAAGTCCACATGAGTGACAGATTATTGTGTTTAAAGGCTTGTTAGGTGCCAAAACAGTGATTAGAGGTTCGTATGATCACAGACAGGATGTGACAGCTCTGGGTCAGGGTTAGTTATAGTTTTAATAGCGACAGCTTAATCAAATGATTGGGAGGAAAATAGTAGAAATTGGGCAATCGGCATGTTTTTTTTTACTGGCCATACATCGCCTTAATGAATGGATGAACCTTGCTGGCTCAATTTTTTTTTTTTTTTTTGCCAAATTACAAGTTTTTGCACGTTTGAGCCACTGCTGGGATGTGTGGAAAGTGTCATCATGGGAATAAAGGTGCTTTAATATGGCACTGTGCAAAGGTTTCTATTGTCAGTGTGTGTAGAGAATGAGTCATCGCAGTCTCACCATGGCCGAGATGACTCGCACCACGTTAACCGGGTCTCCCCAACCAGACGGAGGAGTTCCACTCTTGTCCATGATAAAGAGGCAAGCGGCAAGAATCCCATCATCGAACTGTGAGCGGCACGGAGAAAGAAAACCACACAGGAAGGATGGAGTCAGTTATAATGATCAGTCTGTTCGCTGAACGCCGGGCGCTGACAGCTCACGCGAGACCACCTCACCTGCCCGTAGTTCCACGTCCGCACTCCAATTTGATTCTGTGTGCCGTAGTAGATTCGTCCGACGTCGTTCAGGACATACTCCTGTCTCTCCTCCTCTGAGTCCATGAACACTGCGTCATCTGACAGAGAACAAGAAGGACATATTGAACAACAACGTTTCCATGTTTGTTTGTTTTTAAACCACAGTTTTACTGTTTCTTGTGAAGTTTCATAATCCTGCAGTGTTTCTATAGCTAAAAAAAAACCCCAACAATGTAGGGAAAACAAGATTCTTCATTAAGAAATCCATCTGTTTGGGGTTTTCTTTTTTTAGTTGGTCTAAATGTGTCTGAGTTCAAAGTCTGTCTGTGAAGAAATGTTTTTTTTAGGCATTTTTATGTTCATTGTTTGATCGTGACTCTGACTCATACGCTTTTTTTTCAGAAATGATGGTGAACACTGTCGCGGTCTCGTCGAGAAGAATACTTTGGCTCATAAGATTGACAAGGGACGTATGAGTAACGCTGAGGCTGTTGTTCATTTAGTTATTTCAGACGACGTGGCATAAAAAAAAATCGGAAGATCGCTTTTTGTCTTGTTTGCGAGATGTTTTCCTGAAGGAGTCGTCAGACATGTTCGCAGCACCAAACTGACTTTCTCATTGAGAGTTAAATTAGAACAGACAGAGGTCAGATAATGTAATTAAGTTTGAAATTAGCCTTAAATGTTTATGATTAGATATCAAATTAAGAAAATTAGTGAACTGATAAAACAAGGCAGCTAAATCACAGGTTATTCTTCTTTATCTGACCTGATTTGATCTGATGTAAGGAAGTCTGCTTCCTGTTGATATGTGAGCCAACTATTAACCTTAACCTGCAACCAACAGCGAAGATTAACGTTTCTTACATGTGTCGATGACGAGAGCAGAGTTGAGATTAAAAGTTTTGGCGTCCTTAAATATGGGAATTACAGAGATCAAAGAGGACGATTCAGCCTTGAGTCTGTCTGTTAAATGGCTGTAGATAACAGCTGATTAGCTTAGCTTTGCATAAAGACTGGAAACACGATGAAATAGTACGGCGTCGTAACAAAATCCACCTTTCAGCATCTCTCAAACGCACTTATTAACATTTTAATACACCTAAGTGAAAAAAACACCCATTTCATTTCATTCTTAGCTCATCATTCTCGTTCATTCACTGATTCCTCTCCTGATGTTCTCGTTCAGTCAGTCACTTGTTCTTGGCTTGCAGCCTTTAGCTGTTAACTGTTGTGTTGTCTATGAGTACACATAATCATGAAGTTGCAGCTGTGTGTTTGCCTTGAACTACAGTGTCGTGTTGACCGTTAGCACGATCGCTTGAGAACGAGGAGCTGAGAACTGTGCATTAAACGACGTTGTAACGGAAACGTGACTGAACAAACGAACAATATGAACGATTCTTCCTGCCGAACTGACCGACGGGAACTGAATCTCGACATCGAACGATGAAATCCACCTCTGGTCAGAGTGTGCTCTAAACTGTCACTTCGAAAATGTCAACCTGCTGCGAGCTGTTGCACTTTACATCACTCAGTCTTCTCTTTTTCACTCTCTGGCAGATAGCAAACAACAAAAACAAGGTCAACGTTATGCACTTTCACCAGAATAGTAGGCGACACGATGCTGCATGGCTTGGTGTTCCTGTACCTTCACACCAGGGGTTGAACAGCATGTAGATGTCGTTAGCGGGGTCGTGTGTGGAGATGAACTGGCCGTTTGCGCTGTTCGTCTCCACCGTGAGCTGGTATCGGCCGATGACCGCCGTGGGTGGAGAATTAACCGACAGCTTTATTTGTCTGTCGTCCTGTTTCACAACAGCAGCCTCCCAGCGGCCGTCCTCCAAGTCCTCCACAAGCGGGATGATGACATGGGTTCCCTTCGACACCGTCGGCAGCGGCCCTGACGAGGCGAGATGAGACAAACATCACCCATGTGTGAAGGAATACATCGAAGTGGAAACTGCTTCCGATCCCACATACCGGGCCGGGAAAGAAGCAGAGCACAGTTCAATTATTTTCATCACAATCTGCTTCCCCCCTTCAATTTAAACCACACCTGCATTCCTACCCTGTGTGGTAAAAGTGTTCATAGTGCAACTGTCCTGGAAATGTTTGCGCACACACACAAACACACACACAAACACACACAAAACATGCACACACATGCACGCACAGCAAGTCATGACAGCATTAGATCTTTGGCAGCTGAAAGGATTGAGCTGTCTAAGGTAGTTAAAGGGCTCCTGGATCCCGGGGAGAAAGAGAAAATCTTTAATGGGGACTTGCAAAACAAGAAAAAAAAAAAAACCAACAACACAGTTTTGAGCGTAACATGTTGGGAAACAGAGCTCTATATTCTCTCTCCCTGTTGTGGGAAACTACAGCCCCTCCTGATTTTTGTCTGCGCTCGTCGATGGGTGTGTGGCTCCTCTTTGTTCGCTGTGTTTACTTATGGTTTCGCAGAGCCGGGCAACCTCACTGCAGTCTCGCAATGAGATGTTTATTTGGACAGACAGACAGACAGACAGACAGACTGCTGTGTGACACAATCTCAACCTGCCTCCAGAGAAATAATTGAGGTGAAATAAACAAGCAGGGCAAGCCACAGCATCACTCCAAACTGACTCTGAAGCCACCGTGTTGGTCGGTGGCTGCCTGCCTTTTTCCTTTTGCTTTAGAATCGATGGGAACGCTGGACAGGTGAACGAGCAAAGTTCAAATTTAAGGCACATTAACACTCCCCAGAGGACGAACCATAGGACAATAAACAATGAGCTTTTTTTCTTCTTTCTTCCAGAGTTAAATGACACGTCCAATTATCTTTTCTGAGTATAATTTACAGCCACAGTCAAGTAAAGTGAAGTAAATGCCTCTGGCTTAAGAAATAGACCATAATCACACAGCGGTCATTTCCCTCCGACAGCACGCGCTGATAAATTATCACTTCACTGCTTCCTAATTTAACAGCAACTGAGAAGATGATGGATTCTGGAAATCTGGAGTGACAGCGACTCATATTTCAAGCTAAAACAACAATCTTGGAATTATCAAGTACCTTGTTTTAGCTGGAAATACGACTTTCACTGTCTGATAATGATGAAATGACAACTTGCAACTTGTAAGATCTATTGGAGCAGCAGAACGACACCGTAGCTTCCCACACTAAACGTGACATCATGAATAAAACAAATGAGTTATAATGTGTTAATTAGCTTTAGAGGCGCTCACGGGCAGATTGTTCCTTCCAGACTTCATCCTGAGCAAAGCGAAGCAGCTTAGCGATGAGAGAGCGGTTCTGATTATTTCATCTATCTCTTGGCAAGGAAGAGAATAAGTGAATTTCCAAATGTGACAAAAATATTCCTTTAAGAGCTTTTCTCTTATGCAAGCCCAGAGCCAAAATGTCAACTTTGCACACGACATATCCAATGATTTACTTGGCGTTATCAGTGGGATGTTTTCTGAAAACACTCACTCTCCCCAGACGGATGAATGATTTTGTTCCCACTGCCATTGGGGCTTTTATTGCTCCGCCGCCTCTGGAGAAACTTTATTTTCTTTCCGCCGTGCAACAGGCACCGCTCCACGGATAGCAAAACTGTCAGCGTGCGCTTCAGTCTGCGGCCCACGTTCGTTCTGTCAGGTGTTATGAAAATTGCAGCCTCTCTATAACGCCGCAATGTCAAAGCGTTCGACTGTCATTGAACTCCACTTGAATTTGAAAAAAAAACAAACAAAAAAAAAAACCCTCTGTGTTTTTGTAGATTGGGCTGTAATTAGCTTCATGCCGAGGGGCTTACATCTGAGCGCCGTGAGTGAGAGGAGTGTACCCTCTGCCGCAGTTCTGAACTGAGATATGAGCAGAAAAATGGCACTTTTGCTGCTGTGTTTTTTTTTACACGAACTAGTCACCGCTGGGAGGACGCGTTACAAGACCAAAATCTGGTTTCATCTCCAGCTGTGATTGTCCTGCTGACTATTCATGACCAGTGTCGTTAATCATTTGTTGCTCTTTTTTTTATTATTTGATAGGACAGAGATATGTTTTGTTCTTGCAGGGAAACAATACAGAGTTTAAAAAAATCAAAGTGGCATTAATTTGGTCTCTTAATGAAAAAAAATTGCAGCCACTTTGTTTTTCCTCAGTATGAAGTGATTAACATAAGGGGGGAGGGGGGATTTTTGCTTTTCATACATGGGCGCACAGCCTTTCTGCCAAAGAGACATTGTAATTATTCACTTCAAGCTACACTTGTTATCACACCCGGCCGTAATTGTAGGATCTATATTGGTCTGTGTCCTCTCTGCCGTACAGCACTCAACGCAGAAACGAACCGTGGGTTAACAGGCTGGGGGAGGGAGGGAGGGAGGGGGGGTGAGGATCAGACAGTTGGTTGTGGCAGCAGCACTGATGGCAAATGGTGAGCAGACTGGATTTTCAGTTAGAGCAGCATCTGTAAAAAAAAAAAAAAAACACTCTTCCTGGAGCGTAGCAACCGGAGCAGTTACCATAGCAATAGCAACCAAATTCAACCTCCCCTACCCCCCCACCCGACCCCCCACCTCCCTGCTCCCTATCTATCCATAGATCCATCTCACGCTCAAATGCAACAAAATCGATATACCCCACACGCGAGCGACCACATCAACAGTTTCAGACTCGAGCACAACAGTATAAACTTTTTAAAAAAAAAAAAAAAAAAAAGATTTTCTCCCGCTGCCGCATTTCGTTTCCTCCCACGGCCCTCAAACCCATCACCTTTCCTCCGCTTCCAGGACTGTCAGCAGCGAGGGAACTATTAATTATCATGTGCAGCTTTGCACAGGGCTTCAGATGAGGGGTCAGGAAAGCATGTGAGCGAGGTTCAGGCTGGATTGCATCCATCCAGTTTCACACTTGGCCTCTGAAGAGTAGAGGCCAGTCATGAGGGAAACTCATGAAAATAAAATTAGTATTCACCAGCACGTGTCGGTGCCTGTTCAGATTTCACTCAGTATTTTTGTTGTTGTTAAAATCTGCGCAGCCACATTTCCGCCACAGGAACTTTCCCCGGGAACTAGGAACCTTTGGAGGATCTTGGTGTGTTTAAACCTCGGGGGCCTCGGTTCTAGATTAAAGGTCACGACTGACCTGATGAGTTAAATTTCCTAATCGGAAAGCTCGGCGCGGTTTCTGTCGAGGACCAACCTGTTTTCAGTTCAAGGTGAAGCTTGTCAGTGTCGGCGTTATAAGGTCGAGACAGCGTCATCCACATCTGGAAGGTCTGCCCTCTGCGAATAATCAGGTCTTCACTTTGGTAGAGATCTGTGTGGTGCTCCGTGCGGTTCTGCCCTGATTTGCTTTTCATCAGGTCTATCGATCTCACTTTCAGGAGGAGTTCTGCGAGAAACAAACACAGATGCATGAGCGAGGTGGTCTATTACGTGGCTGCTCTGCTTAATAAAGGCAATCGTGAGCTCTCCAAGATGCCAGTTACCATCAAGCTCGCTGCCGCCGGTCGCAGGCTTCTCGCCGTCTGTCTCTTCGCCCTTCTCCGGGTCATCAATCCCTGTGACCAAAGTGTCTGTGACTTCATCGTCACTTGGTCGGCGACAGCAGCAAGGGCAGACTTTACGCAGCCATCGCCGGCACCCATTTTCTTTCTTGTCGTCGTTCTCTTCCTTTTCTTCCTTTTCTTCCTCTGTGTCGTCCCCAAATCCGAGAGCGACAGCTGGAAACCGACCCACTCCAGATCTGTCTCTGATGGACCGAGTCTCCACAGGCATCCTGTGATAAAGGCAGACTTAATGAGAAAAATGTGGGGCTTGGTTATTGATTATGCCTGGGTTTCCTTAAGGATAACGACATTTTTTATACATATACAAGTTCTCTGACACCTGCTGTTGACATTAATCCACTGTCCAGATACATCAGGGGGGGGCAGCCACATCACTGAGTCAAGTAACTGGAATCTTGAACATTATCCTTCAGTTGAAGTCAATACCACAAGACATGCACATAATATTAAACCTCAAGTGAAAGAAAACTCACTAACTTGTGTAAAAATGCTAAAAATCTCAGAGATATTCAACCAATTGCCAATAACATTTAGCTAGCTATTAGTTTGAGCTTATTAGCTAAACTGTTTGACCGCTGTTTTACCATTCGTCCATTATCTATCTATTTTAGCAATAAACTTGTAGCTACATGTTTTAAAGATTACAGGGGTGACATAAATGGGCCACGCATGTGCCGTAACCATTCAGCTACCGAGGCGCTCCTGTGGCTATTACAACCATTTCTCCGTTAGCCTACTTTTAGCTTAACATTTTAGCTTTACACCAATTTCTTTTGGTTATCAATTTTAACTCTTTATCATTTATGTCCAGCTATTGCATCTACCTTTCAGCCAAGTTTATGAACTGTTTAGCTATTTCACCATCACTAGCTAGCTCTCTGAACCATTAACCTATTAGCTTACTTTGAGCTAACGCTGTCAAGTCATTTAGCTAACTGTTTAAATGTTTACGTATCTATTTCAACCATTTATGCTATGTGTTTGGAAACACTCATTCCTTTAAAGAGGCATAACAGCTCCTGTGTTTTTATATTAGTGTGCACTGTTAAATGTCACATTGATCTCCCTCCTCCTGCCTGTTCATTTAGCGCTCATAAGGAGTTGATACTGCAATTAACCTATACATTGTCATGAATAATGCCGCTAAACCACGAATCAATCATGCGCTGCTCAGTTTAGGTCTGTGCACACTGAGAATTTAAGCTCCTGTCATCAAGCAAGAAAGCTGAATTTGGCTCAGTGTCTGTCTCTCTCCATCAGCACACATCTGGAGCTGATTCACAATTGCTGAATTACAGCCCGATTTATAAATCAGCAAGCATCCAGGAGTTGTTTTTTTTTTTTTTTTTTTCGGGGGGGAGGTGAGCACATGCTCTGATTAACAACTGTGCTATGAAGACAATTTAAATGTTAGTACTGAGATCTTTGTTTTTTCTGACAGCAAAGAGTCAGATTTTTTTTTAAATTAAAGTCAAATCCATGTGCACATTTTAATCACTGCAAGCTGCTTCAAATCCGTCTTATATCTCACACATTTTGTCCCTCTACTCCTTTCCTCTCTCGTTTGCTCATGTCGCTCCGATCTGATCAGACTTGCATCTTTCTATCCCACATTTCAACAAAAAAAAAATGCTATGAACCCACTAAAAGCCGTCCTCACACACACTATACGTTCCTCCTCTGCAGCTGTGACTGTTATATGGTGGCCAAACAGGCTCAGGTGAGGCGGCAGCAAGACTGACAATGAGTTCACTCCTTATTCATATGCCAATGAAGTTGAAACTGTGAGTAGGCCACAATAAATAGCAGACAGTGAGAGAGGAACGCCTCCTCCCAGTTTAGGATTGTGAGTCACATCTACTGCTGGCAGACAAGATTTAAAGCAGCTTAACATAACAATGCGCATTTTTAAAAAAAACAAAACCAACCAGATAAACATGCTTTAATGACTGCATTATGTAACCTTATATAGTTTCTTCGTTTGTTCCTCATAGAAAATGAGCAGTGCAAAGTAGAAAAAATAGCTTAACAACTAAAAGTGGGCTTTAATGAGTTATTAAAATAAAGTATATTTACTCTGTATTAACACTAGGGGTGCACTTTCATGCTGTCAGTGCCATGAGGTTGTAATACAGCTAAGGGGAGCGATGAGCTAAATACTAGCATCATAGCATGCTAACCTTCTGATCATTAACAGGTCTATCCAACATGCTAACCATCTTAGTTTTGTGTTAGCATGCTCACATTTGTTAATTAGCACCAAAAACACAAGTAGATCTGATGTGAAACTCACTTTGCAGGTATTAATGATTTGAGTATTTTCACGAGTATTGAGCACAGTTTACATTTTGACATGCTAATATTAGCTAATTAGCAATTTGGTTGGTTTGTCAGCGTCTTTACACAAAAACCACTGAACAGATTTTCACAAAACTTTGGTGGAGGATGGGCATCGGTCCCAAAAAGACCCCATAAACTTTTTTTGAAGATCCAGGAAACTTCCCTATTAGAGTGTTTTCTTTTCATTCATTTTCATTCATTTCTCAGGGAATAAAATGTATGATGATTAATTAATCAGGCAACCAACAGAAAATTAATCTGTAATTATTCTGATAATCAAACAATTGTTTTGCCATTGGCAACAACACATGAAGATACAGCTGGGTGGAAGAGAGTCTATGCTAACACAGCTTGTTTTAAAGCTGCTCCTAGCTAATGTCCAGTCGTAGGAAAAGGATACGGACAAACTGGGACTCAGGCTGACAGCCGAACAACATGAAATCAGAGCCTGTTGTGCCCACGGAGACTCGCCTCCACTACAATGTCTCATACCAAGTTTTTGCTCTCGACGGGCAGACCGTGTTCCAGGCTGTCAGAACACAGGACCATGTCAGGAGAGGAAAGCTGGCAAATGAAGCCTGACTGGATCACTAGCCAGGTCTCATTTGCCAGGCAGAGTTCGTGCCCAGTGGCAGACTACAAAGTTTAGTTGTGCCATCAGCATTTACTTCACAGCAATGAGTAAAAACACAATTCTTGTCGATTGTCCAAATTCCAAATTCCCTTGCTCTAGCTTCTAAAAAAAATGAGAGGATTTATAGCTTTTTTGTAAAAATGTGATATTAAACCTGAATATATTTGTGTTGCATACTGACAAAAAAAGCTAGTTATTGTGAAATTGTACCGTGATTTTCAGTAATTTTCTGAAATTTTAAGGACTTAAGAAAAGAGGATCCTGCACACACTCTCAGCATCACAATCTATTCCTAATGCTGATATTTCACTCCCTTCCTTCACCTTCAAACAATTCTTACAACAGTGGTCTTGCGTTAGTTGAGTCAGTTAGTTGAGCAAATTTGTTCTTTGAGTAACATTTTGAGGACCAGTAATCAACGGATTAATTGAGTTTGGCTGGTTGATTAAGCTTGAATTGAAATGTATCGTTAAGTACAGCTTAGGCTGAATGTGAGTCGTGCTGAGGAAAGACTGATTCACAGTCTGATCACATGATGGTGCAAGACGAAACATTAAAGGACACCAAAGTGTTTACACTTCATTCATGGAGGGGGACGTGACTGCACTTGATGAGGCATTAAAGTCAGTAGGATTAATCTGCTTGGGACTGTCAGCAGTTTCATGGCAGCCCATCAAATAGTTGTCGAGAGATATTTCAGTCCGGACGAAAAGCGGCTGACCGCACAACCAACACTTCCACCCCGTGCCACGAGCATGAAGTCGAAACTCAATTTCCCACAGATGTAGGTCATCACAACACATCAACAAGCCTCAGTAGGCTGTGAAAGTGTACAGCAGGGTGGGCCCTCACCAAACCTCTGCCCCCACCACTGCTCCTGCCTCGGTGCCAAAAAACAAAAGACAGGGTGGAGGAGGAACACTGCATGGCTGAGATCTCCGTCTGCTTGCAGGGACACACACGCATCAACAAAACACTCCTCTGCTGCATCGGATCAACTGGTAAATAAAAGACATGATGTTCACTCTGCAGAGGAAGATGAGTGCACAGCAGCAGCACCGTGTGACTCAAGATGACCGACAGCTGAACCTGCTGTTATCTGTCATTCTCATCACCTGCTGTGCGAGAGCCTAACTACTCGCAGCAGCGTTCCCCGGGCACATGTCCGCGTGTCCGCATCATATCGTGCTGTACGAGCCCCATATGCTGCAGTGTGAGCACAAAAGACTCAAAGAGCTAAATGTGGTCAGACGTCAGATGAAGTGGGTGAAAGTTCACTCTCACAGCGTCAGCAGCAGACATGACAGGAGGGTGGTGATCCGGCGAGCATCTCTCCACCACACTCACACCAGCGTCAGCTCATTTCAGACTTAAAGCATCCACAGGGTTTCTTCTAACTCGCTGAAGTTGACTTTGTATTCGATTCCCAAGTAATGTTAATTGTTTTGTCCTCTTTCGTTTAGATCCAATCAATGACTCAATCACATTAAAGGTGCATTGTGAAGTCTCCATTGACAGATTGTTTTTTTTTTTTATTCTTGACTGAATAAACTGAATAAACAAACCGACCTTAAAGAAAGCACAATATCGTACTGTTTTTCTTTGTTCACATGTGGCGGACCCTGCCACCTTACTTACTCATTTTCCTCTGAGAACAGCTTGTTAATTAATCTATGGGAAAAATAAATATGTTTACCTCATTGATATTGTAAGTGTTAGAATTATGAGTTTGAATTTCTTCACTAAAACCACACAGTGCCCCAGAGATGTGGGTGCGGTTGGGCTGTGTATTACTTTTTCTTGAGGAGAGGATCTCCTGGAATTTATTCCAGTCGAATGTTTTCCAGGTGCCGTGCAGCTGTGCATGACGAAAATAAATCACCATCCAAAACAAACCCTAACAAAGTAAATAGTACAGAAATGGCGTGGCAGTAAGACAGAAACACAGCAAAACTCACAGAGAAAAGTTTCAAGGTAAATGACGTGTGAGCTAATTCAGTATTGTTCACAACATCAAGCAACTAATCAAAAGTTTAACTTCAGACTGAACTACACGTGTAGAAGCTGATTGAAACTCACGCAGTTGAATGGGAGATGTGACAACGCGGGCTGGAGGAGGAAATCTTCGCCTTCGCTGTGTCTTTGTCTTTCTGTGACGAGCTGCAAGTTAAGACCTCGTTTAAATACTTGGGCTGAGACTGTGAGAACACGCCTCGCTGCTGTCTGTGCGGCAGCGAGGCCTGACACTCCTCCAGAAACAACAACTGAGGGCATTTTTGGTGCAGAGCCAAACATCAGATTGAGCAATAGTGGTGATCATTTGAGCTTCTTGATAACAAGATACGTCCTCACGACTACAGAACATTTATCTCCAGCTTCAGGTGGGAGCAGCAGTTGTAGTCCCTCAGGCTTGTGCTCCACCCTGATTTATTTATGATCTGTACAGAGAGAAAGAGAGTGAAGGTTGATATAAAGCACTCATAGTTAGAAATAAAAAAGATATTTAAATACCACAATACCAGGACCTTGAAACTAATGAAAAAAAATAAACAATTTTATGGATGCAGTGTCACGTGTCAAGGCGTCTTCTCTTCATCCATCACAGCGACAGGTGTCTCACCCACTGGGTGGGAGGGTACACACCTTTTTCTCTGAAAAGGTCTGACACACTGTTAGGGAGTAGGTCTGTCGGCTTTGCATGATATTTACCACACGAGTAAAGACGTAGAAAGTAAGATGGATGTCTTCATAATCTGGGTTATTCACACCGACTGGTTCGGTTGTTCTTCAGCGAGTTTCTCAACTGTGTGACGGTTCAACTCCAAACAAAAGCAGCGAATCATATATTGCATCATTGAGAGGGATACCAGTGACGTCACTGCACGTACCTGTAAAATATGATCGTTGGCTAATCATTTGACAGGAAAAGCATTGTTCAGTTTTTAGCCATGCAGTGGGTGAGGCTCCAGGGACGAGAGCGGCATTCCTCCCGTGGCTGGTCCATGAAAACTCAAGAAGACGTTGTTGGTGGAACGATGATTAAGACCTGCTGGCAGCTTTTTAAAAATAATCTCCAAACCCGCGTCAGACACTCCCAAGTGACAGTTCTTGCCTCAAGGTTTGCCTGAGGAAGGGCCATGACATCAGAGTAAAACAAAAGTCAGCTTGATATGTCTCAAAGTTGGATTTATCCCTAAAGGCAAGTGATGCAACCTGCCGCTGGAGAGCTGACCCTAGAGCAGCTTTGAAGGCGTTGAATGGGTCCTCGTCAGGGGGTCTGGACCTTCAGAGTCACTAAATTGTTGTTCTATGATATTCTGAAAGTCATCTCACTGTTGGTTAAATCCGTCTGAAACTCCACATTAAGAAAAAGCCAACTTATTATCAATATGTTAAAAAGCAAAGTCGCACAACATTCATTCCTCGTGCGATCATGTGAGCTGACCACGTGTGACTGAAACCTGTTGGCCAGTTATATGTCACATATAATCTCTAATGTACAGACGCTCTTGTGAGTCACAGGTGATTCTATTGTAAATTACTGAGCAGCAGACTCTGACATACCACCTCCACCTCAGCCAGGCTACAACTGCTGCTGACATGTTTAGACGTGGCACCGCGGGTCTTGTTTAATACGTGACAATTTGTTTTGGGTTTTTTTTGCACTACTTAGTGGCAGGAACCTGCTACTGACCTGAAAACCAGCTGCACCTTGTGATTAGTGCTAGTCAACATGCGGTCACACATGCAAAATCGCTGTTCGCCTCCCGTCAGCTGCATTCTATACACACGAAGGGCCAAAATAAGACTTGTGGCGAATCAAATCTGCATCTTGGCGTTGCGTGGAATTCAACCTTGGTGAACTTTGACCTGTTAAAGTGAAGTGAAAAGTGAATTTGAGGTGGTTCAGTTGAGCTATGTGTAGAGACCCTGGTGGTACTACGAGCAAAGTTTCATGTTGTTTCGAGCCTTCTTAGTGTTTTAGAAATAGCGATTTTGATGCTAGCGTAAAAGTGCCCCGTGCACTCCCACTGAAAATGAGTTTGAGCCGAAAAGGAAAATACGGTCGATCTTAAAAGAGGCTCTTTCGTCGAAATGATGCTTTTACTCGAAAAAAGCCTTGGTTTCATTTTGGCGAGAGTTTCACTTTAAGTTGGAGCCACAACCAGTAGAGAAAATGTGTGTGTGTGTATGTGAGTTGTGCCTTCAAGTGGACGACAAACCAGCCAGCAGAGCTCAGTGTGTCCACATTCACTACCTTACCCTCGGCCCACACTGCCTGCTTGTTCAACGCGTGATGGCTGCTCACACACGTGTCCCCACACAGGCAACACACCAGGCTGAACACATTGACGGTGCATTTACACGTATTAACGTCTTGCTCGTTTATTTCAACGTCCAAGTTCCCAGGTTAGAGCAGCCAAACCGAGTCGCGCCTCTCACACGCCTGTCGAGCGAAGGCTACAGATTCAGAGTGGCGCCTATTTTTACCGTGACACTGGCGTGGATCTGAAGACCTGAAAACAGCCTGTAGACAGTCACATCAACATCATACCAGGGTTTCATCACAGTTTTGATGTCTGCTTCTGTAGAATATGTCACAAAACATGTAGAGAATACACACAACACGCAGGATGTGTGTTCCAGCCGTCAGGGCTCGGTCACATGTGCAAAAATTAGAGGAGCACGTAAGCGAACTCACTGTGGTGTCAGTCATGGAATTCAACTTTTCAATTCCCAACCTGCAATGGTTATATGGCTGAATTTGCATGTGTCTCTACAGGCTTGTTTGAGGGGGTTTTTTTCAGTGTCTTTTTGCGCTATGAGCTCCGAGGTGTGGCATTTTTTTTTTCAAATCAAAAAATTCTGCCGATTTGTTTTGATAAGACACTCCCAAGTGACAGTTCGTGCCTAAAGGTTTCCTTGGAAAGTGCCATGACATCAGAGCAAAACAAACATCGACTTGATATGTTGCAAAGTTGGATGATTTCACAAACACGGTAACGTAATGAGAACCTGATGCCTGTGACCCTCGCGCAGCTTTCAATGCACATCACTTATGGGTTAGTTCGAGATGCATTCAGGAAAGTCCGTACATCTGATGTTCATTCTTCTTATTCCAACAGAAAATAAAACACAAGAGGCTTTTTTGGAAGGCAGTGACACAATGTGTGCTGTTTTATTACTGGATCTGTGACTTACTGTGCAACAGTATAGTGTCATATATTAAATGCTTTACACAACCCTTTAAAAAAAATGTGAGTGAGTTATGTGATGCTATGAACATTAGTTATAAGCTTTTCTGTATATTCAACCGTTTTAAAGCTCATAGAAGCAATAAGCCAGCATTGCTGCACGCCAATCCGTACACAGTCAGTTTACTCTGTTGTCAGTGTTTCTGCATGCATCTGGGTTTGTTGCTTTAAGGACATCCGTACGCACACACAATTAAAGAAATGCACCAATGGTTATTACACACTCACTCAAACATACACGCACATACATCTAGACATTTCGGTGATGGTGTTAGAGACGCTCCTGATGCACGCTGTGAAGCGTGATGCTCTCAGACCCTCGGGGAGGATGATGTGAAGTGGAACAGATGGAGTCATAAGACGGCTGAAAACACCCCCTTTTTCTTTGACAGACAAACAAACACGCCCGAGAATGTGAAGGACGACTGAACGACGGGGACGACGTTGGGGGATGGGGGGGCAGTGATTCCCGATCAGAGCAGGAGGTCTGTGACTGAGGGCAGCAGCTCGGCCAGCTCAGACTCGACGTTGGCCGTCTGAGTGACGGGGTTGCCACGGAGATCGAGGCGCTTCAGCTTGGGGCAGGAGGCCAGCGGCTGGAGATCTGCCACCGTAGAGATTTCTGCACATCTGGGTTAATGAAAAAGCTTTCCCAGTGATTACAACACTGGTGCAAAAGTAGGATCAACATGTCAAATATGACACTGGGACATTAACTCATTTCCCTAAATATAAATCTTGGAACTGAAGCTGTAATTCAAGTCTAAAGGGAAAAAAAACCAAAAACAAATCAAAGCCTCAGAGTCATGACAGGCAAACTACATTAATTTCCTCTCGAGGGGGAGCTGAGGCGTGAAGGGGAAGGAGTGCGCGGTGCTGATGTGTTGTTAAGTGTCTCTTCCCTTCTTAATGATGCTGTTTGCTCTGTGAAATTGCTACGCTGATTTTATTTACTCCAAGTTTCAGGTGCAAACAAATTATTCATGCATAGCGCTGAAGAGTCTTGTTAACCGCCGCAATTTTCCAAACATCCTTGTGTGCAGTGCCTCTTTTACATCGCGCTCCTCACACACCGTCGGCTGCCTCGCGCTCTTTAGCAGGGTTTGTTTTGCAGGTTGGAGCCCCGCATGCTCAGAGCTCATTCACACATTCCTTGAGTCACTTGTACACTGTGAGAGAGGCTGTAATGTGCACCGATGCTACAGGATTAAAAAGGGGGCATCATGTTGCTTTGAAGACGGAATTCAAACTCAGAATTTTAATATCTATAATATTTATGAGGTATTAAGTGTTTATTTATGCCCATGACTGAATAAACAGGCTGTTCTCAAAGGAGAATAAGGTCCTAGAACACAGTTTGAAGCTAGAAAGGCGGCAGGGTCCGCCACATATAAACAAAGTAAAACTGTACGAAGCCTTTAAGGTCAGTTTGTTTGTTCAGCTTATTCACTAATTAAAAATGAAGTTTATTTAGTTTGTTTAGGCATAGACAAAAAATCTATCCCTCACCCCGTACAAAAAAACTACGTAGTGCACCTTTAAAGGACTTTATACAGAAAAGAAACTTTGGATCTTAAACTACTGATTCAAGGATACTGTTATTCTTCAAGAGGACTTCCTCCAGTTTGGGAAGGTGATACACTCCTTCCAGGCTTTCTATAGAGTTGTTATCAGCCTCCAGGACCTGAGAGCGTGAAGAAGTCAGTTTAATCATGTTGCAGAAAAGGAATTAATCGATACATTTCATACTAATCTACCAATTGTGGGGCACAAAAGCAGAAGAAAAGACGTTCATGCAGGACAGATAATTGGATTTGAATTGTAGCTTTTATCACCTCCAGGCACTGCAACATGGCGAACTGAGGAGGAAGCCGCTGCAGCTGATTAGAGGACAGATTGATGTGGGTTACCAATAACAGCTGATCCAGGTGGCATAAGGTGGTCAGGTTCTGTTAGAAGGAAAAAAGAAATTACTTTACAGAACTTTTCCAGACAAAAGGAGGACAAAGGGACAAAAGCAAATAAAATCTATTGTCAGATTTTGAATCTTGAACCTTGTCAGAAATGCTGAAGACGCGCACTTCAGCGTATTCCATTTTCAAGATGGTGTTTTCAATCATAAACTTGCTGCACAGGTCGCTGTAATATGCACAGCGCATGGAGTCCACCTCCTGAGGGACAAAACGACAGCGTTCAATCAGTGATCTGTCTCGACCGTGTCCGACTCCCTGCATGGTCCGTACTCACCTTCAGCGTCTGAAAATGAGCAAGTGTCTCTTTTTCATATCCCAGAGGGTCCAGCGCCCTCATCAGGAGGATGATGGTCAGTAAGCACCCTGCGATTGAACATCAAAACATCATGATCAACCAACTTCAGTATTATGTTTTGATGTGAAGCAAGATGTGATGCATTTAAAGGCACTTACACTTATTGAGCGGCTCCAGTTCTTGTAGCTGGTTGCATGATTGTAGCTCCGACTGCAACACCGAAGTCTTCTCTACAGATAGTTCACTCCTGAGGAAAACACAGCACACTGAGTCTGCACTCCTAACAGAATCCCCACAATGCCCTGCCACTGTTACACACACACACACACACACAATACCTGAAAAGTTCCTGATCCGTAGCAGAGTCCCGACACCAGCTCTCGGTCCGACCTTTTGCGAGTCAAAAGTTCACAGTGTAAAGAAGCTGGAGGAAACATCCATTAGAGACAGATCATGTGTAAAAGACGGATGGTGTATGGATGTATCACCTGTGTACAGAGCGCAGTCTCTGTGTGTGTGTTTCTCAGTCCAGTGCACAGTCAGATTATGTTCATTTGTCATGTCGCTTATTGTTCCAGGAGGAAGAGCACAGATCTGAGGCCGCGTTAAGGTTAGAAAAAAAAAAACCAACAACAAAAAACAAAGACAACAAGTGAAAAAGGAAGCATTCGATTGCAACATAAATTAGGCACGTCTGAGTGAAACCCACCCGGGTCAACGTGTGAGCGTGCATAGTAAGTCCACAGCTCATTTCCATGCCAGTACAGCAGAGTGACCGAGCTGAGCTTTATGAATAAATATAACTTCCTTGACAGAATGGCAAAATAGTCATTATGGTTATGAGTCGAATCTATTACTTCCTCTGTCTTCCCATTATAACTCGTTAAACTTTGTTTGTTTTCTCGACTTATTTGCTCATGATTGCTGATCTCGTTATCTCGGGAAACAACAGTTGTTATTTCATGATAATGACATAAACAAGTTGTTATTGTAATTATCTTGTTATTTTAGGGGGAAAAAAAAATGTTGTGTCTGATTTAATCCACATTTAATTAAATTGATCATATAAAATATGAACATTGACATTTGAAACTCAATTCAAAAACCAAAATAGTAATTGAATGTGAATAAAATTTCATTCATTATAACCGTACCACCTACTTCTCCATGTTAGTTATGGAAATGATCTTTATTTCACATCTTTCAGGAATGAAGCCACCATGTTTCTTGCTACAGGAAGCTCAGCTCTGCTGAGGCTGTGAGGAATTCATCAACAACAGTCCTCCTACGGTACGGTATGAACACCAGTCGTCTTTCTGACGACACTCTGTGTCACTGTGCCCTGACAAGTTAGACAAGCTATAAAAAAAAACCCAAAAAAACCCCAACACTATAACAGGATTTCCACTTCACGTCAAGTTTACAATAACATTCCATTCAGGTATGCTGGAACGCTTTACCCGCACAAACCGCAGCATTTTATGAGCATGTGGAATGCCAAGAACGACAAGAAGAGAATGTTAAAACTATGATCTCGTTCAGTGAGCAGCACACAGTCAAGTTGAACAATAATGTCAGAGCCCAAAGGAAAAGGATACCCAAACAGGGCTGTGTTTGAAGCGCGGGTGGACACTTGTCCACTCCACTCTCTGGGGCTGACCGTCGAGCACCAGCAGCAGGCCGACGGACTGCGCCTAACAGAACGGAGACAGGAAGAGAGACAAGAAGCCAAGAGGGGATATGAAGAAGACTTCAGGTGTGATGTAGACGCTAAGCTGTTGATGAATGCAGAGGACATGTCTGATAAGCACTGTTGCTGTCACTATGACATGCATGTAGATTGTGTTGTGAATATATAGCATACTCATTTGTTTTTGCATTGTATCCCTCAAAGGACTTTTTAGGAAAATAAACCTACTGGAGAATATTGCAACAATATATTCATGACAGCTCGTCTCCACAGGGGGTGTTTCTTCAGTCGTCTTTCTCACGTGCTTATCAAGGATCAGATCAGGGTCAGAGTCAAGTTTTTTTTCCTGCCATTTAACACACATAACTAAAGCGACTGGTAAATGCGGGTAACTTCATTTTCTGTCTAGTGAATTTACAAACAGCTCATAGAAATCCTACCGATTACACCTTTCATGTACTTCGAATTACATTAATCAGACATGAGGTTCAGTTAGCTTTGCATAGAGGTGGTTGGTAGTACATGTTTTACTTTTACACTGTGAGTTCATTTCAGAGCCTGTACTTAAATCTGCACTTCTGTACTGTACTTCTATGTTTGCCAGCCTCTTAAACACAACTATCTGTTCTTCTGCTTTAGTAAAGACTGTGTGTGCTTTTGGTAAATCTGCACATACTGTAAGGCACAACAATTAACCTGGTAACTGTCTATTTGCTTATTTTCAAAAAAAATCTTCATGTCTTATTTTAAATGTATATCTATGCCTCTGTAACATGTTGTGAAGTGCACTATATAAATAGTGTTGCCAGATGTTGTGTCATTCTTTTCATTGTGGTAAAATAAAAAAAAGAAAGAAAAGGTTGGTGTGTTTTTCATTTGTAGACATACGATGTCAGTGAGATTAACTGCTGTGCTGAGTCCCAAGCTGGTAAAGAGAGTCACGCGTTTAGTTTTCCAAAAGTGAACTCAGAATAGAGAAATATGTGTAACCGCAAGACTGCATGAATAACAAAAGCTCAGTTCCTCAAAGAAATCGTGAAAGAGCTCACTCACATTAACAGGCCGTGAGAAGGCGACGGCCACCCGCTCCTCTTCCCGACTGACATACACACAGCTTATCATCTCCTCACGTTCCGCTGTTAAAAAGAAACGTATTTCAGGTTGGTGCACCTCATGTTTGAGCAGAGCAAACAGCTGCATGCATAGAAACGCCAGCGTGTACGTTCATGCGTGTGGACATACCTCTGCCTAGCAACCAGCGGTAGTAGAACCAGGCGCTCTGGTCGTTGGGGTCAGTGAAGAAAGCATTCTGTACAAGCTCATATTCTGAAAACACAAATGGGTGTATTTAGAAAAGTGTTTAATTGCACAGGGGACTACTGCTATGATACAGCCATTGTAAAGCCTGAGACTGCCCCCTGTCTGTCACAACTAAATACTGCTGACTACACAGTCACAACTCATTTGCTGAGTTTTAATCAGGTTCACCTTTGAGGAGCTGCTCCTCACAGACGCGATGAGAGTGGGTTTGTGGAGAGGGTGGAAGGGAGGAGTGGGGCGGCTCGCGGCACGGCGACGGAGGCTCAGGAGACTCTGGGTGCAGCAGCGGCAACAAGGTGCTGCGATAGTGCCAGCTGGAGTAGTTGGAGAAGTTGGAGCCAATGAGACGATCAGTGAAGGCCAGCTCCTGATCTACGGGCACACCAGACATCTTCACAACCATCCGGCGGTAATCCCAGCAGTGGACTGGTGGAGATGGTGTGAGACACGGAGGGAAACAGCGTGGTGACACACACAGAAACATATCAGAATCTTTACAATTATGGCAGCTCCCCTTTTTCATTACTCACAGTTGCGGTCGTCCAGGCTGAGGCAGCGATCACACAGGCTCAGTTCCCTGGCCCAGTCTGGTCGAGGCAAGCGGGCTGAGACCCAGCCTCGGTGGTGCCAGCTGCCGTAGGACTTTGGGTTCACCTTCAGGCAAGACTCCAGAAATGACAGCTCGGAAATGTAAACCTTTTGAATTTCATCCTCGTCCCTGGAGCAGATATCAAGAAACAAGAACATAAATGTCCTCCTCCATTTCAGCTTACAATCAAAAACTGTAATACTGAAAATCTACAGCTGGCAAAAGAACTGGTAATGGTCTAACTTCACAGTCTCCAGATGCATCAGGATCTCTCTTCTGTAGTTCCAGAGGGTTGCAAAGTCAGGATTGGATGAAAGCAGCTGCTGGGTGAGCTGGAGAGCCTCATCATCGCAAATACCTTCCTTCCTCTATCAAAGAGAAAGGTATGAGGCCATTACCCAGAGTAGAAAACTGGCAGGATCAAGTCAAGTGATAAATAGGCACGGCTTAGTCACTGAAACATGACATTTTAAGACTTCAAAGGGAGCTTGAAGACATAAGGTTAGTCTTGCTTTAAATTGGTCCATACATTCAGACTCCCTATCCTGTCTGTGGTGCTCTGCCATAAGCCCATTTATCTCCACCGAAGACACGCTTTGAGAAAAGGCCAATGGATTATACTTATGTAAGGCTAATTTCCTAAAAACTGCTGGGCAAGGTTATCAAAAGTTACTCAAACAGGACAAGTAAGCACATTTGATCGGGGCTATTTTCAACAATGAAATGTAAAATGTGTCTTTCTCAATAACCTTTGAAAAGCAGGCATCTCGTGCGGCCACGTATATCTTCAGTTTCTTCTCTCGCTCCTTCCTCTTCTCCTCCTCCTGCTGGGCTGTGGATTTCAGCTTCACTCTTCCATGCTGTCAGAAGCAAAAAAATAAGAAGGGGGGGTGGGGTTCAGTACGTGCAGTTAACGGTGCTGCTAAAGGGGAAGTATAAATAATTGATTCCTTCTACACTATGAAAGGTTGTATAAAGCCGTCAATATGCCTACCTACATTTCAAAAGTAGTACATGTTAAAACTCTTACCATGCTTGCTGTTTGTGATGGAGACTTCTCAGAAAAAAACCTGTTTATAGTGGAAAATGAGGAGCGATACTGAGGGTTAAGCTAGGCCTGGAAAACGATTCCACAGTCGCATACAGAGCTGACAAGACGTGCACAAAAGTTATGACAAGTCAACATTATCAGCTCAGCCTTTAGCTTGTCCTCGGTGTGTATATAGCCATCAGTAGGTTCAGACACTCAACACAAACAGCCTGAAGTCTGAAGTTAGCTTGCTAATTAGCTCCGATGTCACTAAACAACACTCATTCAAACCAGCACAGAATAACAGCAAGCGGCGACACACACGCACACACACACAAAAAACATCTTCGTAACAGATTGACACTGAACGACACGTTGCACGTACCGTAACACACACCCCTGTTTTTGTACTCGGCTTGTTGCTGTGTTTTTCAGAAAGCTGTTTGATTTGTCATGTCACTATCAGGATTTCCAACGACTACAATGTTTCACTTCCGTCTCGTGAAAATGACGTCACGGTCAGACTGCCTTCCCGGTCGCGGTGTTCTGCGGCCCCCCGCTGGAGAGAACCGCGAATAGCAGCGCAGAGGAGCTGAACTGAGCGAAGAGGCGGAGATTTAAAGGTACACGGAGACATGACACTTCACACTGCGCTTCGAAAAGTAAAAAGTTAGAGTAGTGCAGTTAGTTTTAAGGTTGATATTAGCCAGAGTTTCACCCTGGAGACACCGAGCGGCGCCTTATGCTCAGGTTCACCCGGTGTTGGTAGCAGGACGACGGTTAGCTCGCCTCCCAGACGCTCGCGCTGACCCGTAGTCTGATTTAGGGACCATCAATAAATTTAAATGTTCAATAGCTTCCATGTCATGTGACCCAGTGACTCCAAACCAATGCCGAATTGTGTAACTAAATGAGACAAATAAAACACACATGTTTGTATTACATTTGACTGCTTCTTCTATTTTATATGAATATTTATTATGACAATTCAGCATTTCTTTTCAATAGCTTCCATGTCATGTGACCCAGTGACTCCAAACCAATGCCGAATTGTATAACTAAATGGAACAAATAAGACACGCCTGTTTGTATTACATTTTACTGCTTCTTCAATTTCATATGAATATTTGATATGAAAATTCAGCTTTTCTTTTCAATAGCTTCCATGTCATGTGACCCAGTGACTCCAAACCAATGCCGAATTGTGTCACTGCTCAGGCTACACGAGACACACCTAGTTTGATTGGATTTCGCTGCTTTTTCTATTTTGTATGAATATTTATTACGAGAATTCAGCTTTTATTTTCAGTAGCATCCATGTCATGTGACCCAGCGACTCCAAATCAATGCCGAATTATGTAACAAAGACGAATAAGACACTAATGTTTTTATTACATTTTACTGCTTCTTCTATTTTATAAGAATATTTATTATGAGAATTCAGCTTTTATTTTCAGTAGCTTCCACGTCATGTGACCCAGCGACTCCAAATCAATGCTGAATTGTATCAATACACAGGTCACATAGGACCATGGACAATTTGAACAATGAACATGCAGAGGTGATGGGATTAAACACCTGTCTTGTAATAAACTAACAAATTCATATATCATCTAGGAATTCTTAAAGGTCAGCACAGACTCTAGTAAAGCCTCTCCACTCCACAGAATACAAACATTGGGACAGTTTCTTGATTGTCTTCCCTTCACCTTTTAATTGCTTAAAATTATCAGTGTAACAGCAAAATTGTGTACAAATTGGTTGAGAGTGAGACATCTTCGCTATTGCTATCAGATATTGTATTGTTGTGAGGACAGGGATAAATAATTCACATGAATAGAAAGGGAATACTAGTAATATAAGGTATAATGAATTGTCCCCTCTAACTACAGACCCTTAAACAACGCCAGAACTATAACAACACTTTACATAGTGAATAACCTTAAACAACAGGATTATCCTCCACATATTGTGATATGTCAATATTATTATTATGCTCTATTCATTTTTAGCCTTTTTTACATTGAGTCATTCAAGAATATCAGCTTCTGTGTCCAAGTCTAAGTCGTCTTCTGGCGGCACAGATCTGTATCCTGACGTCTCAGAGAAGTTGAGGGTCAGCTCACTCTCCGGATTTGTTGCGATCTGAAGAGAGGACAGCCATCTTAGCACATTATCAAAGGGGGGTGAGGACTTCAATGGTGACCTCATATCTGACTGAGAGTAGAAAATAGATGGCGCTGGATTGTCTCCCTTCACTGTAAATGAAACAAAACACAGTTTGAATGTGGCATCGAACGCAGTGCTCTTGCGAATGGTCAAAATTATTTTACCATTTTTTACTTACAGTCTGGGAACATGGAGTCCATGCTGTTCCTAAGGTGATCTGTGGATCTCATGATGTCCTTGTTCAACTTCTCAATATGGTGGCTGAGTATTGCGCCTATGTTGTCCTCCGTCTCCTTTCCACCTTTCTTCCTCTGACCGATACCTTTGGCTCTGATTTTGGTCATGTCAGCAACTAACAATTGGCCATGAGATCAACACATTAAAACAACTGAATATGTACTGTACAACATAATGGAATAAAACAAATTGCCCACAACACTGCGTAATACTCACTCAGTGACTTGGGTTTAGTGCTTGTCGCTTTTTCATGGACAACAGCTTGCAGCTCGTAGAGTGTTTGCCTGAAGCCCATCATCAGCTCCAGCTCTCTCCTCCTGTACTCCTCCTCCACTCGCTGCTTCAGCACATGTTTGAGCTGCCACCTCCTGAACTTCTCTTCGATTCTCTCATGGATCTTGTTGACATCGGGGATGAAGAGCTGTCCGTTGTTCCCTGCCACCATTTCCTCTATCTTCTCAAACAGCTCGGTGACCTGAGTCTGATCATTTTTATTCATAATGTTTATAACGTGGTATCTGTTCTCACACTTGTCCACCAACCAGTGCAACGCGTTATGCTCCCTCTCAATGTGCTCCTCAATGGTTTCATCTGCTAGTTTGTCTATGTATGTGAACAAAACCATGGTGTGTTTCCAGACGCTGGCATCAAAGAGGTTCATGTGTTCCTCCAGGGCGACCTGTTGAGCTTCTCTGAACCTCAGGTCCAAGGGCACAACCAGCAGCATGGCATGAACCCCTAATGGGCTCCCCGACAGACCTCGGACCATTTCTTTGTCCATCTCTTGTGTCCAGTGTGAGGAATTCTTCCACCAGCCCGGGGTGTCGGTCACAGTGATCAATCTGCCAGCAACTTCCCTCTTCTCCTCCCGACAGTGCATACTCTCACAGGTGGGGAACACTTCTTCACAGAGGATATTATTTCCTGATGCACTCTTTCCAGATGTCCTCTGACCGAGCATTGCTATCCTCAGCTCCTGTAATCTATTGCTGGAACCTGACAAGAAAACAACAGACATCTTGGAATGAGAGACCAGGTGACAACCTGTAGACACAATAATAATGACCAGTGGGGAGATTTCATACGTCTATACTATTATAGTTTATAGCTGTGTTACAGAATATCAAAAGTGGCTACATAAACTGATGCAGTAGCTGTGTATGTCAACTTTTAATTGGTTTTCAAGGTAACATATACAACTATGTGTATGTATATTCAAGTCAGGTTGAAGATTCTGTGTTAACGCTGTTTGTACATGTGCAAATTCATCCTCAAACTGTTTCAATAAAGACTAAAGGAGACAGACAACAAATCACCAGACATGATAATACTAAACTTAATCCCTTGTTTGAATCTTTGGCAAGAAAGGCGTACTCTTTACAAAGAGGAAAAGACAGACTATATACTATATACTGGTGAAAGTTATGCTGGCAAGCAAAAAGAGAGTTGAGAGTTGTTGAGCGATTTTCAACTAGAACTGCCTGGATGACAGTCAGTGAACATTATGAGTTTTGCACTAACTGCACTGTTGTTGTAATTGTAATTTTCTTCCCCCCTAGTATCAGAACTAGCTCTGACAGTGACAGACGTTTGCGACACTGATGCTAGATGACTGAACCATACCGCTGAGTTCTCTTCTTCTGGCCTTGACTTGACTTTCCCTCACTCTTGCTCTTTCTTCCACTTGTCGTCTTTTCTCTTGAATGGTCAGAAATATCTTCTCATCGGGGGCAAAATGGTTCCAACCATTTCCTGCCACAGTCTCAGTGATTTTCTCCAGCAGCTCTGTGACTTGAGTACCATCATCTGCGTTCTTGTTTTCGATGACATGATATCTGTTTCCACATCGTTCGACCAGGGACTGCATGGCCTGTCCCTCTCCTTCGATGTACTGCTCTATGGTGTTTGAGCCCAGCCAGTCTCCCCTGGTGAAGACTACGACGGTGTGTCTCCACACTTCTTCTCCGAGAAGCTCCATGTGTGTCGTCACTGCATCCAAGTGATCGGCATTGAAAGATGCATCTGCATCTATAACCAGCAGGAAGACGTGAGGCCCAGGGGGGCACAGAAACATGCTGAGCATCACTTCCTCTTTGATGGCTTCAGTAGTGTCGTACACAGGGAAGCTTTTCCACCAACCTGGGGTGTCGACAACAGTCACTTCAGTTTTACCCACAAAACCCTGCCGGGCCACAGAATGTGCTGTCCTTGTCCCGACTTCTGTGTCTTTGATTCCCAAGATGGTGTTCCCCACTGAGGTTTTCCCAACGCCCCGGCTGCCCAGGACAACAATTTGTAGTTTTAGGAGAGCTTCCGTCGACTCTGTTGACAAACAAAACTTCATTATTCAGATTGAAGTCACAAAACTATCTATGAGCCTGGCCTATTTATTGTATCGATATCAGTGTTACGAAAGAGAACGTAAATGTTTTTTAAAATGTACATAAGATTTTAAAATTGCTTCTTTCAGAGCTGGATATTAGTTAACACATGAGTGCAAATAGATCATCATCACATTACAAAATAGAAAAGTAAATTGGTCATAAAAATGCCATTTGACTGGGAAAGTTCTTTAATTCCTTCATAAATAATTATTTGCCTTTTATTTCTATTGGTTTAATCTTATGTTTTTATGTTTACTTATTAAATCTTAGATAAATGGATCTTTTATTTTTCCAATTTAATGTCACTCAATAAAAATAGAATATATTTTATCTATATATGACACAATATCAATATTGTGTCATATATACAATATATACACACACAACATAGAATAGAATATATGCTTCTAGTAGTGTTTAAAGTAAAGCTCTTGCCAAAAAGCAACCAAGGCTTTTTGTTGCGATTGAATATGAGTCAAACCTTAGTGTAAAAGCATAATTACGATGAAAGACGCACTTTTAAGATTTACCGTAGTTGGGTTTTTGGGCACATTAATTCTGAATGGGAGTGCTAGGGGCAGCACTCGGGGATCGACACTTTCTGTCTGCCACGACGGCAACGCGCCGGAGATGCAGAGGCTAATGTAAGTAGTTCAAAAACCTTCTTTTTCATAAACTTTGTGTACACAAACAATGTTCTCAATGCTCGTGTTCATGAGTAGAGACCCTGGTGATGCTACGAGCAAAGGTTCATGTTGTGTCGAGCCTTCTTAGTGTTTTAAAAATAGCGATTTTGATGCCATTGTATCTCTGCCCCTACCACTCCCGTTCAAAGTTAACATGCCCGAAAACCCAACTATGGGTCTCGGTTGCTTTTTGGCGAGAGTTTCACTTTAATCACCTGAGACTAAATTCATTGTGTTTTTGTGAGCTTCCAATATACTTTTTTTTAAGTACATCATGTTGGACCTACTGGGACATTCACCTTTAATGACTGTTTTCATTTGTTGTCTTTGTTCCTCGGCCCTCCTTCGTCTCTTTTCAGCCTTTTCGGCTACTTCTTGCTGCTTCGTTTCAATGATGATGAGTGTCTGTTCGTCTACCTCGTAGTAGCTGCCTTTGTTGTGCCACACCATCTCATCGATCTTCTTCAGCAGCTGCGTCACCTGAGATGAGTCCCTCCACTCCTTATTGTTAAACACGTGGTACCTGTGCCTGCATTTATCTATCAACCACTTGAGTGCGTCTCCCTCACTCTCAATGTGCTGCTCTATCGTCTTCTTCCCGAGGACGTCCCCACAGGTGAACAGCACCATGGTGTATCTCCAGGCCTGCTCCCCCAGGAGCCTCATGTGCTGCTCCACAGTCCTCCTCTGCTCCCCAGAGAAAGCACAGTCTATGGGAATGACAAGGAGGAAAGCGTTTGGTCCGGGCGGACACTTTGACGCATTGAGTTTAAACCTTTGCTTGTCCCTCTCTGGGATCTCAGTGAGGGAGAGGGAGCATTTCCATCCTGGAGAATCGACCACGATGAGCTTCCTGCCCTCCACATCTGTATGTCTCACTTCAGACTGAGCTGTTCGGGTTCGGCCACACTCAAACCTGTCCTCTCCCAGGATGGTGTTGCCACAGGAGCTCTTGCCAGCCCATCTCCCACCAATAAGGACGAGCCTGATCTCTGAGGGGCTGATGCTGTCTTTCTCTCCTGGAGGACAAAAGAAAACAGGACTGTCTCATTTTCTGGATCAGTTATGAAAGAATAGACAGTGACAGTTTTACCAAAATATCATCTTTTCATTAACTTCAATCAAACTGGCAGAGAAACTCTTACAAAAAGGAAGTCAGTACATTTCCATATACAGAGGAGGAGAACGAGGTTATCAAGATTTTCCCGCTGGGTGTGTGCTGCTTCAGATGACTGACAGAGATAAGTAATGCTCTGGTAAACTTGTGCTTGTGTTGTTCCTCCAGGGTTTTATGGCAAAGTTAGTTTTGACTTTCATTTAATTTGAGAGACATTGTCTGATTAATAATAGTACTGTGAGACAAAAACCGAATGACCCTGAACTAAAACAAATCATTTGGAGGCGCCGTTGAAAGAAGCTACTATACACGGAAAAAAAGATCAACAGAATCATTTAAGAATGACTCATTGCCTCGAGTTGTACATATGCCAAAAAATGAATTGCGTGACTGAAGAAAACTTGAATATTTAATAATAAACAAATTCTTCATGTCCTAAAATGTTGTTTTTGGTGTATACTACTTTTACTTGTTTGTAGGTGAATCACTTCTATGTTTGGAGACTGTGCTTTATCTATTTTTCATTTGAGAGGGACAGATACAATATACATGTAAACTCAAACAGCTGTCTGTCTAAGTATCACAGTGTTTTTTGAAAAAACACATCAAGTTCTCATTACTAATACGGTTCGTAAGCATTGCATCTCAAAGCTGATTAAATTATGCACATCTCTTTTTTATATTTTACTTACGAAATTATTTTTTTTTTTTCACAAGATATAGAGATGCACAGGGAAGAGAAAACTAAAAACAACAACCAAGAAAACAGATCAATGGACATTACAAAGTATTACAGAAAAGGACAAAATGTGACCAAAATCAAGCCAGGTGGAAAACAGTGGCCAGAGACCAGACAGGCTGAGGTACAGAAGAATAAATCTCAACATATTATAATTCAGTCTGATACATTTAGTGTCCATGGTGACAGCTCTCCCTCTGAATATATTCAATAAAGGGTCCCCCAGTCTTAAGAAACTTAAAGTTGACATCAGGGTGAGTCCACCAGATTTCTTCAAGGTAGAAACAAGAAACCATTTTTTAAAGCAAAGAGGACATTCCCACCTTACCTATTTATCTTCCACATAACTTGCTGGATTTACTCACCGAGATCATGTTCCATTTTTTCTGGTCCTTTTTCTTTTCTTAGCAGATTAATGACCTATTGAACCCTACCCAGCTGGCTCTGCAGAGGTCAACGGCTGATGTCTATCCTCAGGTAAAAAAAGTAAAAGTTCAAGCAGCTTGTAAAGGCAGTCTGCACAGCAGTGACTTGTTTGCTATTGGGCAACAAAGCACAGTACCTGTGAGACATTCCCATAACTACTAATACATCTGGCCTAACTGGTTTTTGGCTGTCTTGGTTCAACTTGATCTGCAAGCTGATACGCACTGAAAAAAATACAACATGTTTTTGAAACCTCAGCTGAAAAGCTGAAAAGGAGGTCAAGCTCATATGTCAAATCTACACACTGTTTGTTAAGTGAGTTCATTTTCTATACGACCAAACACTGGATGACTTTCTTTAGTCATCTTTTTGCTACAATGTTTCCCTTCTGGTTTTTTGATGACCTTGTAGAGTTACTGTGTCTCTTATCTGCGCTGACGTTGACTGTGTGTTAATTGTTCGTGACTTTAACATCCATGTCGACAAACTTCAGGACAGAGGGACTAAAGAACTGTGTTGTGTCCTTGATAGCTTTGGACTCACTCAGCATGTGACGCAGCCCACACATAACAGGGGCCACATCCTAGACTCGGTTCTCTCCAAGGGACTGAACATACGCAAATGTTCAAACCGAGGTGGTCACAAAGCGCTACGTCACTGAAAGCACCAGTGACATATTCATTGAGGCTTTCTCTTCCACACCTCCCCTCACCAGGTTCTCTGTCGATGACCTTGTGCATCATTTCACTTCTAAAATTGAAGATGTTATTGATGCCATGGCACCCACTAAAGTGAAGGTGGTCCCTGGTAAGAAAAAATCTCCTTGGAGGAATGCCACGCTGGTCAAAATGGAAAAAAAAGTAGTGTCAAAAAGCAAAGCACAGGTAGCGTCAAACAAGTCTCCAGGTTAATTTTGACATTTATAAAGATAGATTTTCACATTTTCAGTTTAGAACTGAAGAAGTCAAGGCAGTCCTTCTTCTTGGACATCATCACCAAAAACAATAACAATGCATGTGTCTGGTTTGCTACTATTGACAGGCTAACAAACCCTCCTGTGCCAGCAGCCTCTGAACATCTGGGGCCTCTAATGAATTTGCATCCTTCTTAACTGACAAAATTCTGAAAATCAGACGAGCGATCAGTGCCACCGTACCAGGGGCAAGAGGTGTGTTCTCCATGTGTCCACCTAAAACCAACTCTAACACCATGACACAAGTTGATCCAATCAATAACAAGAACCTGCAAGAGATAGTACAGAATCTCTTCTCTCAGGGGACGCATTTTCTGCAAATGTGCAAACGATGTGCATCGCTGCGTAGAGCACCAAGTCAGCCCGAGGTAGGAGAGAAAACAAAGAGACGAGTAACATCATCACCAGGGCCATCAAGCAACATCTCTTCAGCTATGCACAACCAGTTGATCCTGTGGCCAGCACACCTATCAGATGTCGATCGGGTTGAATTTGTGTGCGAGGGCCTTTTAAGGTTGCGTCAGTCTTCACTTGTTGAAAGAGGCCGTTCATTTGATTTGTTCCTACTAATAAAGGCTGTAAACCTAAATGGCATTTTGTGATACAGTAATTTTGTAATGGGGGGGCTCAAAATAACATTCTGCTTAGGGTTAGGGTTATTCTGGTCAAAAATTAAACTGTGTGTGTAGTGGTGTTTGTGTGTGATACACCTGATGACACAAAAACATAGAAATGTATCTCGATACAATGTAAAACATAGAAAATAAGAGCAAAAACATACAACTGTTGTTTATTTTTGCAAATAAAAGTTTGTAATTAATCACTTTTAGGTGTTTTTAGGTTGGGGGTGTCTGGCTTGTCTTGGACACAGGCAAGAGGGGCTTCAAGGAAAAAAGGTTGGGAACAACTGATCTAGACAATTCAGTAATTAATAATTACAGGCCCATATCAAACCTCCCAATTTTAAGTAAAACCATTGAAGAAGCTGATTTCTCAACATCTTAACTATAAATGGCTGCTTTGATGTCTTCCAATCAGGATATTGACCATATCACAAGACTGAGACCGCTCTAGTCAAGGTCCTCAATGACATTCATTTAAACACAGACAGTAGCAAATTTTCAGTCTCAGTATTGCTGGAACTCAGTGCTGCATTTGACACGGTTGACCACAAACATCTGAGCGGATGAAAATGACAAACAGAGTACCCCAGGGCTCCATTCTGGGACCTCTACTATTCAACGTTTATATGCTTTTTCTGGCTCAGGTAATGGAAAACAACAAAGTATGTTACCATATCTACACAGATGACACACAAATTTACATAACCATATCACCAGGGGACTATAATCGCTGAGTACGCTGAGTAGATGTGTTGAACAAATCAACAATTGGATGTGTCAGAGTTTTCTTCAGTTAAACAAAAATAAGGCTGAAATAATTGTTTTTGGAGCCAAGGAAGAATGACTAACAGTCTCTGCTCAGCTTCAATCTGTAACGATGAAAACTACAAACCAAGCCAGAGACCTCGATGCAATCATGGACTCAGACCGGAATTTCAGCAGTCACACTAAAACAATTACAAAGTCAGCCTACTATCATGTTAAGAATATATCCAGGGTAAGAGGACTTGTGTCTCGGCAGGATTTGGGAAAACTTCAGCAGACCTGACTCCTGTAACGACGTCTCTACAGGACTCTAAAAAATCCATCAGACACCTGCAGCTGATTCAGAACGCCGCTGCTCGAGTCCTAGCAAGAACCAAAAAAGTAGATCACATCTCTCCAGTTCTTAGATCTTTACACTGGCTTCCTGTCAGTCAAAGAATAGATTTCAAAAACCTGCTGTTGGTTTATAAAGCACTGACTGGTTGCGGGACAAAATACATTTCTGATCAGCCTCTACATTATGGACCAGTCCTTTGATTCCAAACTAAACATGGAGAAGCAGCGCTCATTTATTATGTGCCACAAACGCCCTGAAAACTGCAGGTCCGCTCCAACTCTCACCTCTTTTAAATCAAGACTTGGAGACCGTTTTGTTTGCCACTGCTTTTCACTGAAGCAGCTTTAATGATTTGAATTGCACTGTGACATTTATTTTCTTTTTTTCTTTTTTCTTTTTTTCTCTCTTTCAAATCTATTCTATTTTAGCCTACTTTCGTATGTCTTAACTATGTCTTAATTTAAAATAAATAAAAATTGTAATTGAAATTCCACCAAGAAAAAAAAAATACACTAAAACAAGTTAATGTAATCGTTGTGCCCCTGTGAAGCACTTGGAGTTGCCTTCTGTCTGAACTGTGATATACAAATACACTTTCCTAAAAAAAAAAATAATAATAATAATAAAAAAAAATCACTTGCCTTGCCTTCCGTCTCGTGAAAATGACGTCACGGTCAGGGTGCCTTCACGGCCGCGGTGTTCTGCCGCCCTCTGATGGAGGAAACCGCGAACAGCAGCGCAGAGAAGCTGAACTGAGAGACGAGGCAGAGATTTAAAGTACACTACACGGACAGAAAGTGACACGAAGTCTGCTGCAGCGGCAAAACAACGTGATAACGTGATTTGAAATGTAAACGGTAAGAAATGCTTACCGATAAACACAAAACACCACCTAAAAGAAGCCATGGCTCGTTATTCATTTTCAAATTTGTTATTCAGCTTTTGCTTCCATGTTCTTCATATCATGTCACGTTACACTGCGCTGTGAAAAGCAAAAAGTTAGAGTTGGTGAAGTTAGTTTTAAGGTTGGACATTAGACAGACTTTCACTCCGGAGACACCGAGCGGCGCCTCGTGCTCAGGTTCACCCGGTGTTGGCAGCAGGAGGACGGTTAGCTCGCCTCCCAGACGCTCGCGCTGCGCTGGAGGCTGATTTAATTACCATCAATAAATTACAATATTGATTTTGTTTCCTCGTGCTGACTTGATGTAAGTGAAACTTATGAATGATAAAAGAAATAATACTAAACTGATTTCATGTAGCACACTTATTTTGACTGCGAATGTGTTTATGTATTTATGAAGACATGGATTTTTTGTTTGTTTGTTTTTTTCAATAGCGTTCATGTCACGTGACGCAGTGACTCCAAATCAATGCCGAATTGTGTAACTGCACAGGCTACATGAGACACGTCTCGTTTAATTTGATTTCACTGCTTCTTCTATTTTATATGAATTTTTATTAGGAAAATTCAGCATTTCTTTTCAATAGCTTCCATGTCATGTGACCCAGTGACTCCAAACCCATGCCAAATTATCTAACTAAATGAGACAAATAAGACGCATCTCTTTTTTATTACACTTTACTGCTTCTTCTATTTTATATGACTATTTGTTATGAAAAAGTTCAGGTTTTATTTTCAGTAGTTTTCATGTCATGTGACCCAGTGACTCCAAATTAATGCTGAATCATATTACTGCAGGCCACATAGGACCATGGACAATTTATCCAATGAACATGCAGAGGTGATGGGATTAAACACCTGTCTTGCTGTAACTTAATAAGCTAACATATCCATATATCATCTAGGTATTCTAAAGTCAGCACAGACTCCTGGAAGGAGTAAAGCCTCTCCACTCTGCAGAATAAAAACACAGTGAGACAGTTTCCTGATTGTCTTCCTTTCACCTTTAATTGCTTAAAACTATCAGCATAACAGCAACATTGTGTACAGATTGGTTGAGAGTGAGACACCTTTACTATTGCAATCAGATCGGAAAATATATTGTGTAGTGTATGTATTGTTGTGAGGACAGGGATAAATAATTCACATGAATAGAAAGGAAATTCTAGTACTATAGGGTGTAATGCATTGTCCCCTACAGACCCTAAATTTTTAGCCTTTTTCACATCGAGTCATTCACAAATATCAGCCTCTGTGTATAAATCTAGGTTGTCTTGTGGCAGCACAGATCTGTATCCTGAGGTCTGAGAGAAGTTGAGGGTCAGCTCGCTCTCTGGATTTCTTGCGATCTGAGTAGAGGACAGCCATCTTAGAACATTATCAAAGGAGGCTGAGGACTTCAATGGCCGCCTCCTGTCTGACTGAGAGTCGGTGATAGATGGCGCTGGATTGTCTCGCTTCACTGTAAATGAAACCAAACACAGTTTGAATGTGGCATCGAACGCAGTGCTCTTGCGAATGGTCAAAATTATTTTACCATTTTTTACTTACAGTCTGGGACCATGAAGTCCATGCTGTTCCCAAGGTGATCTGTGGATCTCATGATGTCCTTGTTCAGCTTCTCAATATATTGGCTGAATATCGCATCTATGTTGTCCCCCTTCTCCTTTCCACCTGTCTTCTTCTGACCGATACCCTTGGCTTTGATTTTGGTCATGTCAGCAACTAACAATTGATCATGAGAACAAAATGCTGAAACAGCTGTGTATGTACTGTACATCATAATGGAATAAAACAATTAAATCAGCCACATCACAGCGTAATACTCACTCAGTTTAGTGCTTGCCACGTTTTCCTTGATTTCAGCTTGCAGCTTGTAGAGTGTTTCCCTGAAGCCCGTCATCAGCTCCAGCTCTCTCCTCCTGTACTCCTCCTCCACTCGCTGCTTCAGCACATGTTTGAGCTGCCACCTCCTGAACTTCTCTTCGATTCTCTCATGGATCTTGTTGACGTCGGGGATGAAGAGCTGTCCGTTGTTCCCTGCCACCATTTCCTCTATCTTCTCAAACAGCTTGGTGACCTGACTCAGATCACTTTTCTTAATATTGTTTATGACATGGTATTTGTTCTCACACTTGTCCACCAACCAGCGTAGCGCAATATGCTCCCTCTCAATGTGCTCCTCAATGGTGTCATCTGCTAGTTTGTCTCCGTATGTGAACAAAACCATGGTGTGTTTCCAGACGCTGGCATCAAAGAGGTTCATGTGTTCCTCCAGGGCGACCTGTTGAGCTTCTCTGAACCTCAGGTCCAAGGGCACAACCAGCAGCACGGCATGAACCCCTAATGGGCTCCCCGACAGACCTCGGACCATTTCTTTGTCCATCTCTTGAGACCAGTAAGAGGAATTCCTCCACCAGCCCGGGGTGTCGATCACAGAGATCGATCTGCCAGCAACTTCCCTCTTCTCCTCCTGACAGTGCATATTCTCACAGGTGGTGAACGCTCCTTCACGGAGGAGATTATTTCCTGTTGCAGTCTTTCCAGTTGTCCTCTGACCGAGCATCGCTATCCTCAGCTCCTGTAATCTATTGCTGGAACCTGACAAAAAACAACAGAATAAAGTTTAAAGCCTGAATAAGGTAGAAAACAAGTCAACAGACATGATAATCCTGAAATTAATCCCTTGTTTGAACTTTGCGCAGGAAAGGTGGACTCCTTAACAGAGAGGAAAACACAGATTACAACTACACAGAAAAATATGCTGGCTACCAAAAATAGCGTGTTGTGATGAAAACTGTGAGCGCTGCCCCAGATACTCACTCCTCACTGGAAACTATTTAAGAAAGTCGCAAGTGCAGGAAAAATGCAATGTGGAAACGGGCCCTTTAGCACTAGGTAACGCCCATCAAACATGGCTGACAGTCAGTGAACATTATGATCTTCGCAGTAAATGCACTGCTGTTGTAATTAGGGATGTCCCGATCCGATCAGGTGATCGGAAATCGGGACAGGGATTGGACATATATACCGTATGTATATGTATATTTATCTCATTATTTTTATCACCGTTATGTGGGGGTACAGAGTCAGACCGTCCAACATCACTTTACCGCAGTGACACCATTGGTTGAATTTTGAACGTGGACCCAAGCCCGATTTTATTTTCTTTTTTTTTACGTCAGCACAATTTTTGGCAGAAGGCAGATGCGTGCATAACATTACTCTGGCAAACCTGTGGACAAAATGCCTGCAGTGTGGAAATAACAATGGCGACATGTGACAAATCCCCGGTATGCCCTATCATCTGGGCATTACATTGACTCCACTTTCGAGTTACAACGTGCCGGTATGCGCACTAGTTTCATGGGTCTCATACAGCAGAGTATGTAAAACACACAACCGAGGAGATGCTGAACGCGTGTGATAGAGACAAGCAACGCGTCCACGCCATTTTACATGACAACATAAGGAATAAAAAGCAGTGGTACCAAGCATGGGCTGCATCTCACACACTTCAGCTGCCTGTACACGAGGGTCTGCTGTCACAGACTCACCTGCTAACACAAGGAAGGTGGTCGGCCAATGTTGGAATAGCATATGCAGAATAAGAAAGCGCCATATGAAAGTATATACTTTTTTCCAACAAAATAAAAAAAACTATTAAAGAATGCAGGTACTTTTTTTTCTTAATGCAGCTGTATTATCCAGTAAAATATTAGTTAAGGCTGAGTATCGGATCGGGACTCAGTATCGGCAGATGCTAAATATTAAAGGACTCGGATCAGATTGGGGTGAAAAAAAGCCTGATCAGGACATCCCTAGTTGTAATTGTAATTTTCTTCCCCCCTGGTATCAGAACTAGCTCTAACAGTGACAGACGTTTGCGACACTGATGCTAGATGACTGAACCATACCGCTGAGGGCTCTTCTTCTGGCCTCTTTTCTCTTGAATGGTCAGAAATATCTTCTCATCGGGGGCAAAATGGTTCCAACCATTTCCTGCCACAGTCTCAGTGATTTTCTCCAGCAGCTCTGTGACTTGAGTACCATCATCTGCGTTCTTGTTGTCGATGACATGATATCTGTTTCCACATCGTTCGACCAGGGACTGCATGGCCTGTCCCTCTCCTTCGATGTACTGCTCTATGGTGTTTGAGCCCAGCCAGTCTCCCCTGGTGAAGACTACGACGGTGTGTCTCCACACTTCTTCTCCGAGAAGCTCCATGTGTGTCGTCACTGCATCCAAGTGATCGGCATTGAAAGATGCATCTGCATCTATAACCAGCAGGAAGACATGAGGCCCAGGGGGGCACAGAAACATGCTGAGCATCACTTCCTCTTTGATGGCTTCAGTAGTGTCGTACACAGGGAAGCTTTTCCACCAACCTGGTGTGTCGACAACAGTCACTTCAGTTTTACCCACAAAACCCTGCCGGGCCACAGAATGTGCTGTCCTTGTCCCGACTTCTGTGTCTTTGATTCCCAAGATGGTGTTCCCTACTGAGGTTTTCCCAACGCCCCGGCTGCCCAGGACAACAATTTGTAGTTTTTGGAGAGTTTCCGTCGACTCTGTTGACAAACAAAGCTTCATTAGTCAGATTGAAGTTACCAAATTGCCTATGAGCCTGACTTATTTATTGATATTTAGTTGGACAATTGAAAGATGTGTAAGTATAATCTTTCAATACATTGACCATATTAGAAAGAACAAATACAATTGGGCAAAGATGGAAAAATATGTAAAAACAGAAGAAGGTCTTGTAAGATCTTATCAGTTTTTGTACAGAAACAAGATATTAAGTGTTAAAAGGCTGATTTTGCTGTCCTTTGACACACCTGTTTCTATACTATATGCTTTGCTGGTAGCTTCATGTTAATCATACAGACACGAGAGTGGTATTAGCAATTAGCTTTTTTTAAGTACATTATGTTGGACCTACTGGGACATTCACCTTTAATGACTGTTTTCATTTGTTGTCTTTGTTCCTCGGCCCTCCTTCGTCTCTTTTCAGCCTTTTCGGCTACTTCTTGCTGCTTCGTTTCAATGATGATGAGTGTCTGTTCGTCTACCTCGTAGTAGCTGCCTTTGTTGTGCCACACCATCTCATCGATCTTCTCCAGCAGCTGCGTCACCTGAGATGAGTCCCTCCACTCCTTATTGTTAAACACGTGGTACCTGTGCCTGCATTTATCTATCAACCACTTGAGTGCGTCTCCCTCACTCTCAATGTGCTGCTCTATCGTCTTCTTCCCGAGGACGTCCCCACAGGTGAACAGCACCATGGTGTATCTCCAGGCCTGCTCCCCCAGGAGCCTCATGTGCTGCTCCACAGTCGTCCTCTGCTCCCCAGAGAAAGCACAGTCTATGGGAATGACAAGGAGGAAAGCGTTTGGTCCGGGCGGACACTTTGACGCATTGAGTTTAAACCTTTGCTTGTCCCTCTCTGGGATCTCAGTGAGGGAGAGGGAGCATTTCCATCCTGGAGCATCGACCACGATGAGCTTCCTGCCCTCCACATCTGTATGTCTCACTTCAGACTGAGCTGTTCGGGTTCGGCCACACTCAAACCTGTCCTCTCCCAGGATGGTGTTGCCACAGGAGCTCTTGCCAGCCCATCTCCCACCAATAAGGACGAGCCTGATCTCTGAGGGGCTGATGCTGTCTTTCTCTCCTGGAAGACAAAACATGACTGTCTCATTTTCTGGATCAGTTATGAAGGAACAGAGAGTGACAGTATTACCAAAATGTCATCTTTTCATTAACTTTATGAATCGGCTTGATGATGATGTGTTTTGTCATCAAATTAGCAGAGAAACTCTTATGAAAAGGAAGTCAGCGCATTTCCATACACAGAGGAGGAGAACGAGGTGATCAAGGTTATCTCGCTGGGTGTGTGCTGCTTCAGATGACTGACAGAAGAGTAACGCTCTGGTAAACTTGTGCTTGTGTTGTTCCTCTGGGGGTTTTGATGGCGGAGTTATTTCTAACTTGTTTTTAATCCCTTTCATTTGAGAGACAGTGTCTGAACAATAACAGTACTGTGAGACAAAGAGGGAACATGTGAACCATTTTTAGAATGACCCTGAACTGAAACGAATCATTTCGAGGCGGCGTTAAAAGAAGCTACTGTACACGGGGAAAAAAAGAGATCAACAGAATCATCTGAGAATGACTCATCACCTCCTGTTGTCACTCGTGCTGTGTACTCCTGGTAAAAATATGCAAACAAGACAAAAAATAAATTGCATGACTGGAGAAGATTGAAATACTTCTGTGATGCTTCATGTCCTGAAATGTTCATTTTGGTGGATACTACCTCACTTGTTTGTGGGCGATTCACTTCTATGTTTGGAGACTGCTTCACTTATTTTTTAATTGATAGAGACAGATAATATATACAGACTCAAACAGCTGCCTGACCAAGTATCATAGTGTTTATAGCAGATGCTAATTTGCTTCACCCATCCCTCAAAGGGCTTTTATGAAAATTAGAAATTAAAACTTTGTGATTAAAAAAAGGCATTAAATGGAGTACGGCTTAACGCTTAATACAATTAAACACACATTTAAGTATTGCAAAAAAGAATTAAACCCATGTACAGATTTGTTGCTCATTTAGTCAGGATTCAGTCACCAATTTAAAGGTGCCACAAATTTTTGCTGAGTTTTGCTCCTTTTGCAGAAAAATCTGTCTGACTCGTGGATGTGTTGCACAGTGGAACTTAACAAGCTGCTCTGATGGATCTACTGCAGCTCTGTAATCTCTTGATGGATTTGCAGAGTGGCTCAGAAACAAGTCCAAGTTGAAAGTGTTGAAAGTGTTGAAAGTGAATGAAGTTTTCCAAAACTCAACATATTGTATTTACTAACAAATGTGCCAATGATGATTCCTCTCTTTGCTTTCTGTCCAAGACTTCCAAGGCCCAGTTCTAAAGACACTCGATCTCATTTACTTACTGGCTGCATGGGCTGGAACCAGGCAGTTAAACCATCAGACAAATGTGACAGTATCATTGGATTTACAAAACAAAAAGTCATAGACAACTAATCATCTACATGAAAAATAAAACCCTTGAACATAAAACCTTCGGGGTGGACTTATACACATAAGGAAGTTGAATGTTTATTCAATGGTGATGGGAATCGTGTATGTGTGTGTGTGTGTGTTTACCGGCAAAGCAAGAATCCGGTCGAACTGGTTTGTCAGTCGGTAGGTTATGTGTTGTTGATAATTACAAAGAATATTTAACCAGAACTGACCTTCTATTAAAATGTTAGTAATGACCAATGTGAAGCAAAAAGCTTATGTGCACGTTGCTCACTGTCACTGGATCAGGCTGCGTAATCTTTTTAAACACATCAAGTTCTTGTTACAAATACAGTATTTAAACTTTGCATCTCAAAGCAGATTAAATTATCCTGTTATCTATTTATTTATTTATATGTGTATATATATTTATTTATTTATATTTTACTCATGCAGTTTAACATTTTCACAAGCTATAGAGATGCAGAGGGAAGAGAAAACAAAAAAACGAGCAGTGGATATAACAGAGTATGACAGAACAGGACAAAATGTGACCAAAATCAAGTCAGGTGGAAAACAGTGGCCAGAGACCAGACAGGCTGAGGTACAGAAGAATAAATCTCAACATATTATAATTCAGTCTGATACATTTAGTGTCCATGGTGACAGCTCTCCCTCTGAATATATTCAATAAAGGGTCCCCCAGTCTTAAGAAACTTAAAGTTGACATCAAGGTGAGTCCACCAGATTTCTTCAAGGTAGAAACAAGAAACCATTTTTTAAAGCAAGGAGGACATTCCCACCTTATCTGTTTATCTTCCACATAACTTGCTGGATTTACTCACCGAGATCATGTTCCATTTTTTCTGGTCCTTTTTCTTTTCTTAGCAGATTAACGACCAGTTGAATCCCCCGGATGGCTCTGCAGAGGTCAGCAGCTGAGGTCTGTCCTCAGGTGAAAAAATATTCTAAGATAACATGTTCAAGCAGATTGTACAGGCAGTCTGCACAGCAGTGACTGTTTGCAGTCAGACAACAAAACACAGTGCCTGTGACACACTCCCGTAACTACTAATAAATCTGGCCTAACTGGTTTTTGGCAGGCTTGGTTCAACATGATCTACCTGCTGAGCTGAAAACAAGTTCAAGCTCATATGTCAACTCTACGCGCTGTTCCTTAAGTGAGTTCATTTTTTTAATAAGATTGAACTCTGACAGAATCTCTTTAGTCATGTTTTTGCAGAGGGCAGCAGATTTTCCTGCAGCCTGACTTTTCATGCTGGAGTACTGCTGTACACTTTTTAATCTCTGTCCTAACCAGCGCCCTGGCACCTCTCTGTAGGGCAGAGGATATCTCTGAGAAACCAAAAGATTATCCTTAAACCACATTTTCCTACATGACTTTGACAGAGAGGCTTGTGTGAGTTCTGTGTTGCCCATACTTGTCTGTGCACGCTCACTTATACTGCTCATTATAAGCGTCCCTCCAGTGAAGTCCTCATAGATAATAAAATGTGCTCACTGACGCAGCCAAGTATTAAAACATTATCAGAAATGAGTACATTTGGTTTCATCTCATGATGAAAAGAGAGCAAAGACAAATGAACCGTAATGAAGTTCTTTTTCAACCGTCCAGACAACAACAAACGAGAAGAGCAGTAAATAAAATGCTCGGTAGCACTTTGAAATGGATTAAATCAAAACCAGACGTGTACTGAATGTGACAGGCATGTGTATTTATTTTACAGTAAAGTTCCTCATTAAATAGAGCATATTCAAAGATGAGTCGTGCACTGCATCATACCGTCATAATTATCTTGACAAATACATAATACTTATGGGTCTCTGTGAGCAGAGCCTGAACTGTCATCCAGTGGATTGTGAATATCATAAATCCCACTTTCAGTCAGCTGTAATGTGCGTGCAGAATATTTACAGGGTTGAGATTTGATATCCAGGCTCAGGTTTCGTCACTCAACATAAGCATAGTTTGGGGAGTGACAATGATTCTGACATAATGACCCGTGGACAAAGATCTCCTCGCCTCATCTACATGGAAGAAAGGCATCATGAGTGAAAGAGACGCACTGTAAATGCCTTGTTTTCTTTATAGCCATTTTACATCTCTAAAACTTCTTTAAAAAAAAAAAACTATTCAGTCTAGTATAATCACAAATTTCGCACTGTAAATGAGATGGGCTTCTTTCCAGTGGAGTCTAAAATACATGTACTGTAGTAAAGTAACTGATACTGATTTCAAACAATTCCAGAGAGAGGGACATGTATATTTAATGGAATATTAATATCAAGTACAAGGTCAATTTAAATCCTTTGAAGAACTGAGAGAAGCTCTGAGAATTGACTTGAAACATTTTGAAAAACATCAGGATCGCTATATAGGTACAATGAAATATGTAAAAAGACTTTTTTTTTATATTAAATGTGCAACATGTAAGAATTTGTGTTTAAAACATTTTTTAAAAAATAACTATAGTTATCAACAGATCGGAGGAAATGACAGTCATGACATTATGTCAAAGATGTCATTGCATTGTTGGAGTGAAAATCTGATAGAAAACAACACCAACCCTCTCCTGAAGCTCCGAGCTCTCAGTCCAGACAGAGTTAACTAATATGACTGCTAGCTGAGCGATTAGCTGTGTTTACTAGCCAACGGCATCTACAGTTAGCAGCAGTTAGCGGACTGCTCTGGTGAGTCACCCCCTATTACACCCCCCATGAATTCAACAGTTGGCTAACTCTTACATATCGCATCTTCAACGTTATAAATATCAGCATTTATTTTCTAAACAGTGGAACGTGTGAGACAGCTTACAAAGGCAAGGGGCCGAGAATAGATCTTTGCGGGACCCCTCGAAGAAGCTCGGACCTTTTTTGTCATGTGACTACAAATTTTTCTTATGGCCTGTCAGAAACAGCACTGACTGAACTATCTCATAGGTTTCACCCCATTCAGTATTTTCTTTATACTTCAGGTGAGAGTGATCCTTTAGGTGCCAGGATATAACTGCTTATCCAACAGGTTGGACATCTCCATCCAGGACAGGTCCCACTGCACTTCTGTCATGTCCTGCTTGGTCGCAGGAAGCTCCACTGCTGGTAGATCCTCTTTGGAAGCTGGACAGCAGCTACGGGTGCGAAACATCTGGTGCCTTCACAGAAACACAGTGATCAGTGAAGCATTTGCTCAACAAATTGTTTGACAGTGATTTATCCCAAGAGTCTAATGACAGGTGTTCAGTAGATTCTCTGACTCACCTGTAGTAGAGAATCAGCCAGACAGTTAGAGGAACGAGGAAGAGAAGCCCGCATGAAAGAATGATCCATTTCCAGGAACCTGATAAAGAAAACACAGTCTTTTTTTAATTTGTCAGTGTCAGATAGCTCTTTCCGGATCACTGTGCAGAAGGAAGCACGCATCTACTCATGAACGAGAAGCTAGCTAACAAAGACAGCTAGCCTGACAACTCGACCGGCGAGGATGCCATTAATGTTTACACCCTGCTACGTCACGAGCACGAGCCTCTCATCCTCGTGATAGAGTGTCACTAAAATGGAAAATAACGCCTTCATGAAACTCCTCACAACAAGTTTTGTTGATCTTGAGTAAGTGAGTCATGACTTTCTATAAGGAAACTTTTTTTGGCGCTTTGAGCACTACAGGGCAGAGCCATCTTGTTCCATTATATTCAAAAGGAGACAGATATCTCTATGGCTGATAAATCCAAATTCTGCATCTCACAATAAACAATCTACATTGATAAATATCACAAGGATATGAGTAAAAAGTGTGTATTTTGGGGGGGAACTGTCCCTTCAAACTTCAACTATACACCTAATTAGACAATTAACATTCCCATGACGTGAAAATCGCAGAAGGTATTTGATGGTTTTCCCTCTGCTGTCCTCGGGCTGCTCTGCCAGGAAGCTTCACTTACTGCTAAGAAAGAGACTGCTATCGTACTGATAACCAGCAGGTTCTCAATGAACAGCTCTGGCCGTACGCAGCCTCCGAGAACAAAAAAATTAAAAGACAAGTTTGTTGAATGGCTTATAAACTACTAAACCCTTGTTAAATAATGACTTAACTGTCAGTCTTTGCTCTACCTAGTAATTATTGTTACCATCGGCTAGTTCGTCTGAAACAAGTCAAAGTGTTTTTTTTACAAAATATTTTTACCACTATTTGAGGCTGTGGTCCCGTCTGTGGATGTGATGTTGCCTAAAAGACAATAATTGACATCATTTATTGTTGTTTTATTATTACACTGAGCAGAATGTGAATATCAACAAAAGTAACCAGACAACCGACCTCGGTCCGGTCTCACTGACAACCAGCTCGCCGGACTCTCCGTCTTTCCGTCCCGGGACGCACACCGGTACAAGCCTTCATCCTCCGGTGACACATTCTCTATAGTCAACTTTATTACTCTGTCTGAAGATGAAGAGTTGTAAGTGACGATTTCCGTTCCGTTTTTATAGAAGGTTGTTTGATTAGGGTTGCCTGCCCAGTGCTGACAATACAAGACCACTTTGTCGCCCTCACGCACAGAGACGGCAGGAGTCTTTAGGATGATGGAACCATCTGTGGGACGAAGACAAAAGACATGGTTAACAGACGAAATCCTCCTCAATCATTATAATTACATCTGCTTTCAATGGAGTTACTCAAATACATAATTAAACCCCATCTGTGTGATTGTGGATGTGTCGTGGAGCAACATGCTGTCTGTTTAGATCATATTTGCCTTTTTTCCAGTGTCTTTTAATTCCACTGTTACACAAGACTCACAGCTTACTGTGACGTTGACTGCATTGCTGCGGCCCTTGGCGTCCTCGCACCAGTACAGCCCACTGGTCCCACTTCCAGCGGTAAACCAACATGTGTCAGACTTGTCTTTACTAACAGCGCCCCCAAGTGGTGAACAGCGGCCATTGTGGAGGACTCTCTTCCTCACTCGACGGCCCGGAGAGTACTGCCTCAGCATCCAGCCTGAGGAGTTAGTCTGAGACACGGGGCACTGGACGGAGAACTGCTCCCCTCTGAAGAACTGCCTGCTGCTGGGAGTTAGAGTCAGCGAGGGAGGAGGCCGCTCTGGAGGAGGGAGGCGGACAACGAGAAGAAGTCGATCAAAGATAAACTGGTATGTCTGACTGCAGACCTGTGGCTCACATGGTACAATTATCAGTATAAATACATTGTGTATTTATGTGAAATACATTTACAGTTATCAAACTCAACTTAATTGTATAACAGCTTACATATATTGTTTTAAATTAATGGTAAAGTCTGTTTTATGGCGTTGGGGAGGGCAGTCTGTCAAACAGTCCACAACTTTGGCCCAGACTGAAACATCTCAACAGCTAATGGACATTCATGCTCCCCAGAGGATGAATCTCTAATGTGCCTTTTCCCCCGTAGCATAACTAATCTGTCCAGCACCTGGCGAAATACTCAAAAATTGCTTCTCTGGTAATTCCAGCTGGAAAAAAAAAAAAGGTGATCTCCAGGACCAGGAATGTCGCCCCGGGGTTGCGAAGCGAGGGGCCCCATTGACCAAACCCTTCTCCTGAAATCTGCCTTCATTTTTTTACCTCAGCTACACACCTGTAAAATGTTGTGACAGTATCAGGCTGACATACAGACACCTGCTTAAATTCCTCCGTAATGAATCTCCGGTCTCCAGGGTCACATTCTGCTATGATGACAAACACGTTCAGACTCACAAGGTCCGAATATAACAAGCCGACGCTGCTGCGGCTGATAATGAATATAATACTCATACTGTATCCTACAGATCTGTATAGTTACATGTTTGAAAGGAACAGGATTTATTGTATTATTCCTGATATGGAATAGATTAAACTATCATGACTTCAGTGGCCGAATCCAAAGTAATATAGACGTAGCTGCACATGCTGTTTGTGTCACTGCATCAGGAGTCACAACTGAACCATGTGGTCGTGTGTGCACAGGAGAAACCCGATGCCTCACTGCGGAGGTTGTATCCACCGCTGCTCACCTGACACACTGAGCGTGGCCGGCTGGCTGCGGGACACCACAGCGGTGGTGCTGTTCTCCCTACGCTCCGCTTGGCACCAGTAGCTGCCCGCGTCCTCCCTCGTTACAGCCGTGATGGAGTAGCCGTCACCGGAGACCAGGTGCCTGGGGTTCGGGGTCGGAGGGAGGTGCGGTTCGTCCCTGAACCAGCCGTAGCTCCACACAGAACTGGAGTTTGATTCCACTGTGCACTGCAGCAACACGCACTCGCCGAGGTAGATGTTTGACCCGGGAGGCCACACAGACACGCTGACCTTCACAGTCTCTGCAGGAAGACACGGACTCCATTATGGACTGTTGATGTTCACGCTTACACACTGTAGGTGTGTGTTTGTTGTATTTGCGAGTACCTTTAGATGAAGCAACTCTGAGAGCAGATGCAGCTACACCTGAAAAACAGAGAAATGACTTCACTCAAACACACACACACACACACACACTTCTCCTTAGGTCCTCGTACACGACCATGGCTTGTTCCTGCCTCTTCGGTGACATTTTGGGTACAGTGTGTGTGGTGTACAGTCTGCTCTGCCAGTCAGCGGGCAATGTATTAACACGAACTCCACGGGCAGCTCAGATGGTTTGTTCCCACATGGCTTCACGCCAGATAGTCAGTTACAGTCCGCTGCTGATTTCAGATTACATAACCCGACCAAGACAATATAAAAAATAATAAAAAATCAGAAAAGGTTCATCTGTGCAGGCAGATTTATTACCTCCAACACCAGCAAACTTGTGTCTCTGAGACGTAATAAACAATCTCCAATTCTGCTGAGACACTGCGATGAAGACACATCCGAGCCTCACACACACACACACACACACACACACACACACACACACTCGTAGTCACCGTGCTGCCACACAGTGTGACAGAGAGGAGAGCTTCCTGTTCCTTAATGAGACTGTTTAGACGGTTATCATCCCCATGGGAACAGGAGGAATGCAACACACATTTCCAGTATTTTTCCTGTTAGACAACGTACAGTAAAGTAACTCGGTACTCGTACTATTGTCACACAGTCTGGCACATAATTCACGGTCGTTAAGGACGGAACAGGCCACACAACAATTTGGCAGCCGCGTCTAAATCACTTCCATTAGCTCTATTCAGATTCTGGCTGCTGCGCATCATTTTAATTTAGCTTTGTCTGAGACTCCCAGCTGCATGCTAACAGCTCGGTGAAATTTATAACCGAGCGCACAACACACACACACACACACACACACACACACACACACACACACACACTGATATGAAGAAGAGAGAGTCTGCATCAGCACTGTGCTGACAGGTCTACTACGCAGACACTTGGACACTGTTTTGTCCACCAGCAGCAGATTCTGTCTTGATGAAAAACACAGAGATTTCTTCTCAAGTCTTCCCAGCAGAGGCAGACTAGTTTTTTTTTTTAAATAGAGAGGCAGGTATGTCTGTGAATCAGTCAAGGTTTCATCTGTGATACTCACCCAGCAGTGAGGAGATAAGGACGATGTTCATTCTGTCAAATGTCCAAAAAATTTAAGATGTGCAGCTCCAGTGAGAGAGAGACAGTGACAATGATATATAATAAGTTCTACTGTTTTAAAAAATAATGTATTTTGCAGAAATCCATTGTTGCATTCCACAGACCTTTTTTTTTTTTTTTTTAGAAGCTATGAAGCAGAGAATAATACCATCTCTTAGCAGGAGTCTGAAGTGACTATCACAGTAAACCACGGACAGAGATGGTCATCTTGGTGGAGACATTTCCTTCCTCTGTCAACAAGTTAACAGGCGGAGCCATCAGACAGCAGAGAGGCAGAGAGGTAAAGATCCCAAAACACAATACAACAAGCAGCTTTACAGCTTCAGGATCTTATCTTTTTGTCACACGTATACTCTATATATACGAACCAGATGTGCTGCAAATGTGAAAGAAGACTTTTCACATCCTTCTTTATATTTTGTCAGTGAATGATTATGCTGACATCAGTTTCTGCGTATCACAGTTCAGGTTGTTTGTTGTGTTTTGTGACGGGTTGTTTGTTCTATTTGTGTCCCACAGTTACTTTCTGCTGATGCTGATACTGACGCTGATGCTTGTTTTCTCTTTGGGGAGCTTTTCATTGTGTTCAGCTTAATCCAATCAGTTACAATCAGATAAAATTAATGTAAATCAAATGAGGGGAATGATACAGTAAACCCCCTGGGTTATTTATTTATTTATTTTTCTTTTGGAAGGAATGATGCTGACGTGGCTTTTATGGATGGCAGTGTTCAGTCAGTCCGTCCACCTCGACCAAAGGGACTGAAACATCTCAACAACTACTGAATAGATTACCATAAAGATGAGTGCAGAAGTTGGTGGTTCCCAGAGGATGTGTCCCAGTTACTTTCACAATGAGGTCCATACTGATGGTTCCGAGTAGACATCGGGATGACTTGTCAAATGTCAGACAGTCCAGGATGATTTGTAATAACTCTCAAGCATTAGCAAACGTTAGATAGTGCGTGCATTGTAATTGAGTCATCCGCTGTCTGTTTCAATGCATTCACTTTCACTAGCCTTCATTTAAACACACTGCTCTGCTCCCGCGTCAAACGGACGTCTACCAGGTCAGGAATGACAACTTGTCGACAGCTCCTGGTTTGCGTCGCGAGTACCTCCACCTCGAGAGCGACAGGGGAATTATGTTCCGTCATTAATGCTGGTGTCAGGGGAAATGGACGGGGAGAAAGTGAGGTGTCAGGAAAAATTAACCAACTCTTACTCCGTCTGACCTCGAGGTAATCCGCCTTATCTGCCAACAGGTGTTAATCGGTGATGGAGGAATTCTTAATGTTAAGCGTCATTATGAGACCGACCTCGAACTGCACGACCAATTCATAGGCTTCTCTGTGTGACGACAAATACTTGGCTGTCGTTATCCATAGAGTAAATTAAAGTAGGCGATCAATACTTCTCCCACTGACGGGCAAGTTTACCTTCCTGTTTTGTAGCAGTAGACCAGACTACGCTCAGAAGATGTTAAAACCTATTTTAAAAAGTCTTGAATCTGTAACGTTCTGAGTGAGACACGTTGTTTTTTTGTGTGTGGAAGTTGCAAAAGAGTGAGACATCTTGCTTCTCACTCAGTATCCAACAGGCAGTGGTTACTTTTTGATGTCTTTCACTTCAGTCTCTCTTTCAAACTCGAGTGCTGCTCAAACAGAGATGGGTGGAAATGCACTAAAAAGCCAGTGGCCTGTGAAATCAGCGTGTCCACCCTGGTGTTTTGTGTTCGGAACAGCTGATCTGGAGCTCATAAACACCCATCACTAACATTAAATACTGCTGAGTCATTTGACAAAGGTGTAAGTGGCGATTGTACCTGTCCTCCTGTAAAGACAAAAGCCAGATTTTAGCAGGGTTTTTTCTGTCCTGTGTGGAAGACAGTGAACATGGTGAACATCGCACCTGGCAGCTGAAAATTGAGTTGATTTGTATCTGTTTATCGAACATATCTGCTTTTGTAAATAACCAGACAAAAACACACTTATATTAGCATTCATTTCTGTCGCCATTAGGCAGAGCAGATGGTCAAACTGAGCCAGACAGCAGCTACACAAGACAAGAGCCACAGACAAACATGATCCTGTCCTGTACCTGGCTGGCTCGGTTTTTGCCATCCAGGTCACTGATTAGCTGCTCAGACGGCTTATAACATGTCTGCAAATTCCACTTAAGTTTTTTTTTTTACCGGTGGCGTCTTTTCTCCTCAGCACCACTAACAACAGCCCCTGACATCTGGTGCAGGTTCGTTTTTCACTGAGACTTTTGTTCCCCTGCTGGTGCTCAGACATGAACGAAAAAACTGCTTTTCTGTGAGCAATACTTTCAAACAAAAGCACACACAGGCATTCATCTGAACTACAAAATGGACGACAGAGTGTGGCTGCAGCTCGGCTGTCCACTCCTGTTTTACTTATCTTTTTTTTTTTTTTTTTTATGCACTGCATTTACAAGCCCCGGAATTGATAATCAATACCTTACGAGGCAGAATGTTTATTAAAAGAAAATAGTGCGTCGGTGTAAAACTGCATCAGTCTGCTGCTGCTGCTGGGTTTCGCTGCTCTGTTAACTTTTCCTGCGCTTTCACAGGTAACCACAGCTGCCTCATTATCCCTGAGTGATCCCCGCCTCCTCCTCCTCATCATCCCTCCCTCCACCTCTCCGCCCCTCCCTCCACCTCCCGTCGCTCCCACATCATCCAGCCTCCCAGCATCCACAGGGTTTCTTCCAGGAAGCGAGTCGGGCAGTCGGATGCCCTACTGGAATGCCTGGGAGAGAGACCATCCTTATTGTCCATCTCTGAGAGAGAGCGAGAGGGAGAGAGAGAGGAGAGAGGAGAGAGGGGACAGCCAGTGGGGAGGAGGTGGAGGAGAGCAGGAGGAGGAGGAGGAGGAGGAGGAGGGGTGGCGATAGGAGAGAGGAACAGACATGGCTTCTAAAGAGATCACTGCCTCTGGTTTCGTAAGTGTGAGCAAGGATATCACAGGTGGGTAAAGGCTGGTTATTTTTCTTGCTCAGTGTGTGAGTGCGTGTGCGTGCGTGCGTGTGTGTGTGTGTGTGTGTGTGTGTGTGTGTGTGTGTGTGTGTGTGTGTGTGTGTTGTTGCGGGTTGTAGCCGCGGTCAACTCCCGGCGTGTCTGCTGTTCATGCTCGGGATGCTTTTTCCCCTCCGCGCGTCTGGCGGAGGCTGCGACCGAACAGACGCATTGGATGGACAGTCAGGAGCTGCTGCACCTTTCCGTTTTCCTCCTGAACCCCCCCTCTCTTTTTTTTTTTCCTCAGCGCGTGTGAATGAGTGGATGTGCAGATGAATTATTCACAGTGCAGGGGAAATTTACCTTGCTTGGAAATTTGCCCCTTGGGGCGGATCAGGTGATAATAAACCCCCCCCCCCAGCCTTAGGCCAGAGAAGAAAAGGGGCGTTGTGGAAATAAACGGTGTGTGTGTGTGTACTCGTGGGGCTGATAGCGTTTTGTTCACCAACACACACACTATTCCAGCGTGTGTGTGTGTGTGTGTGTGTGTGTGTGTGTGTCCCTGCCCACCCCACCCTCTCTAAACCTCAACCTTTGACTGTTTTCTCTTTGTTTTTTGTGTTGTTTTTTTTTTTTCCCTGCATGCTCGAGCGCTACAGTGTTGGTGCGCGCGTGTGTGTGCACGTGCCAGTGTGCAAAAAAAAAAAAAAATGTAAAAAAAGAAGAAGAAAAGGAAAGTGGGACTGATAACCGCAGATGTTCGCCGGCTCCTGCCAACAACAACAACAATAACAACAACAGATACATGCATACGGCCACGCAGACCCACGAATGAACGCGCTCGTATTTAAATCCGTCGTGTTTCTCTCGAGCAGCTCACACATGTCAAAGTCACAGCTCGCGCGCAGCCTTTGGTTCTGCACGCGCGCAAACACCACGCGCTCCACAAATGCTCAGGGTATCCGGGACTCTGCCGCTGTGTTAATTACTCCTAATGGCTCTATTAGGCGCACTGTGATGATTAATCCAGTGGAATCCCTGCCTCCACACTCAGTCACCTGCCGGGAGGGCTGCGCCGCCTCCATCCTGCAACTGGCTGACAGGTGGATCACCAAGCGTCACCGTGGCCCTGCACAAGGTCAGCCTGAGTGAGACTTCAGTCCCACCCTGGATGGACTTGTTATGATCAGTGGTTCCCTCTCTGGCTCTCAGAGATCTCCTCCTCATACAGAAAACTGGCGGCGATTTGTTTTCAGAGGAGCATATGTGTGTGTTTTGAGGCTTGGAAAGTGAAGCCCAGTGTTTTCTTTCCAACACAGACTCCACTGCTGTGTACTTTTAAATAGAAGTGGAAGAAATCCTTCTCAGAGTTGAAAGGCACATGTAGAAAATACTCAGATCCACCACTTGAAGCGTTTTCACCAAAATGCTTCGTAAGAGTCAAAAATGTAATTATTTAGAAGCACAGTGGAGCGTGTCAGTTTCATAATGTTACATATGATTAATATAGAAGATGCAGTAATGTGTATGCAGCACTTTAATGTTGCAGCTACTTTCTACGCAGTTATATTGTTTGTTCTATAATTCATTAGATTTTATTAAAGCAACACTTTCTAACTTTGACACAACTCATTGTTGGCTCTCGTTCCATCCATCCCTCCATCATCTGTGACCACTGATCTTTTGCAGAGACAGTGTTGGGAAAGTTCACTCTCTACATGAACCAGTTCAAAGTTCAGTTCACAAATTTTAAAATGAACTAGTTCATTGCTCTTTTTTTTCATGATGTTGCTGTGAGCTATTATTTTTCTAAATAATTGCCACAGCCCATATAGAAGCGCAGACAGCAATTATGTTATCAGTTTTATCACTGAAGCTGCAGCTTTCTGACAGTATACTGCAGAACCAGGTTGTCCAGGTGCAACTGGGAGATGAAGACAGTGGAGCTGCAACTCTGCGTCGTTAATGTGATCTGTGTGGTAGACGATCTGTTTTGGCTCGCCGTTGCTGTGTCTTTTGATTTTTTTTATTCACTCGCACATACCTTGAAAGGCTCGCCGGGTGCTTTACTTCAATGTGCTGTTTCAGGTTTGCTGTTGACGTTGTTGATGTACGGAGTTGCGTCTTGAGACCCGGTGGGCAAAGTCTACACAAAAAGGTCAGATTTCCCACCTGGATCATCACTGACCTTTTCATAAAATAGTTTTAAGCAATCATACGTAGATGCTGTATTAACGGTGGAGGCTGAGTCTGAGGTAGTGCTGCTGCCTTCATTTGTTTTTCTCTTCATGCTTCGCATGTTGATGATGCATTTGGCGGTGTTGCCAGATTGGGTGTTTTTTCCGCTACATATTAAGGCCTGTTTACGGTGTGTTTTTAGCTGGTTTTCACCTGGAAGGCTTGATGAAAATCTGGCACTCTCTTGAGCGAAGTTAAATGGTGAGAGAGCGCCGTTTACAAACGCCAGAATGAACGCGTTCGCAATAACGTTCATCGGGCAGAATACAGTACGTTCAGTTCACGTTCACCCAAAATATGAATAAGTTCACTGAACGTGTTCAGGCACAACACTGTGCAGGGGCTGGTGTTGATCCAAGCTAACACTGGGCGAGTGGTGGGGTACGCCACTGTCACACCCAGGTTGTCAAATACCAATCAAGATCAAGTAGCAAATTGGATCAAAGTGTTGATATATGACAATGTCGGACTGAGACTCAACGATCAACCATCTTTCTCCAGAATGGCTTTAAAAGTTGCATCGTGCTGCTTTAACTGATCATCCTGTCAAGTAAAGCAACAAAAAAGGACGACATTTCTCTGGAGTAGAAGTGGAAGAGAGTGTGAAATAGAGGAATTCAAGTTGAGTGTAAGTGTATCAGCTGAGTAAATAAACCACATTCCACCACCTTAAAGTTCACAGAGACGTACGCGGACACTTGCTGCTCCATAAAGAGAAAAAAACCTCCACCATCTGCTACGACTGTATCAACTCCCTGCTGCCAAATCCCCACCGTCCCAGCTTTAGTATCGATTTGCTCATAAAGTCGTCAGTCGGATGCCGCGCGGCCGCTGTAATGGAATGAAGAGGATGAATCATGTGATCCCCGCCGGCGACTGTATGTTTCTTTGATAGCGTCGATGGCGTGCGCTCCTCGACCCCTGTGAGTAAGACGCCTCCTCTGGCGCAGAAGGCAGCGTGATTTTTTTTTTTTTTTTTACGTGCTGGATGCATGTCAGGGGTCGCAGCGCTGACGGTGATGCTGTTCGACAGGAACACTTCTCGGTGAATCACAGACACCGATGCTCGCATGTGTCATGTTGCTCTTGTGAGGTGGAGAAAAACGACACGGGAGCATATTGTGGAGCGCTTTTTGCTGATGCCACTCGTTAGACGAGCCTCGCCGATAGCATGATGAGCGCTCAGTGAGCAATAAAGAAGAAAATGATCGGTATGTAGTCGATACGTGATTAATCCAGGCAACCTCCCAACAAATGCTGTCATGGTTTAAAGTAGCTTATTCATCATCATCATCGTCGGGATACAGACTCAGACTTCATGTGATTAATTTGTCCTCTGAAAATGCCACCAAAGGTAAATGACAAGCCTGATAAATCGCTCGGTAATTAGATGAAGGCTTGAATACAGGACCTGAACACCCAAAGGTCAGGGTGGTTTAGTTTGATCTTTTTTGGGCTCATTTGATTGTGGTTCTGTTTTTATCTTAAAGGTCCAATAAAATGCTCTTTTTCAGGTTCATGTTTGTATGTGTCTGCTACAGAATGGTTACTAAAAGGCCCAGTCTGCTCTGATTGGTCCGCTGTCACAGGCCTGAGCAGACCTACTGTGTTTTCTGTATTTTTATGCGACCGTGCTGAGGGAGGTGACTGTATTTAACTGTAAAATGCTGTCAGAGTTTCAGCACTTCGTCTCGATTTACAATTAAAAAGAGATACAGAAGTCTCCTGTTTAAAATAAAGATTATGTTAATGCGTTTATTGATAATTGATTGTAGTAAGATGACGTGTAATAAGGCAATAGAGGGATGAGGAACGATACAGGCGAAGATATGATCGGTCTCATTGGCTGCTCTTGTGTTGGCAGTGATTTTTAAACGTGTCTGTGCTCTCCCTGATTTAGTATGAAAATTAACTTACAAAGATGGAAACAAAAAGGTGATCTACAATAAACATCACATCCCCTTTTCTAGTCTTGTCAAACTATCGTTATTGTTGTATGGTTAATGCTGACCGTGTAGACTTCTCGAATCGATCCAGACACGCTGCACGTGCAAAAAATAAACGCAGACATGATTTTCACCGTGATAAATTTACCTGAGTTTTTCGATCTCTACGAGTTGATCGCTGAAATCACTGAAGCCGCCGTCTGTCAGGAACACAAACAGTGCGCTCTGAAAGATGCTCTTCAGTAATGTTCTTTTTTATTATTATTATTATTATTATTATTATTATTAAGCGTGGCGAAAACAAATCAAAAATGCTGGTTTGCTGAAAGAGTGTTTGCGCTTTTAATTTTTTTATCCATAACATTTTACTCAGTGCGTTGACGTGACACTCAAGAAAACCGAATTACTGCGTTAGTTTGACTATGATCGGATTTTTAAGATGCATGTATACACCTTAGTCTGACTAAAAACGGACCGGATCGGATTTCTCATAGTTGTGTTAAAACACCTAGATTGTTCGATTGATTGTAGAAGGACGGCGGCGTCTTTCCTCCGAAATCACCGCAAGCAAGAGCGCCGTTGTGCATCTAGTTTGTGTGATGATCATGTACACCATATATGAAATTAACAGAGATGTAGCTTCGTCTTGTCTGTACACCATCTTTCTTGAATGCCGAGGCAGAGCTCGTTGTTGCTGGTGAAGTAAAGAGGTCAGCCGGAAGTGGCTCTATTACCACTGGTTGAAATGGGTACAGCGCCACCTATCGTACTGGGATATGACATGCTTCGGCCAATAATTAGATTTTCTCACCGGCACGTATACTCGGACAATTGCAGTTGTCTGATTGAGTAGCATAGTCGAACTACAGCTGTAATCCGACCGAGATGTGCATGTAAATGTACTGACTGTCTCCATGTTCTTTTCACAGAGAGCATCAAGAAGATTGTCGACAAGTCATCCATCAAGTTCATCCATGGCATCAAGGTTGACACCAAAAGTGGCAAAACAGAGGACAGAGTGCTGGTGAGTTGCTGCTCTCCGTCTGTTCGCTGAGGGTTTTGGTTGTTTTTTTTTTTTTTAAAATGGGCCTCCGTGCTCCGGTAACACTGAGCTGCTGATGTACAAGAACACCTCAGTCCTGCGGCCTAAGCACTCTGACGCATGCATCATGTATGTGCAGCACCCTTCATATTAACTCCCGCTGCAGTGTTCGCGGATCTGTGACAGCAGAAGCTCCCGGTGATTAAACAGCGGAGCATCCAGCCTCCGAGGTCACTCGCTAACTGCTTCCTAACTGCTGGCCTTCATCTGTGGCTGCTGTTGGCAGGATGAATGTGGGTAGACGGTATCTAAGGGCTCGTCTGTGTGCGCGAGCCCCGACTGTGGAGGCAGTGGGGGGGCCGAGCAGCTCGCAGCCTTTGATTCTGGGGTGCTTTCATCAGAGAATATGGGGCAGAGATGTGAAATCTCTATTAGGGTGAGTGGAGCTCAGCCAGCTATCTGGTTGAAATCTGGGGCAATCAGCTCTGGAGGTGTGGACCAGAACTGCGACTGGACCCTGTTGTGTTTGCGGATTGTAAAGCACACAGTCCAGAGAAGGTTTTATTGATTGATCTCTCCTTTAAGTGCAGCAACTAAACCATATGTGTGCGCAAGCAAGCTCTCGTATGATTCCCAGTCCGACCGCAGTGAAGTCAGTGTATTTTTGATACTGTTTAAAACACTAGTGAGTCCCGTTGCCCCTCCCGAAGTCCCCGGTGATCCAATGAGCTTTCATCCCCGGCCGAGCGAGCTTGGTCCTGGCAGAGCAGTGCCTCCACTCAATGGATGCTTTAATGATTCGTCGTGCAGCGAGGACGGGCGGTTAGAGGAGCTTCTGCATGTACAGCCTTTGATATCGTGGCACTTTGATATGTCTATCTGCCAGAAACATCTTTCCAATAATCTCTTTCCAATCCGTGTCTCATTTTACTGCTTCCTCTTTCAAAAAAAAAAAAAAGAAAGGGAAAAAAAAGCTGAACTGGAAAGCTAGAGTCGTCGCTTCTGCTGGGCGCGCGCAGAAGACTAGAAAATAGATTGGAGTTTGATCAAATGCGCCTGTGATTGGATTTTTTTTTTTTAGGGGAATGCAGAGCTTGAAAAGTGTTAAGTTTTCTCAGAGAGGTTGGGAGTGAGAGGGGGTTGAGGCTTCTTTAAGGTCGTAATCGGTCGTTCTGCTCCGTCGCTGCAGGTCAGGCGAGTTTATCCTCCTCACCCGAAGTGTCGAACAAGAGCAGACCAAGAGTACCTGTCCTGTAGCAGCTCCCTTTCATAATTACACTCCACAATAAGCCTGGTGTGTGTCTGTATGTGTGTGTGTGTGTGTGTGTGTGTGTGTGTGGTCTCTCTCTGATGTGGAATAACTTGATACCAGATCTCTCTCCTCCTGCTGCATCAGCATGATTCACTCCTGTTTACTCGCTCTTAACTACCATCCGTAACCCCGACTCATCACGGTAATGCGATACAGTCTGGCCTTTTTAATCAGCTCCTTCAAACACGCATGTCCTCTCCTCTCTCTCCTCTCCTCTCCTCTCCTCTCCTCCTCTGCTCTCTCTCCTCTCCTCTCCTCTCCTCTCCTCCTCTCCTCTCTCTCCTCTCCTCTCCTCTCCTCCTCTGCTCTCTCTCCTCTCCTCTCCTCTCCTCTCCTCCTCTCCTCTCCTCTCCTCTCCTCTCCTCTCCTCCTCTCCTCTCTCTCCTCTCCTCTCCTCTCCTCTCCTCTCCTCTCTCTCCTCTCCTCTCTCTCCTCTCTCTCCTCTCCTCTCCTCCTCTGCTCTCTCTCCTCTCTCCATCTCACGCGCACATTTTGAGTGACCACATTTCAGACACCTCACTCGCCGCGTGGGCGTGAGAGGCTGCCAGTGCGCCGTTCTGACGGGTCCGTGTCAAGCTCCTCTCTCCGGAAAAAGGAAAAAAAAAAAGACACACAATGTCGGAGCGGGAGAGTTGTAATTTAATTACGTCTTTTTCATCGGGGGGAGAGGAGGAAGAGGATGGGGGGGGGGCACGATGTTTGTCCTGAGGGAGTGTTTTAGCAGGGGCCATCAGAGAGAACGGAGTAAATGATTGGGAGCGACGGAGCAGAAGAAGAGAAAGAAAAAGAGCAGAGGGCAGTACTCAGGGGCTGGTGCAGAGCAGCCAAATGCCAGAGAATCACCACTCGCTTTGTTTGCCTTGACGATGAGAGACACTGACTTTTTTGGGGTGTGTTTGCTACAGCAAAACAAAAAAAAAACAAAAAAAAACAAAAGAGGGATGAACCAGAATCGGGGGGGGGGGGGGGGGGGGGGGGGCGATGCGATGGGATGAGATTCATCAAACAGCTGCAAGACACAAATGTTGTCGAGAAAATAAGTAGGTGCAGATGCAGAAGTGCTGCGTGTGCTCGCCCGGACTGGAGATGATGCACAAATAAGATCCACCCCCTCCCCGTTTGCCTTCAGATTGCCGGTCACGTCGGGACTTTTTCGTCAACTTCGCATCGCGCTGAAATGATCCCACGCACTTTTAGAGTGCAGACGGCAAATTAGCCGAGGTAGTAAATTAATGCTAAATTGGCAACCTCACCCAGCATGACTGGAATCTCTGCCTCGTGACTCAAAATGTGGAGAAAACATAAACTGCTGCTGAAAAATGTCCAGTTTGTTCCTCTAAAGCTCTCTGTGGAGATGCCGAATGATTAGAAAGTGACTGACTGCTGAGCCCAGAGCCACGCTGTGTGTCTCAAATTGAATATATTAGCCTCTTTCATTTTTTTTTTTTGCCCGCAGCAGACGTTAATGAAGTTATATTTGTTAGAATGTGATTAAAAACCGTCGGCGTGTCATCATTTCTCAGCCAGTATCGCAGGAAGTTAATCTATTAATGTTAGACAACGTGTCTCCGACACAGAGGGCTTTTAGCCGGATCGATACATGAATATACAGACGACTCATTTCCCTCTCATCATTACCATGGAAACTCCCGGGTCCGTTCTCTCCCTGTGGGGTTGTGACTGTGCACTGAACTTTCCCGTTAATCCTGACTCAATTTGCTCCCTGTTTTTTCTTTTTTTTTTCTTTTCAGGTCCTCACAACATGGCGTCTTTATTTCCTGGCGCCAAAGATTCCCGCCAAGGTACTTTTCACCTCTCTCTCTCTCTCTCTCTCTCTCCCTCTCTTGCTCCTGTACAGTACGAAGCTTTTTTAAAATTCCCAACGCCTGCTGAAATCTTTGCTTTGTCGATTCAAATCTGTGAAAACAGGTAGAAACCACCTTCAACTTCCTGGAGATTCGGGCCTTGAATTCCCAACCGGATCACCAGGTGAATTTTGAAAAACATTAACGCTGACCTCTGTGCGCACTCCGCTCCACTTTTTCTTTTTTTTTTTTTTACAGCTAATTGTTTGTCTTCACAGTTGTGTAATAGAGCGGTTACATCACTTCGGCCTTCGAGGAATGACAAAACGCATTTGGAGCATTTATAGACAGAACCGCAGTGACAGTCATTGCTCTCTTAATTATTTTTTGTCTTCTGGCAACGAGAAAGAGCTGCTCAGGGACCGTGTGGAAATGATCAGATTCATCAGAGAACAGAGAGTTTGTGTTTTTGTTTTGCTGAAGAGAAGGTAGTCAGGATTTTTCGAGGGAGCACAGGGGAATCATTTTAATGTTTACCCACCCTTATTTATATATAACTGTAAAAAGAATACTCAATACAATAAAAACAATATAACTAGTTGTGATAATATCTTAGCACTAGTTATAACGGTTAAAAAAAACATTGATAAACACTTAAAATGGCCTTATCAGCTTAACGACATTATAATGTCTTATTAACAATTTATTGAACATTTTTATGCTGCTCGTAAATTACAAGTAGGGAAGTTAACGGACAAGTTCACCTCAAAAACGAAAATTCAGTCCTTTTCTACTCACAGAAAGTTTGGTGAACTTTCATTATTGACCAAACATTTCTGGAGCTTCACAACAAGACAGCGTTGCAGCATTCTCCTAAACAGCTGAAGTAGATGGAGGCTCATTATAAAATGAAAGAAACATCCTCAGAAGAAAGAAACAAAACATGAAGTGGCTCCTCACAGCTCGTCCGAAGTAATCCAAGTCTTCAGAAGCCTGAGATCCCACATTGATTTTAAAAGTAAAAAGACATTTTTTACATCCTTGACGGGCAGTCGAGCCTGTTCGAACGCAGGTTTTAATTGCGTTTCATAATTTTTTTCCTCTTTTTATTGATATTTTCTAAGTCTGAGGGGTGGAGATGTTGCGGTATGGTTTTCTTCAGCCCCCCCCTATAATTTTCACCTACGGTTTCATTTTCTGCGCAGGTCATTATCGACACCGACAAGTCCAGCTACTCCCTGAGGTTTGAGTCCCGCGAGCACCTCAATCATGTGGTCAGCCATATTAATTTCGCTCTGTCTCGAATATTCAACAACTCCATCTTTGCGTAAGTCTCACTTTTTTTTCTCACAGAATTCTGAATAATCTGTGCAGTGGTAGATGATCAGAAAGCTGAAAGAAGAATGACCTTTTTCTATTTTTTTATTATTTTTTTTATCCACTAAAATCTAAAGATAGATGGTTCCTAACGGTGTCTGTGTGTCTTTAATCTTTGCAGCCCGTCCATCTGTCATTCAGACAGTGACCTTTCTGAAGGCAGCAGGAAGTATTCGCCCAGCTCGGAGACTTCAGTGGAAACACAGAGGGCCTGTGGTAAAAGAGACATTATCATCAAACACGGGACTTTGCACACATTAGTACACACACACGCACAGTTAGAGGCACGTGCACACAAATTGGCAGACTCAAGAGGAAGTTGGCTCGCGCGCTCCACAAATGCTCCCCCCAGATGTTCTTTCTAAAGTGCTCTGTCACCCAAATAAAAGATTGATAATTTGGACAAATGTTTTCTGCGCGCACTCTCCTCCGCTCGCCCTCCTGTTATCGCCGAAGGAAGCAGCTGTTCAGCATCGACTCATTCATTCTTTTTCTCTCTCTCTCTCTTGCTTTTTTTTTTTTTTTTTTTGTCCTCCCGCCGCCCGCCTGCGTCTCTCAGGAGGCTTCTCAGAGACGTACTCGGCTCTGTGCGACTATAATGGCATCAGCTGCAAGGAGGAAGTGCAGTGGGTAAGAGCTGTGGGACTGTGCCTGTGTCGCTGTGAGTGCCTTTGAGTGTTATGTACAGCACTGTGCACAGAATGAAGGGGGGGGGGGCGTCGTCATATATTGCAGCAAACAGGCTCATGGGTAATGTTGCTCCCTAGGACGTGGACACCATCTATCACTCCCAGGACAACCGCGAGTTTAACCTGCTGGACTTCAGCCACCTGGAGAGCAGGTGAGGGACGAAGAGCGGTCAAACGCTATTACCTCCGATTTACAGCACCTCGTTTACCTTTTTTTTTTTTTTTTTCCAGGGATTTGGCGGTGATTGTGGCGTCAATGGCGTACAACACCTGGTTCACCAAGCTGTACTGCAAAGACCTGCGCATTGTAAGTACAAAAACCGCCTCTGGTTTCACTTTGCCGTCAGCGCAGGTGAAATGTTTATGTGTTTCGCTTTCTCCTTCAGGGGTCAGAGGTCACCGAGCAGGTCCTGCACACTGTCAGCAAATCGTCCAGCCTGGAGGAGATCACTCTGGAGAACGCGGGATTAAAATCGTGAGTTTTGGTCCCTTCTTGTCGTCCGTTCAGTCGTCTATAAACTCTGTTCCGAGGACTACGCAGCCCGTGAAAACACTTGTATCATCTTGTCTGTGGCTCTAAAGGGAGCTTTTTTAAAAGTCTGAATCATCATCCAGTGGAGGATCTAACATTTTCAGAGCTTGTCCTATTCAAGGGATTAAAAGTCAGGTTATTTCAGCCTCTGCTGCACACAGTCTGACAATTCAGTCTCGCCACTGCGATTCTTAATGGAAGTGCAATGCCAAATCTCCGCAGTGCTCCTTTTTAAATGCTTATCTGTATTTACAACGCTTGTTTTTTGTTTTCTTGCGCATGAAACTGTGGCCTCGCTTTACAGAGACTTTCCACAGAAGATGTCGGCTGCTCTGTCTGAGAACCCTGCTTCTGTCATCCACTCGCTCAACCTGGCCCACAACTCACTCGACAACCAAGGTACACCGAGGTTACATTTCTCACTGTGGCTGCTTTCAACCTGAAGTTCAGCTCCGGCGAAAGAACTTCAAGGGGCAGTTCACTTCAGAACCAAATGTTTATTTTCCTGATGTCTGCACAAGATGTCTGCCTCGTGCATTTATTCACAGACGAGGCGCGGGGTAACCTTCTCGCCTTCTCTTCAGTGGGATGGAACTGGGACGGCACTCGAATAACTCAGCATCAAGATCAAGATAATCCACAGACTTTGCTGTCAGCAGATTCATGTAGAAGCTATTTTCTTTCTACCAAACTGAACTCGCCAAACGTATCACCAGTCAGACGGAAACATGCACACTTCTTGTGGTCTCAGATTATTTACTTAGCTAGCTTCTTGTCTGTGAAAGAGTTATGGGATGCACAACGCAGACATCTTCAGGGCCAGGATCTCCAAAAGTTGGCTGCTTGCACCAAAACAATCTCGACAGTTTTGTTTTATTTTGAGGTGAACTGTCCCTTTAAAAAAATCCCCATCATATCTGTGAATTGATTGAAAAAAAGCCAAAGATGGCAGAGAATGGAGCTGAGGTGTCTAATGTCTGATTTCTAAGTACCAAATGATTCTGTTATCCCATGTTAACACCTTTTGTATGCACGCTGCAGGTGTGTCCAACTTGATCCAGCAGGTGTGTCGCCTCAGCAAGGGACTTCGTCTCCTCAACCTCTCCAAGACCTCGCTCACCTCCAAAGGTTTGATCTTACCCTTCTCTTCCTTCTCCTCTCTCATCCATTCCAGTTCAGTACTGTCAACAAAGAGTGAGCAGAGACGTTTTTTTTGCAGAATTTCCTTCCAGTGCAGTGGAAATCAGTCAAACGACACCCACAGCAGTTTTTTTCTTATAAAACTGCGTCTGATTGAGCAGACTCTTAGAGTTTGTGTTAGATTATAGTTAGAGGGATATAAAACCTCCAAAGCCCAGGATAATTCTCCCTCCTGAAGAGCTTTGTTTCATGCTACGAATCCATATTGACTTTTAGTCTGATGCCTCGTGCAGCCCTGCAGGCAAGCGCGCCTCCTGTTACCGTCTCGTTTTGTCTCGTACCCGGCGGAGAATTTAAATATTACATTGAAGCAGACGGATACGACACTCTGCCTCTCGTTACATCCACTGATACCTGTCGCTGCAGATGTCTATGAATTATGTAAGCGCAGAAAATGTTTTGAGAGTGTTCTCTGTCTTTTAATATTGTACAACTCCCCACTCCCTCCTCCTCCTCCTCCTCCTCCTCCTTCTCCTCCTCCTGCCCCGACACTCCCTTTTTCCTTTTATCCCTCTCTCTTTCTCTCTCTCTCAGGAGTGGTGTCTCTCTCTCAGGCTCTCTGCTCCAGCGATGAGTACTCCAACTCTCTCCTGCACCTGGACCTGAGCAAGAACCCCGGGGTCCTCTCGGGAGAGGATGCCTCGGTCAGACAGTGCAGAAAAAACCCCATCTGGAAACAAAAACACACACTGCTCCATTTTTACTCCGCTTCATCAGCTTCATATGACTCCTCTCTCTCTCTCTCTCCTGCTCTCTTGTTTCTGTTTTCCAGAACTTGTATCTCTTTTTGTCTCAGCCCAACTGCCTGGTCCATTTGGATCTGTCGGGCACCGACTGCTCCGTCGACTCGGTGGGTGTTTATGTGACGTTTGCGTGCAGCGCTTTGAGGAAAAAGCGCTTCTCTGATTAACCGTCTCCACCCTGTGTCTCATGCAGCTATTTGGGGCTCTTCTGAGGGGGTGCTGCGCTGATCTTTCCCATCTGAACCTTTCCAAAAACTCCTTCTCCCACAGGTTAGTCACATCTTTAAGATTACTTCGCCCTTATTTCACCTGCAAGGCCTCATCCTGCCTCTCGTCATCCCTTCCACTCCTTCTTTTTTTTTTGCCATTATCTCCGTCTCTCACTTAATGGGAAATCAGAAATGAGCTTTGTGGGAGTCACTGGAACAGTGTGTTTCCTCTCTGTGGGTGTGTCCGTTGCCGTTTTAGAAAAAGCAGAACTGGCGGCGCTGCCTGCATAGATAAGACTCATGAATATTTAGGCAGAGCTATCTATCATTTGACCCCGCTCGCTGCCTCCTCTAACACCAAAGCGATACTCACTCTGTTTCTCATCCTTCACTCGGCGCCGCACTCATATTTACCCAGCGTGTCAACAACGTGGCTTCATCTCTTTCTGTGTGGCCGCTCTTCTCCATCCATCTCCTCGCTTCTCCTTTAATCTCTCGCCTCTTTTTTTTTTTCATTTCCCGACAGAAAAGTGAAGGACACGCTGCCGCTGTTCCGTCAGTTCTTCAGCCTGGCCTTCAGCCTCACTTATGTCAGCCTGGCCTCTATGAAGCTGCCCCCCGATGTTCTGAGGTGTGTCGCTTTCTTCTTCTCCGCTCACCCCCCCTTTTATCTGAGCTCCTCTGCAGCGAAAGGCATATTTGAAGCGTGTGGATATCCGCAGCTTCCTCCCCTTGTCTTTTCTCACCTGCTCCTCCACTCTCTGTCTCCACAGGGCTCTCCTGACAGGGTTAACCTCCAATCCTCATATCAACGACCTTCATCTAGACATCAGTGGCTGCGAGGTAAGAGTTCCACATCTGCGGTGGATTCTAGGCACATGTTCAAGCGGGTGGTTTGGTTTTCACTTTAAAGCTACCGTGAGCTTATCCTGTGGACTCTGTGAGATGATGTCGTGGTGTGTCGGCCATCGACAACCTGTGGAAAAAAAAAAGAACTTGAATTTTTAGGATGCATCGAAAAATATTTTAAGCTGCGCAGAATCGTTTAAATGAAATGTGAAAGACTGCGAGCGAGTCTGAGCAGACGAGACTCAAACTCCACCACACTGTGAGTGAGACCAAAGTCACACATCAACAAATATACTGTAAGTCACAAGTACATAATTTGGCACCGATTCTGCAGCTGAAGTCGGAGCCAAAAGAACCTCACAGTTCATACAGTTTGTACAATCTTTCCTCATTCTCATTCACTCTACAACGGTGACTGTCGACCGGCGGCCCGCGGGCCACATTCTAGATTCCCATCCGGCTTGACGATTATTTATGAATTCAGAAAATGCACGGCTCTAATGTTACTCATCAGTGGAAGAGACCCGGTCTGTGTCCCGAGAGTGATCATGTATTAGCTCGACAACCCCTGGCAACGAGCCAAAGAAATTGTGGTTTGCGAGTTCACCGTTCTACAGAATTAGATTCTTCCTGAACTCCATCCTCTGTTCTCCCTGGACCCACCATCAGAATCACACAGTGCTCGTGTATTAGAACCAAGAGGCGTCACGTGGTTTGGTTTTCATTAGCCAACTTGTATCGGGCCTCAAACAGGGGAGATTTTGTTATTAACCTTACGATGCATTCATCGGAAGCGTATCTGAATGTTTTGTATCAAGCAGATTGTCTACTTGGTGGATGTCTGAGGGCATTTTCCTCGTTCAATATCCAGTTATCATTATGAATTTGTTTTTGGGGACATTGTTCTGACAGATATAGGCTAATAAAATCATATTAATTTAGCAAGAAAGTGGAAATAGTGATCAACATAGACAATGTTTGACCTCATTAATGTCATTATTTATTATTAATGTAGGCCTAATACTTCTTCTGACACCTGTGTGGATCATTCCACAGGTAAACATGTTCACTGGTAAGAGGTGATGGTATCATGACCGGAAATGTGACTGTATGAACGATATTACTAGGAGCACAGTCAGGAACACCTTTGTCTGTAAACTATATACCTTCCCAACTTTTTTTTAAAATCTTGGTTGTATTTGTTTAAGCGCAGAAAGACGAAGTTAACAGGTAGTAGAAGACGTTTTCCCCCTTCAACGGAGCAGAGCAGCTGCAGATCACAAGCAAAGCAAACTCACTGCTCAACAAATCTTCAGAACGCCTGCGGAAACATAAAAAAAAAAAAAAAAAAGGGGGGAGCATCCATAAATCTGCCACACTCTGGAAAAATAGAGCAAATCCCTGCAGACTAAACCTAAAATGACTCGGATTCATGCTTGTGCACATGTTGGTTTTTCCACCCCTCTCCATCTCTATCTATCTCTCTCTCTCCCGGTCTCCAGCTCAGGTCTGCAGGAGCTGCTGTAATCCAGGAACTCTTCCCCAGAGTCTCCTCCATCGCCACTCTGGATATCTCAGACAACGGTACAGTGGCACGCTTCAACACATCCCGCTGTGACCTTGACTCTCTGTCCTCAGGCGGGGAGATGTTTGAGTGGGCTGTTAATGAATCAAGCTGAGCTGTGTTGAGCTCTCTCTCTCTCTCTCTTTCTCTCTCTCTCTCTATATATATCTATATATATATACAAATGTTTGTGTGTGTTGACAGGTCTGGATGCAGACCTGCTCACAGTACTGCCGGCCCTCTCCAGACACCCCTCCCTCAAACACCTTTATCTGGGCAAGAACTTCAACATCAAAAACAGGTGCTGCCGGTTCTCATTGTCACGCTTTACTGCAGCTGTGTGTGTGTGTGTGTGCGTGTCTGTGTGTATGTGTGGACACGAGGGTGCATGCACTGCATATGCCAGCTTGGATGTACGCGTCTGTGATTTTACTTCCGTCCTCATAAGCGGCTGCCGCTCCTCGGGCCGAAAGCTCGCCGGCAGCAGGAAATGACTCGCGCCAGCTCATACAGCCTCGTCTCCGTGTTTGTCTCCACGCTGTCTGTCCGCAGGGTTCTGGATGAAGTCCTGCAGAAGCTGGTTCAGCTCATACAGGAGGAAGATTGTGTGAGTGAGAAACGCGGGAGGTGTCCGCATTCATTAAAAGATACTGTAAGATGCAGAGTTAACAGTTCACCTGCACCGGGTTCGCTTCATTAAAAATCACTGAAATAGGAATCAGCTGCAAAGACACAGAAAATAAGTACTAATTTCTAGTTTCACTGAACTTAAAGATAATAAAGCTGAATAGTTACATGTAAAGGAGACACACAATGTTCATTTTCAGGTTCAAGATTTTATTTTTGTTAGGTTGTGGGAGAAATGTAAATGTGTTTAATCCAACCCCCTCTGCATTAATCTTTAGTCCAGCACAAGCTTCCTTATTTAATCATTTCTTATGAATAAATACATCAATAATATAATAATATGATAAGATATATATAATTATGTAAAATTTAATTTACAATCATTGTCTTATGTGTTATAGTTTACATATTGAGTTATTTTATCTTCTATAAAGATGTACTATTGCCATAATCAATTGTTGGAATGATTTATGTATGTATTCACCAGCATCCACTCGTCTCTCACGATACATATCTACATATTAATACAAATTAACTGTTTGATTAAAACTATCTACTCTTTTGACATTAAGATGGTAAAGTATTGTGCTACAGAGATATTTATTGAAGTTAGCATGCTAACCAGCTAGTCAATTCAAAGCTCCTGGGCTCGCCACTGTAAACACTTCCTGATCCCTTGAGCTCCCATTCAAAACCGCTAACTTCACTGCTAACTTAGCTAACTAGCTTACAGCCGCTACGGTTCGCAACACTCAGCGGTTACCTGGTGATATGCTGACCCCTGTTTGATTCGGTGTTGATCTGACATGTGGCCAATTCTAAAATATTGCCCCTTTTTAAAGAAACATTTTATGGACGTAGCATCAAATATGCAAAAACGAGCTAATTATCAGTTCTGACACTTTTTTCCTGGATAATTTTTGCATGATGTTTCACAGTAGAGTCGTCAGTATGTCATGAATTATTGCTGTGTCTCTGCCCTTGCAGGCACAGTGTCCATATCACTACACACACATGTTGTAAATAATTCACACATACAGCATGTTAAGTCATATTCACTCGCAGTCACATCACCCTGCAGTAAATCTCACTACTGCACTGAACCTTCCCGGCTCCACAGCCCCCTCTTCTCTTCCCACTGCTCAATATTCTCTGCTTTATTTATTCCTGCATCTGACACTCATCCCTCCTCTACCTTTGTCTCCCCAGTGCCTGCAGTCTCTGTCCCTGAATGAGTCACGCCTACGCTCCAGGGGCACCGTGCTGGTCAACGCCCTGGGCAGCAACACCTGCCTGAGAAAGGTGGACCTGAGCGGGAACAACATGGACGACATCGGCGCCAAGATGCTGAGCAAAGCCCTGCAGATCAACACCACGCTCAGGTGAGGGGTAATGAATGTAGAGAGAGGAAATGTCTTTGTCTCTGCACGGAGGTTTGTATTCAGTGCGACTCACGACTTTGCCCCGCAGGAGTGTGACATGGGATCGCAACAACACCTCCGCAGCAGGATTTCTAGACTTGGCCCGGGCGCTTGAACAGTAAGAGCATTAAAGCACCTTCAACATGTCGTCTGTGAAACGTACGCTGTGATTTAGACAATAAAAATAGAGGATAGCTCGCACATCTGCTGCAGGAACAGTATTGATTTTAAGGGACCGTGATAGATTTACCTTCCATTTTAAGGCATTTAAACGTACGGAAATTTGCAACGTGAGCAGAGCAAATCGCCGCTTTCCACTTTGCTATCTTAAATGGTCCAGACTCACCTCGAGGCCGTGGATGACATGGTTATACAGATCAAAGTATTACTCACTCGTTGCATGCCATAGGAGGGATATTTTGGGATGAGCTCCGTCCATTGGGGATATCAACCCTAGCTAACCTTTGAATCTCTAACCCACTTTATGTTATCTCTTCAGTCCGTCACTGTCTCCTTCAATAACTTCACCCCTTCCTCTGGTGTCCCCTTCCTCTTCTGCTCTTTCCTCTCTCAGTAATTTCACCTTGCAGTACATGCCTCTGCCCCTAAGTGACATCAGCCAGGCGTACCGCAGCGCCCCTGAGAGGACAGAGCAGGCGCTGACCAAGGTTGGCATCAAAGCCATTGACAAAGTCACTGTCGCAAGGAAAAACTTAAACAGACACGCATTTAAAATGAAGTTTTATGTCTCCCATCTACATTCGAAACCATTAATTCATCAAGTGCTTTGGATCAGAGTTTAAATGTGACATTTTATGTAGTCCTGGGCAATATATCAACATGATATGACAGTGTTGTCTTTTATAAATAACCTGAATGTTCTACTTGTTCTAATATTTACCTTTACCCACTTCGTCATTATATCTGCACACTGATAAACAATACCAATACCAATAAACATCCCCCCTATGATATTGTCACAGTATGGATATCGAGGTATTTTTGGTCTAAAATATCATGATATTTTGTTTTGCTGCTCAGTTCTGGCATTTACAAAGTGATTTCCAGGATATCTAAATATAGGGAGATATAAATTGTTCACTGAAATATAGCCTAAAGATATTGCAACGTCACTTTACAGGCCACATAACGACCCGGTCCTCGTATTAGACAGCAAAAAGATTAAAAACAGATTCAAATCTCAGGCTCTATGGGTGATGTAGCTCTAAGTCAAAAGTTATACTGCTCAATTTTATTGTTAAAATCCCACCACTGCAGAAATTAGTACAATTTCACAGGTTATGCTAGAATTGTTTGATTCGCCAAATGAAGAATAATCAGGACTCCCCAGTTCCCCCAAAGCAGCTTATGACAGAGTCCCATTGTAAGACGATATCATCCAATATTCCACTAGGTTCACCAACTAGTCGCTAACTGTATCTGCCTGCTGTTTGCTGTTGAGCAGGGTAGTGAAAACAACTGCATGCTGCGGTGACAGTGAACCAAAACCGGACAGCTAAACGATGAGCTGAGGCTCACTGTAGAGCGGATGGGAGCTGCAGACTCAGGTGCTAATTATTAGAGGTTCATCCCCTTGAGTGTATTATTTAGAACTGGCTGCAGCAACAACAGCTTTGTTTGCAGTTTTGCCCAGTGGCAAACATTTTCCCAATTAAAAAGACGGGACACGTTCAAATGCATCAAACTTTGGACCCGTGCAGGTAACATATTCGTAAAAAACATTTCGAGCCAAGGAGAACAATTTTTTAAATCTCTGATGTCATTACATTATGGAGTCTCTACGGTTCATCCATACGAGCGACACCTCTCACATTACATATTGTTGTCACATTGCTCAGGTGGTAGAGACTTTGTCCTCGCTGCAGCGGCCCAGGGATCAGGTAAAAAACCATGGAGGCCGAAAATAGAATAAAATAAAAGATGATTGCATTAAAATAATGTGTTGTAGTTAACTGTTGGTAAGCAGAAGTGGAAACTTAGAAACAACACAACTGAAGTGTTCAGCGTGCAGTAAACAGTCCGAGCTTTTATCTGGCTGCTGAGTCACGTGTCTGAGTGGAAGTAAACTTTGATCACTTTAGCTGCTGCTGCTGGAGGCAGACGTTACTCTGAGGTACAGTTTCATCCTGAAACAACACAAGTGCCACGTATGAAAGAAAAACAACAAACTGAAAACATCAGACGAGAAGTATTTCTGCCAGGGGAGATGATTATCTTAGACTTTTAGGTAAAGATTCTGTACTTTGATGCTGCAGCACGTTAATCAAAAACTCCAGTCGCCCACAGCTCTCGCCATCAAAACGCCGTCGTCATTACTGTTTGACTCTCCGGATGGTTGAGTGGTTGCAGCTTTACATGCTGAGGACAGGGTGGCAGGTGTAAATCACTTAACACATGTCCAGTTTGCTTAATTTGAATATGTATAATGTTCGAAGCTAGAAAGGTGGCAGGGTCCGCCAAATACAAACAAAGTAAAACAGTACAGAAATTGTGTCGTTCTTTAAGGACAACTTGTCTATTGGGTTTATTCAGTCATGAAAACAAAAGGAGTTTGTTTATTTAACTTGTTTAGGCATAAAAAAAAAAGAATCAGATTAAAAATGTCTTCTCAGAAACTACAGATTGCACCTTTAAGTCTTGTTCATCAGTGACCTAGATGTTGAGCTAAAAACATCGTGAAACTTTAAGTTTTCAGACTCCAGCGGCTGCCATTAACCCTCACACAAGCATGAAGGTGCTACTTGTTAATCTACGCTCGTTTCTGAAAGGGGGCTTCATGATTATCTCCATTTTAAAATGATTTCATGACACTGCGCCCAGAAACATAAAATGAAAAAAAAAAAAAAACGGTTAATCTGCTCCTCTCTGCATCCTTTCGCTCTGCTTCATTGCACTTTGTTTCCTCTTCAACAACCCGCCTGTTGCATCATCACCTCGTCTATTCTCTCTGTCCTCCTCGTGCTTTTAAGCCCGGCTTATATTCACGACATCCCTTGTTCCTCTCTGCTGCACACAGATCCAGCGCGCTCTGGTGAGGAACAACCAGACCCAGCGCTTCTCTCAGAGGCAGGCCCTGCGGCTGCACCAGGGCCTGGTGACCAGCACCGCCGAGCAGGTAGCGCTCGCCTGCGCCGCCGCTCTCACCTTTTTTTCGCGCGCGTTTGTCAATCTGTGTTTTGAACGTGCGCTCGTAACACTCCCCCGCCTGTCTGTTTCCAAGGTGATGGAGCGCCTGTGTGTGCGCGTCCAACAGCAGGTGTGTGTGCTGCGAGGCGTCGGAGAGGTGGAGGAGATTCAAGCTGCTAAACAAGTGCTAAAAGAGGCCAGGAACTCCCGCGCTGTGAGTTGATGTGAAATGCATGAGCGTAGTATTTGCATCACTGTCATACATAAATTTGAATTAATGTTTTTTTTTTCCCCTCTCTAAGCTGTACCCGTCGCTGTGCGAGCTGGCTCATGTTCTCTCTGTGGACGGGCCGGTGCGGCAGAGACTCGACTCTCTGGCTGGTGAACTCGCAAAAGCTGCGGACAAGGAGCTTCAGGTAGATCTCAAGAGCATCTGTTCACACCGTGACCCGTCATGACTGAGTTACTGATCGCTGGCGTCTGTTTGCAGGTGATCGTGGACTCCATGGTGTCTCTCTGTCGCGAGCTCTGCCCTTTATCTTCTTCTGCGGCGGAGAGGCTGAGTCCTCCGCTCTCATCTGTCTCCGAGCGTGTGTCCATCCCTCGCTCTGCCATCCGGACAGCTCTGATGGAAAGAGCGGCGCAGGATATTCACCGAGCCTTAGAGTAAGAGCGAGAGAAGCGGCGAAAAGGCTGCAGCAATAAGTCTGAATCTGATAAGCCGGTTATTGATTTCCTCTCACTTTTACCAAACCTCTTCCCGTCTGTCTCTCCCTTTCCTCTAACCCAATCTTCTGCAGAGAAGTGAAGCTGTCAGTGGTTTCATATCTCACCAACTCCATCGTGGACCAAATACTGCAGGAGCTCTACGCCACACATAAGACCCTGGTAAATGCAAAGCACTAAACAGAAAATAAAAACAGAGGAAATGATGTGTCTGAGACAAACATAAAGCGACTGAGTTGGGCGTGAAAGGGGACTCAAAGAGCAGCGTCTTTTTCAGACCCGGCAGGTGTCTCACCTGAAACACTGGGAGGGGCCAGGTGAGGACGGGGCAGAGTGGAGGTTTAACAGACACAGAGACTCGCTGGACATCACAGACGAGGAGCTCACCACCAGCATAGTGAGTATGAATACACACCCTGACCACACTCGAGCTCTGGAGAGGTTTGTTTACACTGGAACACAAGCAGAACAGGTGCAGTTTGTTTCGGTTTAGGCACAAAAACAACTCGGCCGTGTTGAGGAAATTTTGGCTCAAAATAACAACATTAATTTGGATCACTTATGTAACCTAAGTTACGTAATACGGACATTACTTACTTTAATAACATAACTTGAAAATAACTCGTGACTCTTAGTCGCACGCGGGGCACAAAGCCTGTTCTCTGGGCGGAAAAGTCCTGCGTATGACACATTAAACCACCCTGAACGACCCCAACTCTGACTTCTCCTGCTCTTCACACTGTAACCAGAGGGGCATTTCAAGAAGTGACGCTTGAGGGGCAACCACAGCGTCTGACCAGGCTGCTCTACTGAGCGTGTTGGGAGGGCTGCTAATCAAGTTCGCCTGAGACAGCGCGTCGACGCATCAGGACAGAGACTAGATGCTTTCTGGAACTAGATATTTTTGTTAATTTAATGAACATTTGTATGTCAGCCACATACACATAATGAATTACCAAAACATGCTGCTGCAGCTCCGTAATGAGGGGGAAAAAATAAACAAAGACTGGAAAGCATTTCGAGGTGAATCCTCTCTGTGATGTAAGAATAATAACAGCTTGCTCGCACGTGGCTTTTGTTGGAATGTTGTGTGCAAATTAAAATGAGCCGAGGGGGAAATTCATCATCAAATGAGTGTCTGAATCGGAACAAAGCAAATTAACTACCGGTCTGTAAAACACAATAAGAATCGCTTATGATGAACAAACTTTACATCCCTATTAATATTTTCAAGTCAAATCGAGTTGGATGACTCGTTCTTGGTCTTATAGGTTGATTTTTTCTCATCCATGTTATTGACACTCCTTTTTGTTTTGCTCTGTTTGATGGTTTTGTTGCTAGCAGCCAAAAGTATGTTAAAGAGATTTTACCTAGTAATAATAGTGTATAGCCCCAAAAACTATGAAAATAACTGTCAGACACTCCTTCCACACACAGTGTTTGCTTTAACCCCGAGCGAGAACATTTTTTATATGAATTTCAATTTTGGAGTCACAAAATATCACATTATGTTCTGTCAACTCTCCCTGAGGCGGCATTTGTGTGACTCTCCGATTTGTTATTACAGTATTCCTCAGTTCTCATCCTCCATTTCTGTCTGTCGAGTCGCTTTGTGAGTTTTTGCATTACATTGCGCCAATGTTGCCTGTAATCTTACATACATCAGTGTGTACGTTGCCTTCACAGGCCTCACTCTCAGCTCTCACCGTCTTCATCAGCCTGAGTACTTCTGGAGGGACGGATGAATCCTCCTCTGGGGTCTGGCATTTGAGATTTCACTGACTTTCTTGACAGGAAGGTCAGAATTTGAGAGGCCCTAATTCATCCAGTGGAGACGTTTCAGCAATACTTGGATTGATGATGCGTCATCAATTCAGATGTGTTTTGGCCTTTTCGAAGCTTTTCACTGATTGGCCTGATTAAAGCAGAGCACTGAATGTCCAAAAGGCCTATAAATCTGCTCCATGAGGCTGACTTCCATTGAACTTTTCATCCTGATACATCTCGGCCAAAAACTGACATCATGAGTAAAGTTGGTAATCTGTGACTTGGGTAGTTCTGTTAGTTCCACCAGACAAATATTTGAGTTTCCAATCCGTCCCCACCCCTGTTTTCTTTTTTCCCCCACACTGACCTGTTTCTCACCTGACCTTCACAGAGTGTCCTCTTCCTCGCCTACCTCAGTTAGTTCTGCAAAATAAAAGCTTGTTTTTCCTCTGTTTTTTTTTTGTTGTTTTTTTTTTTTTTATCACCAAATCGCCCCTCTAAAAATGAGAAAAACTGAACCCTGAACTAAATCTGAAATACATTACCGCGGCTGGTTACGTAGGAGACAACCTGATAAAAGTAAATTGCAAATCTCTTTTGACGCACGAAAAGAGCAGCTCAATATTTATAAGACAGCAGGTAAAAAAAAAAAAACGCAGACTGTTTCTCTGATTTTTATCTGGAGAATCTGCCGTAAGCCCCGGGCCTTTTTCATCACAATCAGTTCACTCATTACCCGTTCAGACGCCTCTAGCCTTCATGTCTCCTCTAAAAACCTGCCAGGAATTTCTGTCTGTGAAGCTGAAAAATATCAGCGCGCTCATTTATTCTGCTGCAGAGAACCTGCACTGAACCAGCTTATATTGCTAATACTGTTCATTTTATACCAATTTTCTTTCCAATTTTCATCAGAAACTGTTTCTCATAAAACCAACAGCTTGTTGTTCGGATGTCACGTCCTCGTGTATTACCACAAAACAGATGTTGGAAACTGCTGTGGCAGCTTTTTACGTACCACCGTACTGCAAATAATCAGCAAAAACCTTCCCTTAAAGCAGTAGTTATGAGTAATTTCCATCTGATCGGCAAACTTTTTTCACCAAAGTCAGTCAGATTCATCCTCTGGGCACCACGAGACACGAAACCACCACCAAAGTGTTAAACTGACATGTCTATAAAAAGACCTCAGCCAGCTCTCTGCCATGTTTAATCCTCGCGCCAAAGCCTTTTTTTCTTTTATGCTACGTATCTTTCAGACTGACCTCAGCTTTCATGAACAGTCGCTTCAGTAGATGAATCCAGTTTCCTTCCGCTGAGCAGATTTTCTGTAATCAAGCTCTTCCTGCCGAGCAAGCCTCCGATCTTACACCATCAATTGATTGTTCTGTTATTCATCTACCTTCTCGTGTGCCAGAGTGCGTTAGTCATTTTGTACTGTCCGTTTGAACACGCTCAGTTTCCAAGTCTCTGTACAGCAAAAAGTGCTTTGAGTTGACGGAGCTCCACTGACAAAAGCACTGATTGGCCTGAAGGAGAGCCACACGACATGTTGACTCGTCCTGTTTTACTCTGCCTTGCTCTGATACTTTCCCCTCATCGTCTCAATAGAATTGTTTCTTGTTTTTGTTTTGTTTTTTTCCTCCCAGGACACAATAGCCATTAAGAAGCGCAGCTCGAGAACAAGACGAATACGACCCGTCTCCACCAGGCTGAGTGAGTACCGCTGTATATCCTCTTATCCTCCTCTCTCCCCTCGTATCCTATTAAGCTCCGACCCCATCCTGTCGTTTTCCCGGCTCCATTAGTGTGTTTTCTGTCGGCTCTGTTTCCCCGTCTCTCTATCTGAGAGGTTTATAGTATATATAAGTCATTGTATGTCGGAGCGATCGCTGATTGTCTTGTAGTTGACAGAAATGATGTCTCCCTTTGATTTCCCACGTCTTGACACCTTGACTGTGTCTTCACCCTCTCAATTTTTTTTTTCTCACCCTCTGTAATCCTTTCGCGGCTCCTCGCTGCTACCAGGTCTCTGTGACGACTCCAGCTCCTCACCTCCCCCCTCCGTGCCATCATACTCCTCGCCGCTATCCCGCTCGGCATCCTGGGAGGGCCTGTCAGAGCTGCCTACGCAGGGTCTGCCTCTCCATCATGTGACACGGGTTCGGCCCAGGCCCCCGCGGAGGCACAAAGGAGGGCACGTCCCCTCCGAGACGGTAAGACGGGGGTTTGATTCTGGCACCTTTTGACACATCGTAACATGTAATGTGAACGCTGTGCAGCGTATCAGTATACGTGGCCTGTTCTCGGATTGCACCCATAGCTTTTATCTATCTCTGCATAATTCCCCCATTTCCTAATGTTCATGCCTGCTGGCAGTGACTCCTGTCTTTGTCAGAGGTAATCTATACAAAGTGGATGGCTGCAATTGGATTATGTCATTTCTCTGAGGCCAGTGTAATCCATTTGTTTTATTGCATGCAGGACATTTACAAATGAAACCCTGTGCAACTAACATGACCTTTCTTGTGTGTGTGTGTGTGTGTGTGTGTGTGTGTGTGTGTGTGTGTGTGTGTGTGTGCGTGCGTGCAGCATTGCAGTGAAAACGGAGGAATAAGCCCTCTTGACGACGGACTCCCAGATTTCTACACTAAAAGAGTTCTCCCTGACAGGTAAAAGTTCCTTTTGCCGTCCCCTCACCCGGTGTGAAACCATGCCCACGAGTTTCTCTTCTTGCACAACATCCCATCAATTTACATGTTTATCTACAAATCACATTTACTTTAAACGACTTCCATTTTCCAAAGCCTGCCGCAAGTTTTTCAGATTGAGTTTTCCGACTTTTTAAGCAGTCATCATTCTCTATTTCCTTCTAACGGCATAGAAATACATTTTAAATGTGCTTGCGATAGGTAGAGATTGGTGAGTCTGTGTGAACATTTGTCACCTTTAAAGAATTGTCGCACAGCAGCGCTGCCGTGAGCAGAGACTGCTTTGCAAATCGTTTGAAGGACGCCCAAGAGAGTTTTCTGCTGAACTGCATCCTGTGATGGTTGATACAAGAAGAAGACCTGTTTACTTACTGTTTGTCTTCTGGGTTTGATTTTCCAATAAAATAGCCAAAGTAAAACGCTTTTTTTGCAATGAACACTTCGTCTGGGTTGGACCAAATTGATTTATTTTTATTTTTTCTTATCTAAGATTAGCTCTAATCAGAGTTCAGCAAAACAAGGGTTGAAATGAGTGAATCCAGTTTCCACATTAAGCAGAGTTATAACGCACAATTACAAATTAATCTCTGTTTCGTAAAACTAAGTTTATTGACCTTAACCAAAATTAAACAGAGTTTAATCAATATGGAGATGGTGAAGTCTTAAAGCATCCAATATAAAATGTATTTAAGTATCAAGAGTACAAGCAAAAGTACATTATACATATGTTCACATGTATGTATATACTGTATAAAGTGTAGGAGGCCTGGATGATTATTGGATCCCTTATACAGCATTTTTCAGATTGTCTACTAACTAAAGTTATCAAATACAGTGGAGTATCTGAAGATTGTACAGTATTTGAGTAAATGCACCGAATAATACAATTAATTTGCTGTCGGGATGCAACTTTACATTCAGCTGCTCTGTAATGTAATGTAATGTAAATGTTACTTTGTTTGCTAACTAGCAGAAAAAAGTTAATTTGGTCAGATCACGTTCGCTTTCAGTTGTTTCAGGACTCATATTAAGTGTCTGTGTAAGTATGTAGACATCTCCTGTTTTTGAAGCTACATAATCAGAGCTTTTAGATAACAAATAACTTTTATTGTAAAGGATTTACTGGAAATGAAATATGTGTTGGACCAGATTAGCGGAGCTTTGTTGGCGCAGATTCTTTGATAATACAGCAAGAGGACGAGCGTTTACAGCCGCTCGTCTGACCGCCAGGAAGAGCCACGAATCCACCCGCTGCTTTTAAACGTCATCGCATCAAGACGAGGCCATCGAACAGAGTTAAACCGAGCTAGTCCGTGTTTATGTAAAAGCCGTGATAGTTAGCCCGCTGCATTTCTTTTCCTGCCATGTTTGAGAGTTGACTCAAAACCGTTTCCTCGCCGGACGGGAATCTTGGCAGAAATTCAGCCGCATCGTAAAACTCAGTTGGGTTTGAGTCTGTTCATTGACTTCATTCAGGGAACTTCATTATTTTTGCTCAATTTCAAAGCTAAGCTCCAAAGTTAATGTCGGGTCGCAGTTTGAAATGGAGTTAAAAGGATCATTGCTATAGATTTAGATTGACTTCGAGGATTAGAGCAAAAACTGAACTGAGGTTTTAAAGAAAGATTAAATCTAGCTTTTATTATCTTTAAGCTTTTAAAGGTTTGTGCAACATAATTTGAACAGTGATTTATTCAGGTTGAAGTATGAATCCTTGTTGGTGGTGAAAAAACTATAATCAGTGTGAGGGAATAATTCCAAAAAGTATGGTGGGTCTTTAATGAAATGTAGCTCAGTGGAAATACTTCAATAGAGGCTTTTTCATCCATCGCTACAATAATCGCTACGAACAGACAAACTGTTACAGCGATGGAAAAATGTATGCGTGAGACGTAACCTCGGTCTCGTTCTCTCGCTTCGAGGCGGAGGAGGAGATTCTAGAGGAAGATAATTGATTGTTTATTCTCTCTCCCAGGTTGTTAAATACAGACGCTTTAAATATCAAACGACTAGATTTAGATTAGAAGTAATTACCTATTTCTTTAAGTGTGATGTTTTCATAGGAAACAAAAGGTTATTGAATGTGACACGATCAATAAGATTTCTGTGCTTCTGAATTTTCCCATTTTAATCCTCGGTGTTATTTCGATTCCCACGATCACAATCGAACACATTACTCTGACTCGAAGTGGATGGAAAACGCAGGAAAAGATTGTATTTCAGACTAAATAAATCAGTACTTCTTCCTCCTCTCTGTGTCCAAACGTGTTCCCTCAGGCTTTACTCCAGCCGGCCGATGTTTAGGTTATTATTCTTAATAATTCAGGATGTGTGGTTGTGTCTCTGTGACCAGTGTGAGCTGTCTGTCTTTGAAGTAATCTCACGGCGAGCTTCGGCTTGTTTAGCGCATCCTGCTGGCTGCTTTTACATTCAGAGGCAATTGAATCCGCTGTCCATCAACGCTGCTCGAGTGAAACATTAATTTTGTCGCTCTTTGATGATTAGTGGAGCTGGAGCTGGCTGTTTGGGGGATTTTTGGGTAACAAGACACGATGGGTTAGTCGGTGTCTGCGAGCTGTTGATCAAAGGAGTCTGGATGTTAGTTGATTGGATTGTGGCCGCGTCGGACGTCATCGGCAGCTGGTGATGTTTTTTTTTTTGTTTTTTTTAATTTGTGAGCAGTCCGCTTTGGAAATAGGGCTGCAACTGCTGATTATTTTCGTTGTTGATTGCTTTCTCAATTAAATGATCAGCTGTTTGGTCTATGAAATGTCAGAAAATGGTGACAAAAAAAAAGTTTGGAGCGATGAAAAGTCTTTTTTTGTCCACAAGCAAAGGATATTTAATTAATTTTCATACCAGAGTGAAAAAAAACAACAAAATATTCCAAGTTAAGAAGCTGGAATCCCCTTTTTTTCTTAAAAAATGACTCAAATCAATTAATGAGTGATTAAAATAGCAGACCATTAATCTAATGGTTGAAACTAATCAATTAAAGGAGACATTTTATACAAATGTTCCAGTTCTTAAGCGTATTTTTCATGTGTGTACTGGAACAGGTTCACACACTTTGAACACTCTCTTTTAGCTCCTGTCTCTTTAAGGCCTCCCCTCCTCTGATTGGTCGGCTTGCACACGCCTGAGCCATCACCACTTACAACAACAGAGCAGCTGTTCTAAATCAGTTCATAGGTGCAAACCAGCTGCTAGATTATGCAAATGTGTGACTCTGTGATGTAGTGTGATGTCACCGAGTCACAGAATTAAAGGAGGGACGACTGACGAGGCGTTTCAGGAGCCGTGTTTTCTGTGGGAGAGAGGAGCTTCTCACACCTTTTAAACTTTAAGGGCATTTACATGCACAAGAACCTATAAAACACTGAGGGAAAAGGGAAAAATGAATGAAAAGGCACAAGAGGTCTCCATTAATCGTTTCAGCTATTTTTGGAAAATAAACGGTTTGGTCCTACAGCAATCATGCAAAAACAGAAAAACTGCAGGTCACTAGTGACTCTTTGATATACAGATGTTTGGATATTTATAGTTTGGTAAGCCTGTTTTTTGTTTTTTTTTTGGCGGAGCTGGATAGGAGCGGCAGCGGCAGCCGATCAGAATAATCTTGCTTCCTTCCACACTGCAGATCATCAGGTTAAGTCAGGGCTTTCAACATGATTACATTTATTATATAAAAAAGTGCACTTATAAGGAATCATTGTGTACCAAAAGGTGTAGCCTAGCAACGCTCCGACCACGGATGAATCAGGAGCAAAGCAGATGGCTGTGATGACTCCGATGACATCCTAACAGGGATGATTGAGCTCGGACTGGAGTGCATGTGCGACATTCACCCTCGCTCTCTCTCGCTCTCTCTCCTCTTTCAGCCAGCTCTCCTCGCTGCACAAAGCTCACTCGCTGAGGAGGAAGAAGAGGAGAAACATGCTGGCCATCTTCGGCTTCCGCAAGAACCGCAACCAAACTTTGTCCAATCAGGGTCCGGAGGCTGAGGCGGAGGTTTACGGAGACGGGTGTCACACTGTTGCCACGGCACCCACGGGGTTTGTGTACGCACAAGCACAACACGCATTGGACTCCGCTTGTAAAGACGTAACCTTGGACAGACAACACAATGCCCACTTCATGCATCAGATAACAATACACAACATCGGAGGACTCGTTCGTTTTCACTCCTGTATTCGGCTCCACAGAGTCACATTTTCTGCTGATTATCTCTTCTTGGTCCTCATAAGGACAATCAGCCACACTGAGCTCCATAAATACACTGACAAATATCACTCTAAATCTCCTTCAATTCTCTGTTGGTACAAGAAATGGCTGATAGCTGCCAAAGTGCAGGCGGACTGATACCAGCGTGTGTGCACAGATGTAGATGAGCAGCCGGCGGCTTCGATTCTCACGCTGCATGTCAAATACAGATTATGACAGATTAGGGTGGCGGGAAAACTGGTTCCTGCCACGAAAATGATACTTTCTTATTCCACTGTACCACGAGAGTGATTCTGAAACTACAACCCGGTTCAGACCTGGAGTTCTGAGTCATGTTTTGGTTCATACCAGGTTTTTATTTGTTTATTTGTTTGTTCATTTGTTATCTTGTTTTTTTGGTGGGGGGTCCGTTAATGAGACACAGTGTGTTATAATAAACGACTAAAGTAGTTTGGAGAAGAAATTCAAACTCAGACTTTTAATATTTACAGTATTAATGAGGCAATGATACAGACGTATTAATATGTTCCATGACTGATTAAACAGGATGTTCTCAGAGGGAAATCAGGTCCCCAGTATACAGTTCGAAGCTAGAAAGGTGGCAGGGTCCGCCACATATAAACAAAGGAAAACAGTATGAAATTGTGTTGTCCAAAGTCAGTTTGTTTATTAAGTCATGAAAGCGGAGAGAGTTTGTTCATCTGAATTGTTTAGGCATGAAAAAGTTAAAAAGATATCAGTTAATGATCTCACTTCTGATGGCAAATTTTCTTCCCTAAAACTACTTATTTCCACTGGAAAAGTTGAATGTGAATGGAATGGGACACACATTTTGCAATTTACGTGCTTTCCTGAATGCACCATGTAGCGTGCAGTCATCCGACACAAGCAGGCAGCTGTTTCCCTCAGGACACGACCCCACGCTCTGTTTTAGACTCCAGCTGGAGCCTTTTTTTGACATATTACTGTACAGTGCTGCATTTAAACAGAATATATATCTTTTTTTTTTTTACATTTACAGCACGGTTCTGTCCGCTGTGAAGCGTCTAATCTACAGGAGAATAAGAATAGAAGAAAGGGTTTTTTTTTTGCAACTTTATTGAAAGAAGTCAATCGAATCATTCATTCCTTTACACCAACTGTTGGACCCAAATCACGTCCTGGGAACACGTTTGTTTTTCTGCTCGTCTTTTTAATCAAGCAGCAAGCTCCGTTCTCCTGCGATCTTTAAACAGAGTGCAGGAGGACCTTTGGGATGTTAAACTTGGACTCCAACTTGTTAGAACATCTCGCTGTTTCAAGTATTTCACCCAGTAAAGCGTTCAGCAATCCTAATACCCGTTCAGATGTTCAACTACATCGGCCAGAGATCAAGTTATTTTGTTGTTAGTACCATATTTCTGTCCCTTCACAGAAGTGGCATCATGTAATGTTAGGCTCCACGGGGGGATTAATTCTGGATTAAGAGTTTACACGGTTATTAGGCATTAATATTTTCCTACGTAACGGATTATCAGAGGTTTTACACCACCTCTCTTGATCCAATTGAAAAACTCCGTATGATCGGGTCGGGACGGATCAGCCTTTTCTTGATTGAAGTGGTCACATGAGGCATTTTTGTTCTGTTTGGGCCGTTATTCTGATTGTTGGTGGAATATTCAGTGAAAGTCGCAGTTCTGACTCAGTGGTAGCAGCAGGTTGGCAGGGGCAGCGGGTCGCGGTTCCAGTGGTCCCTGTGGATCGCATCATCAGTCGTCACACCCCTTCTGTTCTCAAAGTCTGTCGGGTTTGTTCTTAACGCTGTTTCATGAATCTGCAGCGGGCTGACATCGTCTGTCTGTGAAACCCAACAGGACTGCCACAGAGAACGTGTACACTCTCCTTCAGCCTCCGAGGTCCGCTGGCAGAGCTGGGTCACCCGGCGAAGGGGCTGATGGGAAAATAAACGATCACCAGGGGAAAAACACTCTCGTTTTGAGTCCGCCGCCAGTGCCGGGCATCCCTCACCCGGGCGTGGGAGGAAGCAAACACCCCTTTTATTCCCCCAGAGAGGTACACTCAGCGTGACCCGCGACAAGCATTCATTTACTGAAAGTTTGCCTCCTGTGTGATCTTTACTTTCGCCTCCTCTTGTTGTGTTCTGACAGAAACCCGAAATGGATGCTGTGTTTGAACAGCCGGGAGAGACGGACAAGTACTGGATGGACGACAAACAGAGGACAACAGAGGTGCTGCAGGTGGACAAGGCGTGGATAGAGGCGAGGCAAGGCGATCAACACACAGAGAAACACGTCGAGAGACAGCGGTTTGAGAACAGGACTTTCGCAGAGCCGAGGACGACCGACAGACAGACGGACAGGTACTGGACTGAGAGCAGGTCACAGGACAGACATGCGGAGAGACAGTGGACTGTTGACAGACACACCCAGCGGCAGATAGACAGGAAGATAGAGAGGCAGTGGATGGGCGGCAGACAGATAGACAGGTCGTGGTCAGAGCACAGGCCGGCCGACATGCAGGTGGACAATCAGTGGACTGAGAGCAGACATGCGAGCAGGAAGGGGGACAGACAGGTGCAGGCGCTTCATTTGGCTCAGAGGCCGCTGCCGCCGTACCCGTCCGACAGGACGCCCTCGCCAAAACAGGAAGCGGATCCTCTGAAAAGCACGGAGGCAGTGGCTGCAGACTGGCATCAGCAGGACGCGCAGGGAGACAGACAGATGTGTCCAGATGCTGGCGGAGGGTTTACAGAGGGATGGAGGAGCAGCGGAGGAGGAGGAGGAGGAGGAGGAGGTCGATCTGCTTCCTGTTCATCCAAACCCGATCCCCCGCCACAGAGCAGCAAACCAAACCTGTCCAAACTGAGACCGAGACATCGACTCGAGAGCGCTGACACTCTGCCAGGTACTTCACTGTCACTTTATGTTCGGCAGTTAGGAAAGAGAGACGAAGAGATTTTAGCTTTTGCAAAGAGGTTTCAAGTGCGCTCGTCATCTCACCAGCGTGTAAACAAACAGCAAAGTGAGTGGACAGGCATTTCTTTTTGTTTCTTTGTCCGCAGGGACAGAGGAGGAAGGAGAAACAGAAAAGGATCCCGGGAAGAGAGAGAAAAGGAGAGACTCTGAGGGTCAACCTCCTCCGATTCCAGAAAAGGTTTGTCATCTATAGCCACGCGTGGTTCGATTCTGACTGTAAATCCATTGTTTTCTTCGTCCTCCTGATTTGTTCTCTGTCTGATCCGACACACAGCCAAAGACGTCCTCGTATGTGACTTTTCCAAAAGAGTCAATCAATGAGAGGAACTTACCTCCTCCTCCTGTGCCGCCTCCCGTTAGCAAGCCTGCGTACGGATTACCAGACAGAGCTGCGAGTCAAGGTAATCACCTCTGAGAGCGCAAACAATTTAAAGTGGTGCAGACACAGGACTTCAGCATCACAGTAAACACTTTCCTTCTTGTCATTCTTTCATGTTTCTGATTTTGATCATTTCTTCCCCGTTTATTAGAAGTAGCTGAATGTTGCTCACTATAAAACTCACTATAAAACTTTAAACGGACACCTGTAATTCTCTTGCAGAAAGTCACAAGAAAAAATTGATACTAGTTAGCCTAGCTTAGCATTAAAAGACTGTAAGGGGGGATGAAAGTGGTATCGATCTTCACATCTAACCCTAAACAAGAAAGCAGTAATATTAAAAGACCATATTTCCCTTTAAATACATACATACGTATATATATTTCATGAATGTTGTTCAGGTGAAGAAGGATTGAGACTTCAGGCACCAGTGAAACCACAGCGGAGCAGAAAGGCCATGTCCTGTGACGCAGGTACAGTAAGTCTCTTATGTATCACAGATACTGTTTCTATTCCCCCAGCAGGTTGTTACACTATCTATTTATGTTGTTTAATATGTGTATACATGTTTCTGCGTGTGTAAAGCGTCTGTATCTAACCGTTAATTGTTGTTTTCTCGTCCTCACTGAACTCAGGCACTGACAGGGAAAGCCCTAATAATGTTGAGAAGCCCCCAAATCGCAAACCCCCTGTGAAAAAACCTAGACTACCCCAAAACAGAAATAAGTCACTGGACTTGTCTGGTACATGTCTCTCTCTGTTTTTATTTATCTGTGCTTGTGCTGTGTATGTGCGTGCGTGCGTGCGTGCGTGCGTGCGTGCGTGCGTGCGTGCGTGCGTGCGTGTAATCAAACACCGCTGCATGTGTTCCTGTTGTGGAATGTGAGATTTGAAATTTTTTTGTCTATAAAAAGCTAAAATAGAAAACATAATTATAACTCGGTGGAGTCTTTCCTATATATTTTCCAAATGTTGTGTGCTCACAGCTGAGTAGATAAAAGTGTTATTGATCAGCCTCAGTGATAGATTATTTATTATTTCCTCGCCGGTGATCATTCTCCTTTCCTCCTTTCCTTCACAGACAGCCTCAACTCAGCCTCTGGCCACAGCGAGCTGTTGTGATGCCCGAGAAAAAAAAATAATAAAAAAATTCACCCGCCGCTGTCCGGCCGACGCGTTGTCATGGCGACCGTGGAGCATTTTATCCAACGAGGAAACAAAGAAAAACCCGATACGAGGAGGAGGAGGGAGGGAGGAGGGGTGGAGGGAAAATGTCTCCTTGACAGACATCATAAAAGCATCATCCACTCGCTTCTGTTGAAACACTCACTTTCCTCAGCGTCACTTTCCTCCCTGACTGTGTTTCTGTCTTTGCTTTTCCTCTCTCACATGAAAAAGTCTTTTTGTGGCTACAGTATTTTAACAGTATTTGCTACTTTAGAAAAAAAGAAGGAAAAAAAAAAACCCGCAAATGATCATTGTCTTTCGTGTTGGTGGACGGTGGGCCGAGTGTTCGAGCATTGTGGCTTTTTGCTAGACAGAGACAAAAAAAATAAATAAAAACAAAGTCTTTATTAGAATGTGATTTCTTAAATCTGCAAAGCATTTTTGACTGCTGATACAGTTGATTGCCTTGGTTGACACTTGAAAATGAGTTGCTTCTTATCAGATGAAACTTGATTATTTATATCTAGTTTTGCTTTCAGGAACTGAAAGGTAATATATTTTATAGAAAAAAGATAAATATTATGTATGAGCACCCTCACTGTATGAATAAAACACCAATGGAAAACCACCGTGAGTCCTTTTGTTGTTGTCTGGCTGGATGTGTTTCATATCACATTAAATGTATTATTTCAATTACTCAAAGCAGATATAATTAATATTGTACATATTATTACATGACTATTTATATGTGAAAGGGGTCCCAAGTGTGCAGCTCCCCTCACTGCTCGCATTGCATGTTTTTTTTTAGTTGTTTCCTTTGTGTTTATGTGGCAGCAGGCAGCTGTTTACAATGTAAAAGCTCTAAAATCGCCGTATGCTTCCTGTCAAGCACCAGACAGCAGACATACTTAGCAACTAGTTAGTGAACAAAACATTATTGAAGCATTTAGCAGCTAAACAGAAGGTATTTCCCTCTGGGGCTGGTGGAAAACAGGTAAAAAAAAAAATAAATAAAGATATAATGGGCAGAAGCACGGCTCTGAGTGAATGCTGATGTTGCTCCCAGTCTGCTGGGAGAGGAAACAAACTCAGTCGCCAGAATAAATGTTGGCAAAGCTTGTTTCTGCAAAACCACAGAGAAGTTGAAACTTTAAGTTTCATTATGTTGAAACTTAAAGTTTGTTTAGGTTCAGTTTGTCTTTTGTCACAACACTCGCAAAAAAATGCTTGGTTAGGGTTAGGAAAAGATCGTGTTTCGGCTAAAAATGCCACAAACACGGTTGAACACGTCCCGAGGTTTTGTTAAGATCACTGTTTTTGTGGTCTCAGTCGTTCTGCAGATGGCCTGACTTCCTGTCAATTATGTCCTGTTTGTGTTGCCACAGACAAAGCTCGACATATCCCAAGGTCTTTTTAAAAAGACCCAGTTTTGTTGGCAAAAACACCGCTGCAGATTGGCTGCTTCCCATCAAAACAATCTCTGTTTTGTCACTGGAGATGTCCCGGCTTCCCTTTTTGAAATACCAACTTTTTTTGTCAACTCAAACTCGACTGCAAATTGCTCGGCGTAGTATTAAAATTAACAGGGTTTGGGTTTTTGGAGGGTTTTTTGATTTTTTTTTTTTTTTTTTTTTTTTACCACAAACATCGTGGAAATGGGCCGACTTGTCATCAGAAGATATCAATTTTTGTCACCTCAGAAAGTTGTCCCGAGATTTCCTTAAAAATATCCAGTGGTGTTACACTTTCGAATGCTTGGCAGCCTCGTGGCTTCCAACTCCACCACCCTCCCCTCCGCCTCCTGACATGAAAGTCTGGTTATTACCCTGTAATGTGACCGTGATATGACACGTTTTGTAGACACGTCAGTCTGATGGTACATGTCCTGTGACACGTACCAATCTGAACCTATCAGTGCAGACAGACTGCTGACATTTCATCCTGAAGACTGGGCTGATGTGAACAGGCAGACAAATTTGCAAAATCAATTTTAAAGGTGATAATATGTCAATACCGATGTTTTGGGCTTGTTTGTGCCGCCCCTCAGTGGCTCTGAAGGTTTCCTTTAAAATTAACATCACAATTAATGAAACT